>NW_006921699.1:2665858-2666498 GCF_000298275.1 Orycteropus afer afer | reverse complement strand
TGCCTCGGAAACCCAAGGAGGGGTCGCTATGAGTCAGGTTTGACTCGACGGCACATAACAACAACAACAACATATATATATATATATCAGCGGAAAAAATACAGATAAGTGGAATCATACAATATTTGTCCCTTGTATCTGAGTTATTTTACTCATCAAATGTTTTCAGGTTCATCTATGCATGGCATGTATAAGAAGTTTGTTTTTCTTTATGGTTAGCTACTATTCCTTTGATAAATCTTTTGTTCATCCATTCATGTGTTGATGGACATTTGGGTTGCTTCTACCTTTTAGCTATTGTGAATAATGTTGCAACGAACATTGGTGTGTAAGCTGTCTGACTTCCTTTTTTTAATTCTTTTGGCCTATAGGATTGGAATTGATGGGCTTAATGGTAATTCTAAGGTGCTCTGGTGGTACAGTGGTTATAGCATTTGGCTGCTAACCAAAAGGTCAGCAGTTCAAATCCAGCAGTTGCAGTGTGCTTCTGTACAGATACACAGCCTTGGAAACCCTATGGGGGCAGTTCTACTCTGTTCTGTGGGGTCACTATGAGTCAGAATCAACTAGATGGCTGTGTTAGTCTGGGTTCTCTAGAGAAACAAAAACCAGCAAAGCTTATGTGTGTGTGTGTGTGTGT
>NW_006921699.1:2661522-2665468 GCF_000298275.1 Orycteropus afer afer | reverse complement strand
CACAGTCATTCGATCCCATCATGGGAACAGCCACACAGAACTGGGGTCCAGCCAAGTTGACACACAGCTCCAACTATCACAATGGCAATGGATTTTGGTTATGTAATTCTATTTTTAACTTTTCAAAGAATCACCAAACTATATTCCTTGGTGGCTGTTCTATTTGACACTCCCATCAGCAGTGGATGAGGGTCCTAATTTCTTCACATCCTGCCTAACACTTGCTATTTTTCATTTTTCTGATAATATGCATCCTAGTAGGAGCTCTGGTGGTGTCGTGCCTAAGGCGTTAGACTACTAACCAGAAAGCTGGTAGTTCAAACCCACCAGCCACTCCTCAGAAGGAAGATTGGCCAATCTACTTTCATACCGATCATGCCTCAGAAACCCAAGGAGGTGTCACTGTGAGTCGGATCCAACTTGACAGTAGTGAGCTTTGATTATAATATGCTTGATGGGCTCAAACAGCAAGGATTGTGAGGATGGTTCAGGACTGGGCAGTGTTTCCTTCTGTTGCACATATAGTCACTATGAGTCAGAGTAGACTAGATAGCACCTAACAACAACAACAATGACTTGCTTAGCATATTTTCATGTGCTTATTTGCCATCTGTATGTCTTCTTTGCGAAACTATCTATTCAAATCTGTCCATTAAAAATTAAGTTGTCTTCTTATTACAGAGTTGTAAGCATGTTTTATGTATTGTAGGTCCAAGTCCTTTACTGGACGTATGTTTTGCAAATGTCTTCTCCCAGCCTGGGGCCACCATATTTTGTTCATTTCTGTTTGGCCCCACCTTCACATTCCACCCGGGTCCCTGTCCTACTGACTCCATTGCTACCACCACCATCCTGCTTCATCTCTCCTGGATCAGTCTCCATTCAAGGAGACTACTACTTCCACACTTGCTTCACTACCATGCAATCTGCAAATAGCAGCCAGTGAGCATTTTTAAATGCGCATTGGATCATTTCATCCCCATGTATCCCTATCCTTTAAAGGTGCTCCATTGTTCTTGGCATAAAGCCCAAGTCCCTGACCCTAGGATCAAAAAGACCCAAATCATCTGACTCCTGCCTACCTTGTTGTTGTTGTTAGGTGCCATCGAGCTGGCTCTGATTCATAGTGACTCTATGTACAACAGAACGAAACACTGCCTGGTCGTGCTCCAGCCTCACAGTCCTTGCTGTACCTGAGCCCATTGTTGCAGCCACTGTGTCAATCCATCTTGCTGAGGGTCTTCCCCTTTTTCACTGACCCCCCACTTTACCAAGAATGATATCCTTCTCCAGGGAATGAGCTCTTCTCACAACATAACCAAAGTAGGTGAGATAAAGTCTGGCCATTTTGCTTCCAAGGAGCGTTCTGGCTGCACTTTTTCCAGGACAGATTTGTTAGTTCTTGAGGCAGTCCATGGTACTTTCCATATTCTTCACCTACACCACAACCCAAAAGTATCAACTCTTCTTTGGTCTTCATTCTCCTTTGTCCAGCTTTCATGCATATCAGGTGATTGAAAATATCATGGCTTAGGTTAGGCACACCTTAGTCTTCAGAGATATCTTTGCTCTTCAGCACTTTAAATAGGTCTTTTGCAGCAGATTTGCCCAGTGCAATACGATGTCTGATTTTGTGACTGCTACTTCCATGGGTATTGATTGTGGATCCAAGTAATATGAAATATTTGACAACTTCAATTTTTCACCACTTTTCCTGAGGCTGCTTATTGGTGCAGTTGTGAGGATTTTTGTTTTCTTTGTTTTGAGGTGTAATCCATACTGCAGACTATAGTCTTTAATCTTCATCAGTAAGTGCTTCAAGTCATCTTCATTTTCAGCAAGCAAGGTTATGTCATCTGCATATTGCAGGTTGTTAATGAGTCTTCTGGGGTGGGAGCTCTGGTAGCATAGTGTCTAAAGCACTTTACAGCTAACCAGAAGGCTGGCAGTTCAAACCCACCAGCCACTCCTCAGAAGGAAGGCTGGGCAATCTACTTCCGTAGTGATACTGCCTTGGAAACCCAAGGAGCGGTCGCTATGATTCAGTGCCAATTCAATGGCATATAACAACAACAAGGAGTCTTCCTCCAATCCTGACACTGTGTTCTTCTTCATATAGTCCAGCTTCTCAGATTATTTACTTAGCACATGGATTAAATATGCATGGTGAAAGAAAATAACCCTGACACAGTCCCTTCCTGATTTTAAACTATACAATATCCCCTTGTTTTGTTTGAATGACAGCCTTTTGACCTATATACTATTCCTCATGAGCACAATGAAGTGTTCCAGATTTCCCATTCTTCTCAATGTTATCCATAATTTGTTATGATCTCCACAGTTGAATGCCTTTGCATAGTCAATAAAACACAAGTAGGCATCCAATATCCATCTGACATCAGCAATGATAATCCCTCATTCCACGTCCTCTTCTGAATCCAGCTTGCACTTCTGGAAGTTCCCTGTCAATATACTGCTGCAACCGTTTTTGAATTATCTTCAGCAATATTTTACTTGTGTGTGATAATAGTGATATTAGTGATATTGTTCTATGATTTCCACAGTCTGTGGGATCACCTTTCTTTGTAATGGTACAAATATGGACCTCTTCCAGTCAGTTGGCCAGGTAGCTGTCTTCCAAATTTCTTGGCATAGATGAGTAAGTGCCTCCAGTGAGGCATCCATTTGTTGAAACATCTCAATGGGAATTCCATCAATTCCTGGAGCCTTGTTTTTTTGCCAATTCCTTCAATGTAGCTTCAACTTCTTCCTTTAATACCATCATTTTTTGATCATATGGTACCTCCTGAAACGGATGAACATCAACCCATTCTTTTTGGTACAGTGACTGTGTATTCCTTCCATCTTCTTTTCTTTTTTTAATGTTTCCTGCATCATTCAATATTTTGCCCATAAAATCTTTCAATATTGCAACTTGAGGCTTGAATTTTTTCTTCAGTTCTTTCAGCTTGAGAAATGCTGAGCACGTTTTTCCCTTTTGGTTTTCTAACTCCAAGTCTTTGCACATTTCATTATAATAATTGACTTTGTCTTCTCCAGCTGCTCTTTCAAAACTTATGTTCAACTTTTTATCTTGTCATTCCTTCCATTTGCTTTAGCTACTTTCCACTCAGGAGCAAGTTTCAGAGTCTCTTCTGACATCCATTTTGGCCTTTTCTTCCTTTCCTGTCTTTTTAATAACTTCTTGTTTTCTTCATGGATGATGTTCTTAATGTCATCCCATAATTCATCTGTTTTTCGGTTATTGGTGTTCAATGCGTCAAATCTGTTCTTCAGATGGTCTCTAAATTCAGGTGGGATATAATAAAGGTCATATTTTGGCTCTAGTGGATTTGTTTTAATTGTCTCCAACTCCAACTTGACCTTGCACAGAAGCAATTGATGGTCTGTTCTACAGTCAGTTCATGGCCTTATTTTGGCTGAAGATATTGAGCTTCTCCATCTCCTCTTGCCACAAATGTAGTCAATCTGATTCCTGTGTATTCCATGTGACAAAGTCCACATGTATGGCTGCTGTTTATGTTGTTGGAAAAAAGTATTTGCAATGAATAAGGCATTGGTCTTGTGAAATTCTATCATGCAATCTCCAGTGTCATTTCTATCACCAAGGCCATATTTTCCATCTACTGGTGATTCTTCTTTGTTTCCAACTTTTGCATTCCAATCACCAGTAATAATCAACACATCTTAATTGGATGTTTGTGAAATAGGATCAAATGTGGGTCCCTGCCCGGTGCGCAGTCAGGCCAAAACAGTTTACAGACCAAGTGATTAAGAGGAGAGAAAATTATTTATTGCAAAGCAGCAATGCAGGGTGGCAGGTGTCCTTATCCAGATCTGACTCCTCAAAATGCCATCAAATTACAGTTTTGTAGGTTTCAGAAGAGAGGGTTATGCATATTCATAAATATTTCAGGAATTTGGG
>NW_006921699.1:2656789-2660847 GCF_000298275.1 Orycteropus afer afer | reverse complement strand
CAAACCTGGTCCCCCCTTTTTTTTCCCAAATGATTTTGAGTTTTTTCCACATTGTTCTCCCTCTCTATCCAGGATCTCCTACATAGATCCCCCTCCAAGTGGTTGACAGTGGTAGCCAGGCACCATCTAGTTCTTCTGGTCTCAAAGTCGTATAGGCTGCAGATTGCATGGTGTACCAGTCGCTAGGACTAATTGTTTCCATGAATCTTTGGTTTTCTTCATTCTTCTTTGATCTGGATGAGGAGAAACCCATCGTTGCGTCTAGATGGCTGCTTGCAAGCTTTTAAGATCCCAGTCACTACTCGTCAACGTAGGAGGTAAAACAATGTTTTGTATAGTATGTTATGCCAACTGAGCTTGATGTCCCCTGCAACTATGGTCCCGAGCCCACTTGGTCCCTCTGGGCAGCTGTCTGTGACCAAGAAGTGACTACAACCTTGTCCCTTGTCAGCTCTACTATACACCTGGTAATTCTTATAGATCATACAAATACACTTATAGGACCATTGTCTGCCAACCCTATTCATGGTCTTGGGTAAACTCCCCACTTCACAGACATATGTAATAGTTCAGCCTGTCCACCTATCTATCCATCCATATACCCATGTTGACCTTCACTGACAACACAATACTGTATGTGCAAAAGGATTCACCTTTGTTGTCTATACCTCCCATGTACCTCTCTATGTCTTCCTCTTCCTCAATGCCACCATGTTGATCACTCACATTTGGTACATTGCTCTTCTCTTCACCCAAATCAATACTTATCTCTACCTATCCTAAGAGTGTTCCCTCCCCTCCCCTCTCACCCTTGGTAACCACCAAAGAAAATTTCCTTCCATAGATAAACCTTTCCTTGACTTTTACAATAATGGACTAATACAATATTTGTCCTTCTGTGATTAACTTATTTCACTCAGCATAATGTCCTCCTGGTTCACCCACATTATGTGGTGTTTTGCAGATTCCAGGTCCTATTAGTCTTAACCAGGGTGGGGAAATAGTTGAGGGTAATTACACTTACTTATTTATTCCCAACCAGGGTCCTATCTGTTATAATTATCTGCTTTAACCAGGGTCGGGGAAATAGTTTTGACTTTACTTGGTTTCATTTGGTCAATTTCAGACTGCAGAAGTTGGTAAAAATCTCTAACTTCCTCATCTTTGGCTTTGGTGGTTGGTGTTTAATTTGAATAATAGTAGTATTAACTGGTCTTCCTTGGAGGCATATGGATATTATCCTATCATTGACAGCATTATACTTCATAATAGATCTTGAAACATTCTTTGTGACAGTGAATGCCACACCATTCCTCTTTAATTTGTCATTCCTGGCATAGTAGCTCATAGAGTTGTTTGATTCAAAATGGCCAAAACCAGTCCATTTCAGCTCACTAATGCCTAGGATATCGATCTTTATATGTTCCACTTCATTTTTTATAACTTTCAATTTCCCGACATTCATACTTTGTACATCCCATATTCTGATTATTAATAGATGTTTGCATCACTTTCTTCCAATTTTGAGTCAGGCCACATAAGCAAATGGAGGTCCCAAAAGCTTTACTCCACCCATGTCATTAAGGTCAACTCTACTCCATGGAGGCAGCTCTTCTCCAGTCATATCTTGAGTGCCTTCCACCTGAGGGGCTCATCTTCTGGCATTATCTCAGACAATGTTTCACAGCTATTCATAAAGTTTTCCAGTAATATATCAGACAGTGTTTCACTGCTATTCATAAGGTTTTCACTGGCCAGCTCTTTGAGAAATGGATGGCCCCTTCCTTCTTCTAAGTCTGTCTTAGTCTAGAAGCTCTTCTAGAACCTGTCTACCATGGGTAACCCTTCTGGTATTTGAAATACCAGTGGCATAGCCTCCACCCTCACAGCAACATGTAAGCCACCATAGTAGGACAAACTGACAGACAAGAGGTGGCTGCCTACTTTACTTGCCCCTTTTTCTACTATTTTCTTCCTTGACAACTTTGATGCAGCCTCATTGACTTCTTTGCTCAAATACATTGAGCTTATTCTCTTCCCAGGGCCATTGTGCTAGCTATTCCCTCTGCTTGGCACATTTTTCTTCCTGTTCTGAACACTGCTGCCTTCTTATGTCCCTCAGACAGCTAAAATGTTATGTCCTCAGCCAGACATTCCATGAACACCAAATCTAAAATGGCCATCTACTCACTCTCTAGGACATCATGCTATTTTATTTCTCTGTAGAATCATAATCACTATATGACACTTGTTTTGTTTAGTACCTTCCTCTACTAGGTTGGAGTTTCATAAGAGCAGAGACCTTGTTTTGTTCATTTCTATATCCTTACTGTCCCTAGAGGTCCCTGTTGTTGTTATGTGCCATCGAGTTGGACCCTACTCACAGAGACTCCTCCTTGAGTTTCAGAGGCAGTATCACTATGGAAGTAGATTGTCCCATCTTCCTTCCGAGGAGTGGCTGGTGGGTTTGAACCACCAGCCTTCTGGTTAGCAGTCAAGTGCTTTAGGAACTATGCTACTAGAGCTCCCACTATGCTACTAGAGGTCCTTAGGTAGTGCAAACAGGTGTTCAACTACTGACCTAAATGTATATATGGACATCTGTTTTGCAAATATTTTCACTCAGTCTGAAGTCACCACATTTATTCATTTCTGTTTGGTCTCACCTCCATATTCTGCCTAGATCCATCTCTTACTGACACCATTGCTACCACTACCACCTTGGTTTATCTCTCCAGGATCTCACCCTGGATCAGTCTCGTCAATGGTCTTCCTGCTTTCACACAACCTAAATGTAGTTCAAATCCACCCAGTGGCCTGGCAATCTGTTTCTGTAAAGATTACAGCCAATAAAACCTTATGGAGCAGTTACTTCTACTCTGTAACACATAGAGGTGCCATGAGTCAGAATCGACTCAACAGCAGTGGGTGTGGTTTTTGGTTTGGGTTACTGTTCATAGCAATGTCTGTCACATAATAGGAGCTTAATAAATTCTTGTTGAATGTCTATGCCCATAACATCTACTTCTGTACCTGGCACTTGGGCACAGAGTAAATGATTGCTGTCTGAGCTTATCAAGTAATCCACTTTCACAACATCAATAATCAATAAGCATATTTGGGCTAGAAGAGGAAGAGTAAAACACATATGCAGGAAACACAAGAGAAAATCTGCAGAGAGCCCTAGTAGAGATCAACTCTTCTAGAAGTATTCTGGGAGCTCTGTGACAGAGCTGTCATGTCCCTGGCCCTGGCGTGGTCTGCCTCCTGAGGTTGAGTTGTGGCCTTCCCTTGGCTTCTGGGGCTATCCCTATCTGTCAAAGAAATTAAGCCTTTTTGACTTCTTTACTTAGCTCCTGTACTTTCTGGTGTCTGCAAGTTGCTTTTTCTCATCCCATAGCCTTAGTACAATAGGTCAGACATTGTACAGATTCTCCTGGTGAGAGAGTCAGACCTCCCTTGGACCCTTGATTGCTCCCCAAGGCTCCTGCTTTCTCTCAGGCCATGTGGCACCAAGCCTACTGGCTGAGCATGCCACTTGGGGTGCATGGACAGTGTTAGTAGCTATTTCTTCTTTCCATGCCTCTCTCATAGCTCTCATTGTTCCTTGTTGTTGTTGTTAGGTGCCGTCAAGTCAGCTCTGAATCATAGTGACCCTATGTACAACAGAACAAAACTGTGGTAGTTAAGTTTGTGTGTCAACTTGGCTAGTCCTGGTTGAGTGGCTGGGAAGCTGGATGTAATATTCCCTATGATAAGACTGGTAATCAACTCCATGGTGGAATCTACTGTGAGGAGCTGAGTAGCTGCCTTTGGGTATGTGGGTTGCTTCCCATATATAAGTAGCAGTTTTGGGAACAGTCTCTAGCTTATGGCATCTTGAACCCTACATGTTGCTGTGTCATTGTTCAGCAGCCTGCCATGCTCTGCCGACCTTGGGACTTACAAGGGACTTGAATTAATGGCCTGTCGTGTGGTTTGGTAACATCAGGACTGTGCCTTTTTACTTGTCAACCTTGGGCTTGGCAGCCTCAGCAGCCAGCAGCTGTCTGAGTGAA
>NW_006921699.1:2654668-2655959 GCF_000298275.1 Orycteropus afer afer | reverse complement strand
AATCTTTGACAACTTCAATCTTTTCTCCATTTGTCATGATGCTGCTTATTGGTTCAGTTGTGAAGATTTCTGTTTTCTTTGTGTTGAGGTATAATCCATACTGCAGACTGTAGTCTTTAATCTTCATCAGTAAGTGCTTCAAGTCATCCTCACTTTCAACAAGCAAGGTTGTGTCATATTCATATCACAGATTGTTAAATGAGTCTTCCTCCAATCCTGATGCTGTGTTCTTTATATAGTCCAGCTTCTCGGATTATTTGCTGCTCACACGGATTGAATATGTATGGTGAAAAGATACAACCCTGACACATTCCCTTCCTGATTTTAAACCATGCAATATCCCCTTGTTTTGTTTGAATGACAGCCTTTTGGCATATGAGCACAATGAAGTGTTCCAGAATTCCCATTCTTCTCAATGTTATCCATAACTCGTTATGATCCCCACAGTTGAATGCCTTTGCATAGTCAGTAAAACACATCTTTGTAGTAAGTAGACATCTTTGTAGCATGCTTTGCTTTCAGCCAAGATTCATCTGACATCAGCAATGATATCCCTCATTCCATGTCCTCTTCCAAATCCAGGTTGCATTTCTGAAAGTTCCCTGTCAATATACTGCTACAACAGTTTTTTAATTATCTTCAGAAAAATTTTACTTGCATGTGATATTAATGATATTATTTGATAATTGCCATATTCTGTGGGATCACCTTTCTTTGGAATGGATACAAATATGGACCTCTTCCAGTCAGTTGGCCAGGTAGCTGTCCTCCAAATTTCTTGGCATTGACGAGTAAGTGTCTCCAGCGAGGCATCTGTTTATAAACATCTCAGTGCCAATTCCTTCTGTGTAGCTTCAACTTCGTCCTTCAGTACCATTGGTTCCTGATCATATGCCACCTCCTGAAATAACTGAACACTGACCAACTCTTTTTTGTACAGTGACTCTGTGTATTCTTTCCATCTTCTTTTGATGTGTCCTGCATCATTCAATATTTTCCCCATAGAATCTTTCAATATTGCAACTTGAGGCTTGAATTTTTTCATCAGTTCTTTCAGCTTGAGAAATGCTTAGCAAGTTCTTCCCTTTTGGTTTTCGAACTCCACGTCTCTGCATATGTCATTATAATAACTGACTTTGTCTTCTCAAGCTGCTCTTTGAAATCTTCTGTTCAGCTATTTTATCTTGTCATTTCTTCCATTTGCTTTAGCTACTCCTCATCCAAAAGCAAGTTTTAGAGTCTCTTCTAACATCCATTTTGGTCTTTTCTTCCTTTCTTGTCTTTTTAATGA
>NW_006921699.1:2599565-2636753 GCF_000298275.1 Orycteropus afer afer | reverse complement strand
ACCCAAATCCTAATAAAAAAAGAAAAAAAAAAAGTTCTTAAAAATCTTAAATTTCCTCATCTTTGGCTTTGGTGGTAGGTGCATAAATTTGAATAATAATAATATTAACTGGTCTTGCTTGTAGGTATGTAGATATTATCCTATCACTGACAGCATTGTGCTTCAGGATAGATTTTGAAACATTCTTTGTGATGATCAATGCCATGTCATTCCTCTCCAATTTGTCATTCCCGGCATAGTAGATCATCATATGGTTGTCTGATTAAAAATGGCCAAAACCCATCCTTTTCAGCTCATTAATGCCTAGGATATTGATCTTTCTGTGTTCCATTTCATTTTTAACAACTTCCACTTTTCCTAGATTCATTCTTCACACATTCCCTGTTCCAGTTATTAGTGGATGCTTGCAGCAATTTCTTCCATTTTGAGCCGTGCCACATCAGCAAGTGGAGGTCCCGAATGTTTCACTCCATCCACATCATTAAGGTCGGCTCTATTCTGAGAAGGCAACTCTTCCCTGGTCGTATTTTGAGTGCCTTCCAACCTTTTGGGCTCATCTTCTGGCACTGTATCAGACAATGTTATAGGGATTTTCATAAAATTTTGCAGCAGACAGTGTTTCACTGCTGTTCATAAGGTTTTCAGCACCCAATTCTTTGAGAAGTGGATGACCCCTTCCTTCTTCTGAGTCTTAGTCTAGAAGCTCCATTGAAACTTGTCCACCATGGATGACCCTGCTGGTATTTGAAATACCAGTGGTATAGCCTCCAGCCTCATAACAACATGCAAGCCACCACAATATGACAAACTGACAGACAAGTGGTGGTCATCTTTCTCTAGAGTATGATAAGAAAGTAATCTCCTCTATGAGGCACTTTCACTGCCCTGGGGAATCAAGATGGCTGCTAAGTCTACACTCAGGTATAGCAAATTACTGCTTTCCTGAGTCCTAGACCTTCTCTGAGTCCTAAAGAGAAGGGCTCCCACCCACACTGTCCTGGCCTAGAAGAAAAACTTCCTTGAGGTCAGTACCCCTGCCTGGGCTCCCAGGAGCCAGGTGAGATGTCATTCTTCACTATAAAAAAGAGTCATGATGTAAACAAACTCCCAGAAGCACCAGCTTCTTATTTGAAGTGGGGACTCCAGATGCCAGGGCTACAAGTGGGCAGGGCTCCTTGGCAAAGTCCGTCATCTCTTTTTTGTGGCAGAAACTTCTGGGAAGTGGCTGCCTAGGTATGGCCCTATTTGTGGGTGTGTCTGCATAGATGAGCTGGCTCCGAGGGGAGGAGGCTAAGGTGGCACGCACTCTCCCTCTCACTCCTCTCTCCACTGGGCATTTCATCCAGCACTCCAAAGTGGTCCTCATCCCCTAAGGCCCTGACCTGGAGCTCAGGACAATCAGTGCAGACCAGATTTCAGTCTGAGGAGCCAGATATATGATCACAGTTCTCTGATTTTGTTCTTATGACATGCCCTATCCCCATTCCCAGCCTGGAATAGATAATTAGGGCAGGAGTCCTGTCAGAGGAAGACCTTTCTTCTTTTTTAGAGTGCCCAGGGCATGGCCCCCTTACAGGCCTAGCCCTGGGAGCTCAGCACCAGGCCAAATCCTCTGTGGGGTTCAGGTGGCTGTCTCAGGAGGACTCTGAGGGAGGTGCTTGTACACACTTGAGGAGTTGAGTGTTCAGCCTGGGATGCAGGCCTTCTCAGGCCATGACACCATAGGAAAGGGCAGGGCCCTTGTTCTTTGGCCTCCCTCAGCAGTCACCAAAGAAGGCTCCCTCTCTGCCTTTCCTTGGGTCTCTACCTCTTTGGCACCTGCTCAAACACCAGGAAGTAAGTGCTGTGTTTACCAGTAGCACCTGCCTATCTGCCTTAGACAAAGTCCATCCTCCCTGCCCACGCCCATTCCCTGAGCATTGTCCCTTTGCCCTCCTCTCTTCTCCAAACCCTAAAGACCCCTCCTCTCAGAGGGAGGGGAGATTTCTCACTGGTGGCCATTAGGGGGCACTGCAACCAGAGTTTCCAGCGGGCTTTGGAAGCCAAGCCACTAATTTCCTAGGAGCATAGGTGGACTTGGGAGCTCTGGTAGCATAGTGGCTAAGACACTTGCCTGCTAACCAGACGGCTGGTGGTTCAAACCCACCAGCCACTCCTCGGAAGGAAGGTTGGGCAATCCTACTTCCGTAGTGATACTGCCTCGGAAACCCAAGGAGGGGTCGCTATGAGTCGGGTTTGACTCGACGGCACATAACAACAACAACAACAACAACATAGGTGGACTTGGGAATGGACTCTGGTCCTGCTGGACAGCGGAAGGATGATGGCTTGATAGACACGCCTGTTCAGCAGTGGAAGCACTCTTAGCCACCATCCCCCACCACTATGCCCACACACCCAGTGTCCAAAGGGCAAGGGCCAGCTGTCTTGGTGCATTGTTTCAAGCTCTAGCTATGGTCACGAGTGACCTGTGCATTCCCAGGGCAGGCTGTGACCTTTTTACCTGCTGCCCTATTCTTCACCTCAATGTTTTCAATCCCTCGGACTCATAACCTGGGTTGGAAGCTTAGGCCCAGAGTTTGGCCCTGCTCTCTCGCCTTGGTCTTGGCTGTGGGCATGCATGCCTCTTGTGCAGAACGGGCTACTCCTTACACTACTCCTAGAATGGGGAACCTAGGAAGGGATTAGAAGGATCCTGCTCTAGCCCATCCCACTCCTGGCCACCCCCAAATACTGTCCTTTGATTCTGCTCTCAAGTAGGCCTATCTCTTTCCATCCCCTAGGCCACAGCCCTCATCAGCTGTCTCTTGTCCATCTCCCAGCTTCCAGTGTGCTACAGGGCTCCAGATTAGCAGGAGGCAGCCAGATGCCAAGGGTACAAAATTTAAGGAGGTACTCACTCTCAGGGTCATGCAAGGACAGAGTTGGCCTCTGAGAAAGTGCCTCCATAAATTCTGCACCCTAGAAGACTCACTTGCTTCACCCTAATGTTGCCCTCTACCACTTGTCTGTCACTTTGTCTTACTTTGGTGGCTCGCATGTTTCTGTGAGGCTGGAAGCTATGCCACTGGTATTTCAAGTAACAGCAGGATCACCCATGGTGAATAGGTTTCAGGGGAGCTTCCAGACTAAGACAGACTGGGAAGAAGGACAAGGCCATCCACTTCTGAGAAAAGTGGCCACTGAAACAATGTCACTTTGAAGACTAAAAGTGTACCTGTCCCAAGCCATGGTATTTTCAATCACCTCAAATGCATGTGAAAGCTGGACAATGAATTAGGAAGACTGAAGAAGAGTTAATGTCCTTGAAATGGGGTGTTGGCAAAGAATACTGAAAATATCATGGACTGCCAAAAAACTGAACAAATCTGTCCCAGAAGAAGTGCAGCCAGTATGCTCCTTGGAAGAAAGAATGGCCAGACTTTGTCTCAAGTACTTTGGTCATGTTGTCAGAAGGAACCATTCCCTGGAGAAGGATATCATGCTATGTAAAGAGGAGGGTCAGATAAAAAGAGAAAGACCCTTGGTGAGATGGATTGACATAGTGGCTACAACGATGGGCTCAAGCATAGCAAGGATTGTGAGGATAGTGCAGCACCAGGCAGTGTTTCATTTTGTTCTACATAGGGTCACTATGAGTTGGAGTGGACTTGACGACATCTAACAAGTGTTGCCCTGGTGTGCCACACCTTTCAACCTCCAGAGTGGCCACACAAACTTTTCTAAAGCACAGTCAGACCCCTCATGGCCCTCACAGGGCCTGCTCTGGAATTTAGTTCAACAAACAGGTGTTGACAGAGCCTGATTAGGGGCTTGGATCCAGGAGAAGAATGATAGCTCCCGCCCTGAGGTATCCACTATCTGCCAGGATGAAGTTCAGACTCCTTAGCATAGTATTCAATGTTCTTCAGTATGGTACCCACTGGGGAATCCAGCCACAGTTCCTCTAGGGCCACCCCTCACCACACCCCAAAAGTAGGATCTAACTTGCACTTTTGAACTCCAGACCTTTCTTTGGACTGTTCTTGAATCCTAGAATGCCCTGTCCCACTCTTGCCTATTAAACTTTGACTCATCCTTCAAGGTTCTGCCGAACTGTCACCTCCTCAAAGAAGCCATCTGTGAATACTGGCTGAGACAAATTGCTCCTGCCCCCCCGCCCCATCTCTGCTTCTTTGCTTCACACTGCAGATGTGACACACATCGGTCATTTTGCAATCAGAACACACTAAGTGACTAGTCTGCGAGCAGTGTACTAGAAAGTAGGGAGGTGGCTCTGAGCAGAACGTACACATCCTCTGCTCTCAGGTGGATCACAGGCAGGTTAGTAGAGGCCATCTCATTGTGGTCTGCCCACTTCTAAGTCCCCCTGCAGGGTCAGCACGGGCCCAGGACTGAGCAACATTCCATGACCATTGGATGCCCCTAAGTCTTCTGGAGTCATCTGCTCCACTAGAAGTAAAGTAACACATGCTTCAGCCATGAGGCTGTGGGAAGAACTCTCCAATATTCAAGAGCATTCTTGAGGAAAGAATAGCTTTTGTTTCCTAGTGATGACTTTTCTCCCAGCACATCTAAGTCTACTTTGCCCCCAAAGTGGGGGGCAGTCTCTGAGTCTTCTAAAGTACTCCCAGCACAGTCCTTCTTGTTGACTCTCTGACATGGTGACACACTAACTGTGGTTTGTTATCTGCCAAGCTGGAGGCAGAGAGTCATGCTTTCTCCCAGACCACCTAGGCAGGTGGGTTTTGTTTCTATTGAACTTTCATCCCTCCTGCCAATCAGTCAGTCAAAAGACCCTTTCCTGAGGACTTACTCATGCAGAGAAGGGACCGGAACTCTCATACCTGGCTGAGGCCCCATCCAAATATAATCCCTTTATTGAACTTATTCCAGGAAAGGAGGAAGGCACCAACCTGATGTTGACAGTCTCTTCCCCTTGTTTTGTGGGTAGCCCTTGCCACTGGACTCCCAGTCTCTCTGTAGGACTTAGAGTGACCACACATGTGAACAGGGTGATGGGAAATGGGAGCAGAGTTCCCCTTCCAGGGACAGAAACAGATGGAAATGACCACAATGGTGCTCAGGAAAGCCAAGTCCCTCCCTCCCTTTATGGCATTCAGCAGTTTTTGTGATGCCAAGAGCATCTCTGGGGGAAAATGTGCACACCGCTGAGACAATCTGATTCCATCATCCATCCATCCACCCACCTCTCCACCCACCCAACCAGCCATCCATGTTCATCCATCCATGTCCTACTGATTCATAGGGCACCTGTTTTGTGCTCAGTCTGGGCTGCATCCTGGGGCTACAGAAGTGAACAGAACAGAGCACCCACCAGGTCACCCTGTTCTTCTCCTGCCCTTTACCCTGTTTTTGTTCTATAAATGTACCCATAAGTCAGCACCTGCTGAGTTCAAGCCACAAAGACACACTCTGCTGGTATTTTCTTGCTTGAGCTATATCTACTGTTTCTGATACAGCTGTGACCTCAAATATGAGCCAAACAGAGACACTCTCAGAACGAGGTCAAGTCAGATTTATGGGCTAGGTTCAGGGTTGTTCTCCCTGCCTCAAAGATACTATTGGGACTTAGCAGAGGACTGGAATCAGTGGGTCCAGCCATGCATAGAGAAGAAAGGGACGATGCCCCCAATTGGTCTGGGGCTTCACTAACCTGCTGCATGGCTGTTGAGTCCCTTGAGGACATGGAGCCTCATTCCCAGGGCAACCCCCTGAGTTGGGATTCCCAGGCTGAGTCACCAGAGTCACCAGGAGCTGTGCTCGCAGCACAAGCTCCACTCTTGCAGCATTTGGAGTTTCCCTGGATCCCTCCCAGGCCAGGCACTCTTATCCCAAGCCTGGGGTGAAGGAAGTCAGTGCTGACCTGAACAAGGGATACTGTCTGCCTGTCCCTCCATGGGCTGTTTGGCTGCTTCCAGAGTGGCCACCATTGCTACTGGTCCCACACTCAGCTTCCTTGTGCAAAGCCCAGCACTTCTAGCCTGTGGGAGCTCTACTTTGTTTGATTTATTTCTGTACAAGAGTCACGGTCTCAGGAAGAGACCCATACTATGGACTTGGGGTCTTGAAGGTACGAATGAAGGAGGCACAAGCTTGTGGGTGGTACTGCCCATCCTCACCGAAGGTCATACTGAAGAGGTCAGGGAGGGTCCTAGACTCTATCTCCTCACCCTAAACTCCCAGTCTGCCTGGCTCAGGCTCAATTATAATCACCCAGAGCCTGAGCTCTGAGCCATGGGGAGGGAAGGAAGTGGCCCACCCCCATGGCTAGCATTCCTCTGTGATGACTGTAGTTAGCTTGCTGCCCAACCACCCCATCTGGAGAGCAGTTCTCAGGAAGACACAGGGAAACAACTCTCCCACCCCAAATGTGACGCCTGTCCTAACAGAGGGGCTGCCTTCAGCTGGGGGCAGCAGCAGGACCTAACTGGGCTAAGGGACCAGGGGCCAGAGGAACTGGGCCCAGAGGTCTTCTGGAAGGTCAGAAATGCTGCCATCCTACATGTCTCTAATTCACTCCACTCCTTCAGTCACCACTCCCCTTGTAGCCAGCCCCAGTTGTAGACCCCCGGATATAGCAGACAGGTGGGCTGCACCCTTATGGTTCTCAAAGTCATGTGAGGGGATTCTACAATAAATAAGCAAAAAAGAAAAAATACACAAAGGAGACAACTTCATTGATGAAAAAGCTATAAAATGAGGAGTGACCAAACACTGAATGGTACAGCTAGGGTCCTCAGCCTTTTGAAGGGGCCCATTCCAGTTTCCCAGACCCCACCTGCCTGCATACACTCTTCTTTCCCTTAGTGTACACCCCGAAACACCTCAGCTGGTTGAACTACCCCGCAATCCCCTATACGACAATCCTGTCTGCTAGCCCACCCCTCACTCTTCCGCTTCCGCCCTCTTTTTCACGAACACTGCCCAGGAGTTGACTAGGGCAGGTGCATTCAGGTGGGGCTTTTCCGGCACTGGTTTTCCCCAGATCCTGCTGGAACTTCCAGCGGACCTGTGGCCCGCAAAACTGGACGCCTGCCCGTCCCCCACCCCCCCGCCGCCGCGCAGACCTCAGCGCTCCCCGCGCGGTTCCCGGAAACTCCTCGATTTCGCTGTCGCCGCCTCATTTGCAAGAAACCGAAACCCAAGCCCCGCCCCCCCGGCGTAGCCCGGCTGAACGCAGCGCTGAGGCTGGGGCCTGGGCACCCAGGGCTGATCATAACTGGGGGCCTAGCTGGACCCCTCCCCACCCCCATTCTGGGGCCGCCTCTTCCCCATCTGCAGGGCGGGGGCGTTATTTCGGCGCGCTTGCCGAGTGCCAAGGCTCTGCTGGGCTCAGAATACCACCCCCCCACCACCACCGGTATCCTCCGTCCGCCTAGCATGCTGCAAAACCGGCGCCCGCAACGGAAAAGCTGCGAGTCTAACTCGAGTCTCTCGGGCTGCAGCAGACGGCGGAACGCCCCTGAGGCCTTCCTAGGCAGCAACTTAGAGCTGTACGCCGTTATTGTGCGCCTACTGTGTGCCAACCAAAACCGGGAAGGCGGGGGGAAGATGGGAAGGAGGACGTTTACAAAGAACTGCTCAAGCAGAGTAGTATTAACTCCATCTCACAGGGGAAGCAAACGTGCACAGACAAGGTTAGCAACTTGGTCGAGGTCACACAGCCTGTAGCTGCGCAGCTGGCCTGCAAACCCTTGGCCAGTAACGGGAGGCTGGGCGAGGAAGGAAGAGGAAGTGCCCTGGGGCGCGGGTGGTTGAGCCGCCTGGCATAGGAAGGGCAGCCTGCTAGCTCAGGTGGAGGAGGGGGCGGTCCCAAGCAGCCACCCGGCCGGCAGGGCCAGGATACTTTGCAGTTCTCTCGCCCTCCCTCCCTTTCCAGGAAGCAGACCAGCCGGGAGCCAGCTGCTCACCCCGACTCACCCCCAGCCGGGGCAGACCGGGAATGGAAGCGGCCAGACTGGCTGGTGCCCCCTCCCCTACAAACACACACACCCTACTCAGGCCGGGGCGACGCGAGCTCAGTGGGTTACCTAGGGGCGAAGGACTCCTGACCAAGACGAAGATGAAGGTGCTGCTGCCCCCATAAAGGCAAGAAGGCTATCAGGGGCATTCTGGGCATATGACAGTGGCGCAGTCCGTTCTGCAGGACCTGCTCACGCGAGGAAGTAGGAGTGCGCCCCCACCCTGCCCCGCCACCGGTCGCAGCCGCCAACCCTGGCCCGAAGCCTCCCCCGGCCTCCGGGCCCCACGAGGCGGATGGGGAGCCGAGGCCTCTTTCCTCCCAACGCAGTGTTTATAAGAAATGAAACTCCGTACTGGGCATCAGCAGCAGCCCACACTGTCACCCCGCCCCCGGGGGTTCCGAACAGCGTGGAGCTCTGGAGCAATTTCTCCACCCACCCTTACCTTGCAAGACCCCTTAGTGTTTTCCCAGACAGGAGCAGCCTCTCACTCTGCTTTTAGGATTTTTTTAAATCAAAACCAAACAGAACAACAACAACAAACCAGCATAACGTTTGTTCTGTGCTATACAGCAGAAGAGTTTTTGCAGAGCTGTGGGAAAAGAGGAACCGGTCTCCAGCTCCAGGTATCCCCAGAACCAAACCTGGAATTGATCATCTGGTGTACAATTCCTATTTGCTGAATACATGAAACGACTTTATCTCTCTTGCACCAGGCTTCTTGCAAAAGGGGAATAGATGCCTAGATTCCTTCTTCAAGCCTTGAAATGTTTTCTGATGAGTTTATACCTGACTTGTGCTGTTGGGGAAAAGTTACTGAAAACATAATCTACTCCCAACCCAGAAAACCTCACCACAAAAGTAGAAGAGAAAGGAAAGTTTTATTAAGTAAGCATTAAACCAGAATGTGATGCATCATAGGCAATCCTCTAAAGAGATTGCAAAGACAGAAAGGAATCTAACCGTAAGTGGATACAATCCATTACGTTTATGCTTTCAACATATGAAAACCCTATAGAAGACAGTTCTACTCTGCAACACACAGGGTCGCCATGGAGTCGGAATGGACTCCATGGCGACTGCTTTTTGATTTGTTTTATGGTGCGGTATCTGAAGTTAGGAGTTCCTGGGTCACAAAAACGGTTAAGTGTTCGACTACTATTCAAGAGGTTGGCAGTTTGAACCCACGTAGAGGTGCCTCAGAGAACAGGCCTGGTGATTAGCTTCTGAAAGTTCACAACCTTGAAACCCCTTTGTAGTGGCTCTACTCTGCACACATGGGGTCGCCTTGAATAGGAACAAACCCCCAAACAGACTCTGGCAATTAACACCAACACCTGAAGTTATGCTAATCTTCCAGAAACTGGGAGTTGAGGCCTGATCATTCTTGATGATTACATTTCAAAAGAGTTGGTTCCCAGGTCATTGAGGAAATATTTCATTTACATACTTTTCAAAGAGACAGAAAGAATTTACAAATACAAGTTATCTGAAAGGAATTCTAAAAGAATGGGGGAGGAGGGGAGCGTATTCCCTTGTTTTTTATTAAAACCTCTTATTTTCAATTATAGTTTGTCCTTACAGTTCTCTGCGCTTGACCATGTAGGGCTGCCTGCACCCAGACTTAATGTGAAAATATGTGATGGCTGGAAGGGGCTTTGGGCACCTCAGAAAGCTCTATCTCTGGAAGTCTGAAAAACACGCTTTGGGCTTGTCTGCTCCACCGTGGCCCAGGGCTGCTCCATACCCAATCGAAAACCTAGTCCCAGCTTCACTGGGCCCTGCACCCCAGTTCTTCCAAACTCTGATCCTGAGAACATTTCCCATCCTACGTCCATCTCCATCAGCAGGGGATTGGACAACAGTTTCCCAAGAAGTGTCTGTTATCAGAGAGCAGAGCCAGGGAATTAATAATCAGGGAAGAAAGGGAGCATCAGATTCCTGAGTAAGGGGACAGTGCATCGATTTAACAGATTTACTGAGTGCCTACCACCCGCTGGGCACTCAACTGTTGTTTTTTGTTAGGTGCCGCCGAGTCGTTCACAACTCATAGCAACCCCATGCACAACAGAAGAAACACCGCCTGATCCCGCGCCGGCTCCATGATCCCTGCTATACTTGAGCCCATTGTCGCAGCCACCATGTCAATCCATCTCGTCGAAGGCCTTCCCCTCTTTCATCGACCCTCCTCTACCTTACCAAGCATGACATCCTTCTCCAGGGAATGGTCCCCTCTGACAACATGACCAAAGTAGGCGAGACGAACTCTGGCCATCCTCGCTTCCAAGGAGCATCTCGGCTGTGCTTCCTCCAGGATAGATATTAGTTCTTTTAGCAGTCCATGGTACCTTCAGCATTCTTCGCCAGCACCACAACTCAAAAGCATTAACTCTTCTTCGCTCTTCCTTATTCATTGTCCAGCTCTCACATGCATACGAGCCGATTGAAAATATGGCCTGTGTCAGGCGCACCTTAGTCCTCAAGGAGATATCCTTGCTCCTCAGAACTTGAGAGTTCCTTCGCAGCCGCCTACCAGTGCTATACCTCTAAGGCAGCACTGCCTTAGAGTGGTATGTGTGTGGTGGAAGTGGGAGCCAGGCTCCTGAAGTGTACATAGGGAGTGAACAGTATATTCTGAAATCCTAAGGAGGCTGGGGACAGGGTTTGGTCCACTGGAGGAGAGGCTCCCATAGGGGCTGATTCTACTGCTAGCCAGCCAAGGCCTTCCTGCCAGCCTGGAAACTGCTAAGGTTTAGTATGAAGAGGCTGCACAATAATTTCACACAAGTGAGGGTATGGATGGGAGGCATCCCTTGAGTAAGACCTTGCCCCAGAGCAGATGGGTGCTGCAGGGAGGTCCCAGCCAACTCCAGATGCTGAGTATGAGGAACCCAGCTAGGTCCCTTACTGAAAAATGCAGACTTTGTTCCTCAGAAGATCACCACCCAGAAAGGTGATAAGCAGTGAAAAGGTGGCTGACGATAGCTAAGGCCAAGAAATGGACTTCTGGTTGGCTGCTTTGGAGGCACTCTGCAGAGACCAGGCATTTGCTCTGGGTCTGAAAAAAGGGACTGAAATTGAGGTGTGTGTGCGTGAGAGAGAGAGAGATAGGGACAGAGAGAGAGAGAGAGAGAGAGAAAAGAGTGTTGCTAAGTATCCTAGAAAGACAAGGATGAGGAGCAAATGGAAGGAGCAAAGGCAGGAGGATGGAAATGTAGTGAAAGATTCGTGCATCACTGTGAATACATCTCATTTGACTAATGTTTAAAGTTTGGAAAGGATTTTTATAGTGTATCTAATTTTATCTTCTTGATAATTAGGAGATAGAGGCAAGGATTATCTCTGTTTTACAGATGAGAAAATTGAGGCCCAGACAATGTTACTAATTTCCCTAAGCTCACACAGCAAGTGACAAAAGCATGACAGGAACCCAGTCTTTCAGATTCATATCCTCTATTCTCTTTCTACCACCCTCTAGTTACTGCCAAGGGTCAGGAAATTGTGGGAAAGTAGTTTGGAATAGGACCCCCCGGGGGGCGGGGGAAGAACTGAGCGAGCAGGAATTTGAATGTGGGGCTTGAGGAGTAGGGGGCAGGGCGTTCTGAAGACTACTGAGTAAAGCTGAATGTTTTGAAGATCACCCCAGTAATGAGGTGGAGGCCCCTGGAGGGGCAGGCCTGGTCTAGAATGTGAAAACATGACCTGATGCAAGGAAGAGCTGAGGACCAGGTGAGGCAAAGATGGAAAGGATGGGGAAGGCTTCACCGGGGAGGGAGCTGAAATTACAAACATGAGAAGCTGCTGGAGGCAGTGTGGAAAGGGGAGAAGGAAACTAAGATCTGTGTGTGTGAATCCGTGTGTAGGGCTGTAGCGGAATGTTCAGCTGGACACCTGCCTAGAGGCTAGAATGAGAGAAGATGAGAACTTTAAGTCAGGGAGGGTAAGGGCCAGCTTGTTGGTTGAATAGCCCTGAATTCTAAAAAAAAAAAAGCCTAGGAAACTGTGTTCCGTTTATCATTACTGGGAATGTGTGATACCTTTTAGGCTGAGAGTCATCAAAAGCACTTACAATACAAAAACTCATGTATTTAAACAGGGTGTAGCTTTATTTCACTGATTTGGAGTATAGCACCTCAATCACGACAGGCTGGTTTTTATAGGGCTTCAAGATAAAATAAGAATCCTTAAAGTTAAAAGTGTTTTTTGTTTGTTTGTTTTAAAGTCAAAGAACACTTCAAAGATGTAAATCACAGTTTCACTGGTAAATATTAACATCGGGGAATTTCTCCTAAAGCAAAAAATTATTAGTGTGTGCAAAGATTTAGCTATACAGTATTGTTTGCATTACGAAAAAATGGAAATAACCTAAATGCCCAATGGCAGGGGATTAATTGGGTAAATTTTTGTTTATCCTTATGATAGAATGATTGTGTACCCATTACAAATGATATTGAAGAAATAAATTTCATGGCAGGGAAAGATGTGATTATCTGTGAATTAAAACAAAGTTCTTGTTTTAAAGCATTTTTCAGTCTTCTGTTTGCTTTCCCATGATCACTTTGGTCAATTTCTCAGGCTATAAGAGATGCAACTTTCCTCTCCCTAATTTCATTCTGAATTTCCAGCAGCTGTGTCTATCTTTTCCCAGGTTCTGGGGAAAGACACAAGCATTCTTGCTGCACAGAAAATAGACCCCACAATTTTGGAACAATTATATTTTCTGCTGTTCTTACTCAGAAGGTCTTGGTCCCTGTAGCAGGGTCCCACTTCCATCTTAATGACTCTTTTCCCCAACTCCATCCTGTCCCTGTTTCAGGGCCTCAGGGCTTTCCATTTTGCCTAGCTGTGCTCCTTCCTTATAGTTCCTCCTGACTCCTTGCCTCTCCCAGCTCCAGCACCTACTGCTACCTGGGAGAGAGCTCTGACCTATTCCTGCTGGTTTCCTGGGAACCAGGCTTGGTCACACCATCAGTCTCACCATTCAGATTCTGGTGTATCAGAACTGAATTAACCCATTAATTTCCTCGGTGGGAGAGAGGCAACAGAATGAATGACAGGTGGAATGCTGCATCAACGGTCTCTGTATAGCTGCATCATTGCTACTGGGTGCTGCTGTAGAGGGAGTGCTAGGGTGACAGGAGTGACACAACCACCTCAGCCTGGAATTGCAACTTACTTCTGAGTCAGCAGCTTTGGGGAGGTGGAAGGAGGACCCGGGCTGGCTTGGCCACAATTCTACAAGGAAAATAAACACCAGCCAATAAGAGGACACGTTATGAGTCCAAGAGCTAAACTGCTGCCCTTGCCAAGGGTCCTAGGCTTCGCAAACCTCTGGCTAGACCCATGACCTTGGACAGTCCCAAGCAATTCCCCCCACACTGCCCAGAACTGCTCCCTGCCAGAGCCAGGGCCAAGGCTGTGGAGGTGGTAGAAGACAGGAGTGCTAGGAAATACCAAGGCTCTCCCCAACCCTTACCTCAACTCAACCCTACAGGCTCCTGAGAAGCTCTTCTCCTACCTTTCTAAGGCCAGTCAGGGGGCAGTCCTGCGACGCAGATTGAAAAGGGGGAGGGCTATCTCTCCGGTTATTATTAGACCTTGGGGTGGGACCTCGCAAACCTTGCGGCGCAGTGGGCATGGTGCTTTACAAACCTTACTCTGTAAGGTAGGGCTATTGTTTTGTAGTTGAGAAAACTGAAGTCCTAGGAGTCCCTTGGCAGACCACGCCAACAGCGGTCGGGCTGGGATTTCCTCCTTTGGGCAGCTCAGGTAGAACCCCAGGCAAAGTTGTCTTGCCGCTTTCTCCTTCCCGGGCAATTGAGTGCCTGGACGGGGGTCACCCCTCAAGACAGGGGCAGTGTGAGGGCCGACACCCCTGTAGCAAGCTTGAGGAGCCACGCTGATTTCCCGGCTTCAAACTCGGTGTCCACCCTGGAGAAGGCGGCAGATACCCCGGCAAGCCCCTCACCTGCGCTTGGGAGATAGGCGTCTTCACCCCAGCAGAGAGGGGAGAGGACTTGGCCAAAGGGGCTAACAAGCTGAGAGAATCGGGAATGCGGGGAGTAACTGCGGGCTGGGACGTTTAACTTCCGTGGACAGTTTTATCCCGGGCGAGCTGGAGTAGGGGTGGAGTGCGAGCAAGCAAGCTAGGTTCGCGGTCGCGCAGGGGCGACGGCGCCCGACCGGAGGGGGTGGGGAGAAGCAGCCGCCCTGTACTTCCCCTTCACCGCTAGCTGTACAACAGCCTGATTTCCCAGAAATGATGAGGCAGAGCCGGCCAATAGGCGGCCGCACAGCTCTTAGGAGGCGGGGCCGGGGAATCCCGCTAAGTGTTTAGATTTCTCCGCGGCGCCGCTGCCCCCACAGAGCGCGCCACTCATACGCAGAGGTAGGACGTGCATTCGAGCGGAGCAGTGTCGAGTCCAGCCAGAGCCGTGCCAAGCCAAGTCCAGCCCTACCCCGCGGCCCCGCAACCCAGGCATCCTCCGCTTTCTCCCCCTCTCTCCCGGATTGCACTTCTCGCGCCCGCACAGCAGTCCCCGCCTTGCCGGGACCCTCGGGCGCCGTTGCAGGGATCTTGCCAGCTAGAAAGGTGAGCCCGCCTTCGCCGCGGTAAGAACCGGCAGCGTCGAACAAAAAGCGCACTGGGTACCAGGAAGTGGGGACCGAAAACCCGAGCCGAGAGTCTCAGGCGCGCGGCGTTGCCTCGGCCCCAGCGCGGGCTCGGGAGGGCGCTGTAGGGGCAGCGAGCGGCGGCTGCGCGGGGAGGGCGGGCCTCGTCGTGGACCGCCCACCCGGCCGAGGTTGAAGGCGCCCGGCTGCTTTCGCAGATCTGTACGCACAGAGCCGCCCGGGGCATCTGGTGGCAGGGTATGTTCGTCACGCTCATCCACACGCCGTGCGCGGGACTTGAGTGGCTCTTGAGTGCTCCCACTGCAGGCTTTCAGCGGTCCCAACTCCGCGTCCAGAACCCAGGCTTTAGGGTTCCCTGTGCTGGTGGTGGTGCGGGGGGGGCTGGGGATTGGTGCCCTTGATGGGCGGGGGTCGTGACCTGCAGGGATTGCAGGAGGAAGCGCCACAGGTGGTTTCTTGGGCCACTTCGCTTGAGGAGGGAAGTTGAAGGAAGAGGAGAGGAAGCCAGGCCGGAGGGTTAGCGTCCTGTTCTTGGCGCCGTGGGCGCTGTGGCTGTCAGGGAGGCGTAGAATGGATTCTGTCCAAGAGGAAATATCCAGGACACAGGATGACTGCTTGTCCATTAGGGAAGGTGCACAGCTAGTGGTGACGACTCAAGTCGGAAATTTCTTATTGTTATCAGCAAAAGAAGCTCCTACCTTTCCAAAGGATTTGAATTTTGGGGAAAAGTTCTGGCTTTGAGATACCCGCATATTTTACCTCTTATCTGCACGTAAATCCTTTGAAGCTATTACTCACATGCTTGTCTTACTCCCGGAACTGGCTCACAGAGGGTGAGGGAAGGGATAGAAGTATTTTTGCCAAATTGCTGAAACGGTCTATTACAGCGGGTGAGCTCTGGTAGCGTAGTGGTTAAAGCATCCGGCTGCTGCAACCAAAGGGTTTGGCCGTTTGAACCCACCAGCCACTCCCGGTGAGAAAGCGGAGGCAGTCTGCTTCCGTAAAGATTTACAGCCTTGGAAACCCTATGAGGGAGGTCTGCTCTGCCCTAAACGGTCACTATAAGTCGGAATCTACTTGATGGCAGTGGTTTTGTTTGTTTGGTTTTTAATCTCAGGGCAGGTCCCTGGACCTGAAAATTGTAGTACCCAGCTGGAGGGCTCTGAGTCTGTGGGGGGAAGGGAAGGGTAATTGATCTGGGTGGGGCAGGGTACTACCCAGGGGCTGTTGAACAGATTCCAAGCGGGAACTGTCTTCTCTTTACAGCCAACATGCCCATCACTCGGATGCGCATGAGACCCTGGCTAGAGATGCAGATTAATTCCAACCAAATCCCAGGGCTGATCTGGATTAATAAAGTGAGTGTAACTCTTTGGATTTTTCCACCAGTTTTTTAATCCATGTTCTTTGGGGACCAAAGCTTAAGATGCAGCTCAAAAAGGGAAGTGATGAGTGGGCAGGCAAATGTGTTTCCCAGTGGGTCGTGCTTGCAGGAAGAGGTGTGCAAGGTCCAGCCCTGCGCCCCACTTGCCAGGCTGCTTCGTGCCTTCTCTAGGTATAGACAGGGCACCCACCTGAGGGCATTTACTAGTAGCAAGAGTCTCCCAGAATCTGCAGAGCTTGAGTGCTGGCCTCTCCTGAGGGAGATCCCTACACACAGGTTCACACATGCACACATACACATGGCATTTGATGGGGCTCCAGTCTGGGCAGATAGGAGACAGAGAGGTGATCATTGTTTGGCAGGAAGGTGGGGGCCCAAGAATTAACCTTACACTGGTTGCCCTGACGTAAGAAGCCTGTAGCTGATGCACTCAGGCCAGCACAGACCCTGCACACAGCAGTGATAATAGTATTTGCAACACTAGCTAACCATTACTGAACACTGCTAAGTATGTTACTTGCATTATGTCATTTAATCCTTACAATAGTCTTGTAAGGTAGGGCCTATTATTAATATACCATTTTTAGATACAGAAACTGAGGCACTGAGAGGCAGATAATAGATCATACATAAGATGATAAAGCCAAGATTGGAACTTGAACAGTTTGACTCAAAACTCCACACTCTTGACCACTAGTAATGATAACAATGAGACTATAGTCTTTATATTTGTTACGGTGTCCCCATACACGCTCTGATTTTATACTCAAAAGTATTTTTTAAGATCATTTCTCATTTCACAGAAGAAAAAACTGAGGAGTGAAGACAAAGTAACAATGTCAGGGTCACATAGGTAGTCGGCATTCAAGTCTAGTCTAGGGCTCCCTCTGGTACAGCCAGGATCCCCTATTTAGGAGCCAGTTGGCCCAGGTATCCTGAGCTGCCACTTTGAATGGAAGTTATCAACAGTGCCTTTCCATGTTGATGCTGATCAGCCAGACAGAAGCATCCCACAGCTTCTAAACCAGTATTATGGGGAAGGGTGCTCTGTGGCTCCCAGTACACCTATAAAAAGCAGAGGGAGGATTTTGCTGAGCTGATGGTGCCAGCTCTGAGGCTGGAACCCACGCTCCCTCTGAGAGATCCAGAGTAATATAATGGCCTTTTTAAGCCAATTTCAGGATAGGCCAACCCAAGCCAGATGTCGAGGTGAAAAGAGGAAGTCAGCCTTTTCCCAGACCTGGGGGTGCTGGGTGAACTCAGCCCCAGAGGCTTTGGTCTCTTGACGTGGGCTGGCTCTGAACTGATGCAACCTTGTGTGTATGTGCTGTTCAGGAGGAGATGATCTTCCAGATCCCTTGGAAGCATGCCGCCAAGCATGGCTGGGACATCAACAAGGACGCCTGTCTGTTCAGAAGCTGGGCCATTCACACAGGTATGAACACCAGGCTCCAGCCCAGGAGCAGCTGGGGAAGAAATAAAGGGAGGCACTTCTGTAACATAAGGGCTCTTATCTGGGGTCCCTGAGCTCCCTGAGACTGTGCAGAATTGTGTTTGGATGAGTGGGAGCAGAAGACCTGTGGTTCTGGGCAGAGAGGGGGTCCATCATTTCAGTAAATTCTCAGGGACTTAGGAAGTCAATAAAAGAAAGTGTAGTTACAAAAAGTTTGTGATTGAATTAAAGTACAACTGGCAAAAGCAGCTGTGAGCCAGGGCTTACTGACAGAGTTCTAGGCTTTCCTTTTTCTTGGTGTTGACCAGGATCCTTGGTCTGGTTGGTGACTTCCTTTCTTCCTTGAGAGATGGACCCTCTCTTGGTCCATCTCAGACCTATCAATAACTGTTCTTTTTTGCCCACTCTGTGGCCCCTCATGTCTGGAGGTATCAGATAAGGTCCAGTCCCTACCCTGTGGCTGCTGACAGCCCAAGCAGGGAGACTGGGCATGGTTCAGGGTAAAGAAGCACACTTTGAGGATAAGGATTCTGCTAGGGCTTCTGGCTGGGTCCTTCACTGGGTGTTGCTGGATGTGCTTGAGCCAAGCCCATATATTTGAGACGCTTAGGAGCCCGAGGCTTACAGAGTGTCACCAGGAAAACCTGCTGGTTTGACCAGGGTATGTCTCTTGCCTTCCTCTTCCCAGACATCCATGGGCCTGACTGTTCTCTTTGCTCTCTTGCTGTGTAGGCCGATACAAAGCAGGGGAGAAGGAGACGGATCCTAAGACATGGAAAGCCAACTTTCGCTGTGCCATGAACTCGTTGCCAGACATAGAAGAGGTGAAGGACCAGAGCAGGAACAAGGGCAGCTCAGCTGTGCGAGTGTACCGGATGCTCCCACCCCTCACCAAGAACCAGAGGAAAGGTATCCAAGGGCTCTGGGTCTGCAGGAAGCCCTCAGGAAGGGAGGAGAGAGGAAGAGGGGCAGCTGGGGCTGGCATACCTGTCCCATGGCTGACAGCCTGTCTGCCCCACAGAAAGAAAGTCCAAGTCTGGCCGAGATGCTAAGAGCAAAGCCAAGAGGAAGGTAAGTTGGTCCTAAGCAGCTGGGCCTTTTGACCCTGTGGGTCAGGGTGGGTAGTGGAGGAAGTACTGTAGTAGGTCTGGGCCTAAGCTGCTTTCTCCCTCTGTAGTCGTGTGGAGATTCCAGCCCTGATACCTTCTCTGATGGACTCAGCAGCTCCACCCTGCCTGATGACCATAGCAGCTACACAGCTCAGGGCTACTTGGGGCAGGACTTGGAGATGGAGCAAGCAGGTAAGGTGTGCTGAATCCATTTGATACAATGGGGCTGCTGGCAGGGACCCTCAAGTTTGGTGGGATGGTGGCCTGTTAGACTAGACCGCAGGATGGCCTATGCTGGTGCTTACAAACTGTGAAAACACACAGCCCTGACCTGTGGCTTCTGTTGTCTCCCAGCACTGTCACCATGTGGCGTCAGTAGCACTCTCCCCGACTGGCGTATCCCAGTGGAAATTGTGCCTGATAGCACTAGTGACCTGTATAACTTCCAAGTGTCACCCATGCCCTCTACCTCTGAAGGTTTGTGCTCCTGGGGCCTGGCCTGCATGCTTGACTTTGGGTCCTGAGTGGGGTTTCCTGAGGGAGAAAAGATGCTCAGAATTCCCTCTGGCACTGAGCTGATAAATTAGGCATTGCCCATCCTCACAGTTATGGGGATGAGGCAAGCCATAGGGACACCAAGAAGCTGGTTCAGATGGGCTGCAGGGCTGTGGTAGCCTGGGGAGAAGAGAAGGAACCAAGCCAGAGACTTGGTGTAGTGGGGCTGCTGGCTACATATTGGTTGCTGGTTCTCCTGTCTCCTTTACAGCCCAATCTGTGAGGGTGAGGAAGGAAGCAAGAGGGTGGAAAGAGGTGTAGCTTCAGAGTTTGGGAGGCCAGTGTCTTGTTCTGGAATCTGTATGGCAAGCAGACATCTATTGGGAGGCTAGTGTGTGTGTGCACAGGTGAAGGGGCAAGGGGACCTAGTGGGGCTAGAACTATAGGGCTAGTGGCTGATAGCTGCCAACCTCTCTGCTCTTCCCCATCCACAGCTGCAACAGATGAAGATGAGGAGGGAAAACTACCTGAGGACATCATGAAGGTAAAACACCCCTTTCTATCTGGCTATCCTTTTGAAATGGCTCACTTTTAGTGAGGAGAGAGAACCAGTAGGAGCTCCTAATTGGAGAGCATAGCTGCTACTGTGACTTGGCCATGTGCATAGTCCCTTAAGTGCCATGTTCACGGGGCTAGGGACCACTGCCCTCCTTGGCTGGTATGAAAGACTCCCTGGACAGTGAGGGCAGGAAGGAGGCCTGGTCTCTGATAGGCTGTCCTAAAGCATGCCTCAGGGCCACAGTCAGCTCTGTGAGTCAGCCAGCATCAGCGCTAGGTCCCTGGCCCCTGTCCACCGCCCCAACATGCCCCATTCCTGCTAGTTAGGGAAATACACATCAGGTTTCAATAATTAGCCTTTGAGATCTGTTATGTGATGGCATTTTGTTTTTGTAATTTAAAAATTTTTTTCAGTAAATTATCCTGCAGTTTTCTGTTTTTGTTTTCCTCCTGTTTTTAGTTTTATAAGTGAATATAATTCTCATTAACACAGAAAATTGAGACATGGGCATAGTTCTTCATCTCTAGTTTTTCTAGTCATCTTTTCTTATCGTACTGTGCTATGCATTGCTTCAAGCCACATTCCTAGTTGGTGTGTTCTTACACAGTTGAGAGGGCCTGTGTTTCTGCCTCCAGGCCCTTGTCCTAACTGCACCTCAGATCTGCAGCCATCTGCGCATGTGAAAATGGTCAAGGGTGTGATCTTGGCTAGAAAGCTTTGGTTTAGGGAAGGCAGGGGGGCCAGTGCAGGGTGAGTATGCATTAGAAGTGAGCTGATGGCTTCTTACTCCTGCCCCTAGCTCTTGGAGCAGTCAGAGTGGCAGCAGACAAGTGTGGATGGGAAGGGGTACCTGCTCAATGAGCCCGGGGTCCAGCCCACCTCTGTCTATGGAGACTTCAGCTGCAAGGAGGAGCCTGAAGTTGACAGCGCTGGGGGTAAGAAGGCCCTGGGTCCACATGGCTTCTTGAAGACCAGAGAACAGTGCAGGGGTGGGGAAGGCTTGAGGGTAAGGCCAGGGAGCAGTAGAGTTCAAGCATACTACTTAAAACTCATCTGGGGCACAGACAGCTTGAGACTTACATATTGCTTCCATACCCTACCTTAAAAATGAGTGGATGCTTGCTGCTGTGGGGCAGACAGCAGAGGGCTGTGTCTGTGGCCTTTGGGGAAAGGGTGGGGGAGTGGGAGGCACACCATCTGCCCTCATCCATCCACCCCCACCTCATACAACCTTCCTCATATCTTCCAGGGGACGTTGGGCTGAGCCTACACCGCGTCTTCACAGATTTGAAGAACATGGACTCTACCTGGTTGGACAGCCTGCTGCCCCCAGTCAGGGTGCCCTCCATCCAGGCCATTCCTTGTGCACCATAACTGGCTCGCATCATGGTGGCTGTGGTAGAGAAGCAGGACTCCTATGGGCCCCGTTGACGTGGGAAAGTGTGACCCCACTGTCTGGCGGAGATGGGTTCTCCCTCCTTGGGTCAGCAGGCCTCTCAGGGCCTGGCTGGCCAGGGCCTGGGCTCACCTTTTGGGGTAAAGCTGGACATACCTCCCAGGATAATGGGGTTCTGAGATTGGTGTGTCAAGTGGAGGATTCAGACAGGAGTCAGCCCCTAGCTTTTCCCTCTGAGCCCAGCTGCTAGAGGGGATCTTCTTGTCACTGAGCTGGCCTGAGGGGCACAGACCAGTGACCTCAGAAAAGCATAGTACCAACCCCAGGGCTGGTTTTGCACTAAGAGACAATTGCACTAAGTGACTCCTGTTCCCAAAGACCTGCCTCCTTTCCCAGCTGAGCCCTGGGGACTGTTCCAAAGCCAGTGAAATGTGAAGGAAAAATGGAGTCCTCAGGACAGTGCTTCCTTAGCCTCCGAGAAGTTCTGCCCTGCTCACTCCTCAGGCTGAGGGGCTTGGGAAAAAAACATGGCACTTTTTCTTGTGGACCTTGCCACATTTCTCATCAGAGGTGTACACTAATGTTTCCCCAAGCTCTTGGCCTTTGCATTTATTTATACAGTGCCTTGCCCTGTGCCCACCCTGCCCCCTCAGGCCCCCCAGCCCTCAGCAGGCCCAGGGAGGGAAATGGGAGCACCTTCGGGTGACTGAAAATTGGGAACACCATCTAACCACTAAGTCACGTGTGACCACATGTATATGTGTGTAAATATGTACATTTGTCTTTTTATAAAAAGTATAATTGTGTACAAGGGGTGTGACCTTTTATTTTATCTAGAGAGAAATTATAGATGATTTTACTTTTTATGGAAATGGAGACATTTTGGAGGTGAGCAGTGATAACCCACCCATCACAGAATCCTTTCAGTTATGTTCATGGAGAAGATGGCAGGCAGAGGGGGCAGTCATGGCACAGGGACAGGCTCTTGTAAACATAGTCACATGGCCTTGACCAGGTAGCCATGGCTATGAGTTGAATTTGAGCTCCTGGGGCCTGGGGAGATGGACAGTTTTAAAATTTTGAGTTCCTAGAGATGTACTGTATGTCCTGCTAAACTCTAATGCAAGGGAACTTAGATGCTACTTCAAAAAAATTAACAGTTGGTGTAGCACAGTCATGGACAGTCAGAACAGATACCTGCCCAAAAAAGGGTCCTCAAGGTCTGCTCTGCCAGGCAATACTTGCTGCTCTCCAGTTTCTGCATCGATGGAAATGTTCTGTATCTGGGCTGTCCAATACGCTAGGCACAGACCACAAGTTGCAATTGAGCACTTTGAAGTTTTAATTAAGTGGCTGCCTTAGTGGACAGCACAGGTAGATACTGAACTAGGGGTATGAGTGGGCGGGGCTTGGAACTTCCTGCCAGTTCAAGAGTATTTTACTATTTAAACAGCCAAAACTAAACTGTTGGTAAAACAGGTTCATGCATAAATGCATTAGGAAAACCTTGGGTGAGCTTATGAAAAGAGGTTTCTTTCCTTTGTCTTTTCAGTGTCCTAGCTGAGCTAATGCATATAAATCTCTATGAAGGGCTATATTTGATCAGAACAGTGTTCCTAAAGATGGCAGTTTTGGAACCACTGACATGCCTCCTTCCTGTAAGGAGGTCAGGGTGGGAGGTCTCGGTATGGAATTTTTTTTCCCACTTTACTCCCCAGACTCACCCTGGGGCAGTAACAGTACCCAGCAGTAGCCTGGCCTGCCAAAGGAAGCCACTGGCATCACCACCCTCATCTAGGGAGTGGGGCTATGGCAGTAATGGGATTGCTTAGGAAAACCACACCCTGTGGGCACATCTTCCTTAGTCTCAAGTTCCAGAAACCATACAGACTGTACCCCCGTCACTGGATCCAGCCCTCTGGGGGAATATGGGCCTCTGATGAGGGATAGGGAAGGCCAACTGGGAAAATGATGAGAAAACTGAAAAATGTGTAAAGGTCAGTCTGACACTTCTGCCAAACTGAGGCACTTGAACTTGTTCCTTCAACACATACTTAGCCCAGCTGAATGGCCAAGTGGATTCCTACTGACTGGTTATTCTGCATAGGCCCCATCTCAGTTGCTATACATCAGAGAATACTGGGCTCACCTTTTGGGGTAAAGCTGGACATATCTGTATTCAAGAGTAGCCTCACCTGGGGACAGGGCCCAGCCCTCACTGGGAAGAATTGGATTGGGGTGGCTAGCCTCCTGTGCCTCTCCATATGGGAGCTTGCCAAGGTCTAGTAGTGTGTGGCTCTTCCAGCTAATGATGCTGGGAGTGGTAGGAAGCCAGTTGAGTGGACTGAGAAGTGATGAGAGTGAAGGGATGCAACCCAGAATAAATTTCAAGGATTGCTTCTGACTTCTCTCTTTTCCTTCAACCCACAATCTATGACTGAGAGTGGTGAGTGGGTATGGTGAAGTCCCACATAGCTGCAGAAATCAAGTTATAATTCACAAAGTTGGCATTTGTAAGTTACTAAATTCTGAGCAGACTTAGTTCCAACAGATCCCAATCTTCAGAACCAAGATGGAGTCCTAATTTCCTACAGTTCTGATCACAGGAACTCTAAACAATTGGCATAAAGTCCTTGCAATGTCCAAGGAGAGCCCCAAACTATAACCCCCATCATAAGGGATCTGGGTGCTAGGGACCAAATCTGGAGGAGTAGTGTGGGATAGAGCTAGACCTAGCCCTTGCCTGAGAGGACAGACAGTAAGGTCCAGTTGCCCCCACCACCACCACCACATGCACACATATACAAAGAGTGGTGACAGCTGATACTCAGCCAAACTGCCTGAAATGGAGCAACACGAGTGTAGTCTGAACCAAATTTGGGCCTAAAAATTTAAGGTCATTCTGATAACCTGCCAATGCTTCTGTGGGCCATTTCCAAGATTTTCAGTCTAAGCACTAATGGTGGAAGCTCTTGGTTGAGGCAGCTAGGAGGTCATTGAAAGGTCTGTTAGGGTGGCAATTACATCACTGTCATCAAGGACCATTTTCCAATGATACAAACTGGCAAAGTGCTTAGCTGCACAAGCTAGAACTCCTATGTTGGGCCAAGATTATAGATGTTCAAGGGCATTTCTGGTTAGTCACAGGGTTTCTTTGCCTTACTCCAAAGATGTCACTTTAATTAGGCTGGTTTATTCATTCAGTTCACTTGGCAACAGGAAGAGAGCTAGAAGCTAACATGCTAGTTGCCCATACAGCTACTCATGGAGGCAGGAGATCTTTAGGGATGACGTGCAGACCATCCCTTCTTGATCTATCAACTTTCAACATTTCTAAGCTGTGTGCAGGATGACTCCAAAGATAAGAGCTTTCTCAGATTCCTCTGGAAGTCTCTAGTGGGGCCAGCCAAGGACAGAACTGAAATCCTGGGAAAAGCTCTGGGTCTGGTTAGAGGTACAGCTCTTTTCTCTGGGAATAATGCCCCTTGGCTGGTGAGGCTGGGTCACGTCCAGGCTGTCATTTCTTGGGACCATTTGGGCTTCTTTTACACTGTAGGCACAGATCCAGAAATAACCTCTTGTATTAGTTCCTCCAGGCAGCCTTGTTGGAGCACCCAGGACTAATATGATGACCTGCAAGAGATTTTGGCTCTGTCAGATGTAATGCTATTTCTTAACTTGGGCACACCTGATCGATCTCCATTGTGAGGATGTGTGAAATTCTTCCAGACTGAGCACTAACCTTTCTCTACTGCCAGCTGGCTTATCACAGAGGCAGGAGGCCTGGAGAGCTAGAGTGAGGAGCTAGTGTGCTTCCATTTTGACAGATGAAAGTACCTGGTAGGGAAGGACTTGGCCTTGTCAGGGCTCCCTTCTGGGGCCATGTCTAAGGGCATATCTGGCTGAGCACGTGGTTTTCCTAGCTCCACGCAGCTCCTAAGAGACCCATTTCTGCTGATCTGGGGGTGAGGAGGGACAGTTGCACAAGAAGTCCCCTCTTCTCCCAGAACCAGGGTGAGGCAGGTCTAGAGAGTCTATTCTAAGAAGTTAATCTTAACTGGGGAGATACTGGAGGCAATGGGGCAAGGGGATGAGGACTGAGTAAAAGAAGAGAGACAGACTGCCATCCTTCACCAAAGGAAATGACACTCACAAGCTCAGAAATGAGCAGAACTGGAAAAGACTTCAAAGTCCAGCTGGATAATGGTGACATATCCCTTGAATGCTCACTTTGTGCCAGGTGCTATACTAAATATGCCATCTCATGGTGCCCCACCACAGCCCCATGTTCGTGGACCAGGACCAAAGCTCAACGAACATAAGGGGCTTGGCCAAAATGACTCAGCTAATCAGTATGGGGTCTGGATTCTAACTTAACATCTGTCCATGCCCCGACCCAGGCTGGTTCCACAATACCAAGTTGCCTGCAGAGGAGGAAACAGGTTTGAGGAGGTGGAAGTTTAGGAGAGCTTGCCAGGGAAAGGCACTAGCACCCTGTGCCAAGAAAGCATTTGACAACATCCAGGGAAGGCAGCAGAAAACTGCAGCTGCTCTGGACATGGCACAGGACCCATCCCCTGCCTTTAGCTCCCCTGCCTGGTTCCTGCTACCCCAGGCAACATGGTTCTGCCACTACCAGCCCTAGGGCCCCAACAGGGTGGAATTTGGCTTTTTCCTCAAGGAGAGCAATTCCCTACCTGTGCCCTGGGGCCACCTGCAGTTTCAAGGGGTGGGGTTCCAGAGGGCTGAGGCACAGACAGGCCTGTAACTTGGCCTCAGTGCAGGGGGCAGCTCAGTTGCAAGAGCCTGCTTGCAAATCTGCTCCCAGCTCCAGGGGACTCTAGCATGCCAGGCCTAGGACTTGTCAGCCATGTTTCTGTCTGAGCAAGGGTACTGGGGCATTCCTATTCTCTCGCTCTAAACCAGGCCCTTTGTTGGGTTCTGGGGTCCTTCAGAAGTTTGGACTCTTGGTGACTGTTAAGAGCTAGTACCACTCAGGGGTGCATCCTAACTCCCAGCCATAAGGCTGGAGTCAGACCCTGTCTTAGATACAACAGAAATACCATAAGTGGGTGGCTTTACCAGAAATTTGTTTTCTTACAGTTTGTTGTTGTTGTTATGTGCTGTGAGTCGGACCCGACTCATAGCGACCCCTCCTTGGGTTTCCGAGACAGTATCACTATGGAACTAGATTGCCCCATCTTCCTTCTGAGGAGTGGCTGGTGGATTTGAACCACCAGCCTTCTGGTTAGCAGTCAAGTGCCTTAGGCACTATGCTACCAGAGGCTAGAAATCCAAATTAAGGGTGCTGGCACTAGGGGAAGGCTTCTTCTTCTCTCTGTTGGCTCAGAAGAAAGGTCGCTGTCTCTTTTGACCATCTGCTCCTGGGTGATCTTTATGTAGCTTGACTTCTCTCTTTCCCTATCTCTTCTTGCTAGCTTGTGTTTAATCTTTTTTATATCTCAAAAGAGATTGACTCAAGAGACACCTTACACTAATTCTGATTACCATAACAAAGACAACTCATTCCTAAATGGGATTATAACCACAGGCATACCAAAAAAAGCCAAACTCACTGTCACCAAGTTGATTCCACTCATAGCGACACCTTCTTGGGTTTCTAAGGCAGTACCTCTATGGAAGTAGATTGCCTAGTCTTCCTTCCAAGGAGACCACAGGCATAGAGGTTAGGATTTACAACATGTATTTTTTGGGGACACAATTCAACCCATAACAGACCCTATGGCTGTGTTAGATTTAATTTCCCAGCTTTTTTTTTTTTTCCTTCAATATTTTATTTATTTTTTGTTATAGAAAATATACATAACATACATATGTATACATAACATACAAAACAGATATCAATTCAAGTTTCTACATGTACAATTTAGTAACATTGATTACATTCTTTGTGCTGTGCAACCAACCGTTCTCACTCTCCTTTTCTGAGTTGCTCCTCCCTTGTTTACATAAACTGACTGCCCCCTAAGGTTCCTATCTAATCTGTTGTCAGTTTGATCCCATATTGTTAGTTCTTAAAAGAGCCTAATGCTCAAGGCAAATCTTTCTTTACTAGTTAAGCTAAATGATTGTTTGGTTTTAAGATGACTTAAAAGGGATATTAAGGGGATATTTTTGGTTTAAGGTTTAAAGATTATCCCAAGGCAATAGTTTCAAGGGTTCATCTATCCTCCATGGCTTCAGAAAGTTGATTCCGAAAATCTGAAATTCTGTTCTGCATTTTCCTCCTTTTGATCAGGATTCTTTTATGGAATCTTTGATCAAAATGTCCAGTAATGGTAGCCAGGCATCATCCAGTTCTGGTCTCATAGCAAAGGAGGCAGCTGTTCATGGAGGCAATTAGCCACACTGTCCATATCCTCTTTCTATTCCTCCTTCTTCCTCTGTTGCTCCTGGTGAATAGAGATAACTCTTGTGCCTTGGATGGCCACTCACAAGGTTTTAAGACTCCACACACTACAAAACAAAGTGGGAGCTAGAAAAGAAGCACTAAACATGTTATCAGGCTAATTAACTGGGCTGTCCCATGAAACCATGACCTCCATACCAAGGAACAAAATCCCATGAGGTGTTTGGTTGTACATAAGCAGCCTCAGCAATTACTCTTCTGTTGTTGTTAATAAATCTATCACACAACTTTTACCAATTCAACTTTTTACAGTTGTACAACTTATTGACAGCAATTACAGTTATTGGCTGTGCAATGCTACCCTTAATCAATGCAATTTTTGCATCACTGTTAACCCTCCTTTCCCCCCTCCCTCCCACCCCTGGTAACCACTAATAAATTTTTCTCTATATACACTTGCCTTAATATATAAGTGAGGTCATATAGTATTTGTCCTCTTGTGATTGCCTTCTTTTACTCAGCATAATGTCTTCAAGCTCCAACCACACTGTAGCATGTATCGAGACTTCATATCTCTTACTAGCTGAGTAATATTCCACTGTATCTATGTACCATATTTTTGTTATCCATTCATCTGTTGATAAGCATTTAGATTGTTTCAACCTTTTGGCTATTATGAATAATGCAATAATGAACAGTGGTGTACGAGTCTCTTTTTGAGTCTCTGCTTGCAAGTCTCTTGGGTATATACCCAGGAGTGGAATTGGTGGGTCAAAGGAGCTCTGGTGATGTAGTGCTTAAGGCATTTGACTGCTAACTAGAAGGTTAGCAGTTCAAATCCATCAGCCACTCTGTGGAAGGAGATTGGGCAATCTACTTCCATAAAGATTTACTGCCTTGGAAACCCAAAGGGGGTCGCTATGAGTTGGAATCGACTTGATAGCAGTGAGTTTGGGTTTTTCTTTTTGGTTTATGATAATTCTATTTTTAGGTTTTTGAGGAATCACCACACTGCTTCCCACAATGGCTGTACCATTTTGCATTCCAACTAGCAATGGATAAGAGTTCCAGTTTCCCCACATCCTTGCCAACATTTGTTATTCTCTACTTTATTTTTTAAATCTTAGGCATCCTAACCAAAAAACTCATTGCCTTCAAGTCAAATTTTGAGTCATAGTGACACTGTAGGACAGAGTAGAACTGCCCCGTAGGGTTTCCAAGGTTGTAAATCTTGACAGAAGCAGATTGCTGCATTCTTCTCCCACAGAGAATCTGGTGGGTTTGAACCACCTACTTTTTGGTTAGCAGGTGAGCACTGAACCACTGTGTCACTAGGGTTCCTTAGCCATCCTTAAAAAAAAAAAAAAAAAACAACCAAACACTGCCATTGAGTTGGATCCAACTCATAGCGATCCCTCCTTGGGTTTCTAAGGCAGTATCACTACAGAAGTAGATTGGCCAACCTTCCTTCCAAGGAGAGGCTGGTTGGTTTGAAGCACCACCCTTCTGGTTAGCAGTCAAATGCCTTAGGCACTAAGCCATCAAAGCTCCATCCTAGTGGGAGTGACATGGTATCTCATTGTGGTTTTGATTTGCATCTCTCTGATGGCTAATGATGCTGAGCATCTTTTCATGTGTTTGGTGGCCATTTGAATGTCCTCTTTGGCAAAATGTCTATTCAAGTGCTTTGCTCATTTTATGATTGGGTTGTTTTTTGTTGTTAAATTGTCTAAGTTTTATATCTATTTTAGTTATTATATTCTTGTCAGGTATATGGTTTCCAAAGATGTTCTTCCAGCTGGTAACTTGCCTTTTTACTTTTTTTGGTAAAGTCTTTTGTTGAACAAAAGCTTTTAATTTTTATGAGGTCCCATTTATTTATTTTTGTCTGTTGCTGTTTGTGCTTTTGTTATTACAGTAGATAATCCATAGTTGAAAGCTAGGCCTGACAGCTTGCCCCTACTTGTTCTAAGAATTTTATGGTTTTAGTTTGCCCATTTAGGTCCTTAATCCATTTTGAATTTGTTTTTGTGAATATAATTTCCCAACTTCTTGGTCCCTGAGAAGACTCAGCACCCTAGGCAGCTGCCAGTGACTGCCCTCCATCAGGTACATACCTGGTCCACCCATAGGCTTCCCCATGGATGTCCTCCCCAAGCCCTCCACACTCTCCAGAGAGAGGCAGCTTGGGCAAAGCCTTCACTTCCACTTGTGTCCAAATGCCTTATGTTGGCTTGGATCCCCTTCTCTGTCCCCTTACCCTTTCCTTAAAAATCATGTGCACATATCCTTCTACCACCACTTCTCCTTCACACTGTTAATCCTGCATCTGCAGGAGGGGTAGGTAAGTTTTTCCACAGTAGTTAAAAGACTATACAACTACACCTTTGCTTAGGGAGATGAAGGGACATGCCCCAGGATCTTAGTTCAGGAACAAGGTAAGTGGGCCAGGCCTAGGTGGGATCATGTGCCAGGCTTCTCTGAGAAAGGTGACTTCATGAAACTAGGGAGTTGTGTAGACAGAGTTTGTGTTTTGAGATCTAAGTTGGATAAGGAATGAATGGGATTGAATCCTTTCCCGTAAACCAAGTCATTAGGCCAGAACACTGATTACTTCCTAAAACTAAAAACAAGCCAAGGAGTCCTGGCATGTCTGCCACATCAAGGCAGTGGTAGGCTGGGGAGGGTGCTGCTGAGCTTACCTATAGGAGGTGGAGCTCAGCTGCCTCTTTTGGGGACTCGCCCCCAAAAAAGGGCCAGCTGGGCTCTGGCTGTTCAGGGAAGCCAGGGGTACATAGGTGGACGAGCTCCAACACTTGGCTGCTGCTACCTTCTCCCGCCATGGAGCTATCCTTAGACTTCAGTGTCTGAGTCCCCAAGTCCTGGCTCTGGCCCCATCCCTTGTGAAGTGTGGGAACTCTAGGTGGAAGTGCTCAGAATATCTGCTGGCCTTGTTGGGATTGGGGGAGATGAGCTGGATGTCAGGCCTCTGAGATAGTCATCGTTGGGGCTGGGCTTCTAGGTGATAGAAGCTGGCACTCCTACACAGGTAGGGGGTGGGGCTGGAGGAAAGCAAGGGAGGAAGGCCTGACAGCCTCTGAGCTGCAGAAGGGATGTTCAACTTCCCAAGACTTAGAACAGCCTGGTGATAGTTCATCACCACCCTTCTGTCATAAAGCAGAAAGCAACCTGAAACCCGGGCCCAGACTACCTGCCCCAAACTTGGGGACCTGTGGCAGGTCAATCTGAAGGTCTCCTCCACTTTCTGTCTCTGACCACACTAAGACATGTCCATTGTGGTCCTTGGGTGCTCCTTATCTGACCTCTGATGGCCCCTATGAACAAAGCCTCCCCACCCAGTGCCTTCCCCCTCCTTGTTTGCTGCCCCCATGTTGTCTGTGGTGTGCAGACGAAATCTCCAGGGACAAGCAGCTCATCTCTTCCATATTCTCACAGTGCTCAGTCAGGATTGGCACTTAAGGATGTCTTCTGCCAGTCTGGAAACTCTGCTCACCTGCCCTGCTTAGTGCCCCACCTTACTCCTCTGAGTCTTTCCTTTTTACAAGCCAGGCTGGATTTGGGGTTAATGGGAGCAGGGTGGGTGCAGGGAGAACACACAGTGGTAACTAGCAGTGGAGCCCTGGACAGAATAAGCCATGGCCAATCAGGAGCATAGCTAAGAGCCCCTGACTAGGCCAATGTGTCCATGACATGCAGCATAACCCACCCGTCTCCCTCAGAAAAACAGCTGCAAATAGAAGGCTGAGTCATTAATTACTTCCTTTTATTAAAAATATATACAAGTAAAAGGAACATGTCAAACTGTACAGAGATTAAGAAATACTGATAAGCAAATAGAAAAAAAAAAAAAAGCCACATGCAATACACCACCTGCAAGTCACCAGCCTGTTCAAATGTTAGAGACCTGGGTGCAAACACAGCTTTTCACTCCTGTGTACATATATCTAGGAATTGTATCCTACATAGACACAGGCACTGGTCTCCATACATGTGATCCCTCTGCTTGGAATGCTGTAAGCAGGAGTTTAGGCTTCCCAGGGCCTGGCTTGGAGCCCTTCCTTGGCCCCCAGGTCCCTCTGCCCAGGCACTGTGCAGAGGTTGGCATCTGAGAGTCCAAATGGCCTGGCTTGGCAGGACAGGTGGACAGGATTCCCTAGACAGGTTCCCAGGCTTCAGGAATGATCTAGACAAGGAAATGCAAAGGGCCTCAGAGGGAGGATGACCAATTGCCCCCATGTGCTCAGGGATGTGGGACTTTCAGTGCTAAAACTGAAAGTCCTAGGCAAACCAGGACGAGCTAGTCACCGTACTTGGAGGGCCAAAGGCCTTGTCCATCCAGCCCCTCTGTTCCTGTGTGACCTACAGGTCCTCCTGCTGGGCCCTGGATTCCCTCAGGACCTCACCAAGCAGCCCAGGGACAGAGGCCCCCCCATCGCCCCCAAGGTTCCATCCTAAGACCCAGGGAAGGTCAGACAGAGAGTGAGTGAAGGCAGACAGAGAAAAAGGGCCAGCTGGGCTCTGGCTGTTCAGGGAAGCCAGGGATACACAGGTGGACGAGCTCCAACACTTGGCTGCTACCCGCTCCCGCCATGGAGCTATCCCTAGACTTCAGTGTCTGAGTCCCCAAGTCTTGGCTCTGGCCCCATCCCTTCTGAAGTGTGGGAACTCTAGGTGGAAGTGCTCAGTCGCCCAGGCTTTCCACAGCCCTGGTGCACTCAGCCTTGTACTCTCCCTCCTCCATGTCCACACCCCTGGGCACTTCCTGCCTGGCGCCTTCCTCCTCCAAGACTGGGAGCAGGGTGTGGGGAAAAGAAGTCCTGGACTGGTTGAATTAAGTGAGAAGCAGGCAGGTGGGAAGAGACCTGAGCAGAAAGAACCTCTCCAGTGGCGGCAAGCACAACCTGATTGTGGTCAGCTCTCTGCCCATACCTAAGAGAAAGGAGGCTGGATGGGGGAAGCGAAATAATGGAACACCCCACCAAAATGTCCACATCGTAATCCCTAGAATTTATGAATATGTTATGTTATATGGTAAAGGAGAATTATGGTTGGAAATGGGATTAAGATTGCTCATCAACTGACTTTAAAGAGACTTAACAAAAAAGGAAAAGAAATGGTTAGATAGACAGATAGACAGACAGACAGACAATGTAGGATTACCTGGGTAGGTCCAGGGTCCTTGAATGGCGAAGAGAAGCAGAGAAAGACTTTACAGCTGGCCTTGAACATGGAGGAGGAGGCACAAGCCAAGTAATGTAGGTGGTCTTTGGAAAAGGCAAGAAGGCAAGTAAACAGATTCTCCACTAGAGCTCCAGAAAGGAACACTGCTCTGCTGACACCTTGACTTTAGTCCAGTGAGGCCCATTTTGGATTTCGGGACCCCAAAACACTAAGATAATAAATTTGTATTCTTTTAAGCCACTAGATTTGAGGTAATTTGTTACAGCAACAATAGAAGGCGAATATACTTCTGGAACCACCAGAAGATGCAGCTGCAGAAAATCAGCTTGGTTAGAGTGAGCCCCACACAGTCCACAGTCCCTCTGTGAAAGAGACCACTCCATTCTGAGAGATGCTGAGACTCTGGAGCCCTGGGCAAGGAACGGACCTCAGCAGCTTGGGTGAGACAAGGAGGGTGCCTTCAAGGATGTCTGCTGGACATCTCTATAGGAAAAAGCTACCTACTTCACAGAACCCATTCCCCAAACCTCCACTGAGTTGTGGTGCTGGCTCTGAGATATCCTGGAGGAGCTGCCCTGAGGTCAGGCCTCTGAGGACAGCCAATCAGAACTCCTAGGGCTTGGCTTTAAGACAACTATGATGGGGTCCTGTGTCCCTCCACACACCCAAAATACCTGCAACACTGTCAGTACTTGGCATCACTAAGAGGATCCAGTCTGGCTTAGGAAAAGCTATGGCTAGAGGGAAAAAGGCATTTAGAGGAAAAAAGCATTTAGAGGAAAAAAGCATTGAGTCTCTGCTCTGCCACTCATTAGCTGTGTGGCCTCAAATAAATCACTGGCCTCGGAACTTCCTGGAGAGAAGTTCTTGTAGCCTCAGCTTCTTCCTCTGTGCAACGGGCATAATAGATTTGTCTGACTCGCCTCTCAGGGTGAGAGAAAATGTTGTGCAGCCTGGAGTGAGATGCTATTGTTATTAATAAGCAATAAGGATAACAACCTCATAGCCTCTTAACAGGCGTGGATGAGCACAACATCCTGTGTGAGGAAAAGGAGGGTGAGTACAGACTCATCAGAACTGTCTCACCTGCAGGCAGGAGGCAGCAGCCTGGCCAGGAGAAAAGAGAACCTGGCCACAGCCACCGCCTCGCAGCCTCGCAGCAGCTCACACCGGAAGTGAGATGGAGCCACCCTGCGAGTTGCAGGATGTCCTCCCTGCCATCGCAGACTGGGGCTTCACACCTTTCTGTTTAAGGAAAAGGTTTTCTAGAGTTTCTTCTACATTGAAAACAATCCTTCGTCATAAAATACTCCCAATTTTACAGGGAAAAGGTAGAACGTGAAACCATATACAATTCCAATTTAATTAGTATATAACACATAATTTTATCTGAAATATGTGGTGGGAGAAAAACAAAATATTAATGGTGATTATATTTCTTCTTTATATTTCTATAATTTAAAAACCCTCTATAATACTTTTTTGCCTGCCTGGTGAGATGGAGAGCTGGACAAGATGCTCTCTAGGATCCTTTGCAGATCAGTAATGACAGTGTCATCCATAGCTACTTCATGTCCAATTTCCAGTGGTTCTGCTGGGCCTTGAGAGAAGTCTAAACCCCTTATTGAAGCCATCAGGTCACCAGCCCCTGCTTCTCCCAGAACCAGCCCAGGGAGTCCTTGCCTCCTGGCTTTTTCCTGCCTCAGTCTGCCCTTCTTGGAGTTCTGCTCTTCAATGAAGAATGAAGCCCAGCCAAATCTTGTCCAGTCTGCTGACCTGCAGTGACCCCTGCTTCCCTTGACCTTGTGCATAACAATTAACAAAACAAAACAAAAAATCCCACAACAAACTCACTGTCCTGGAGTCAAGTTTCCACTCATAGTGACCTTATATGACAGAGTACAACTAACTGCCCCACGGGGTTTCTAAGGCTGTAAATCTTTACAGAAGCAGATTGCCACATCTTCCTACAGAGGGGTTGGTAGGTTTGACCAGCCGCCCTTCTGGTTAGCAGCCAAGTATTTTAACTGTGCCATCAGGGCTACTACAATAGCTACCATTTATTATTAACTTCAGGCACACAAAAAAGAGTGCTCATTTAATCTCAGGCCACCAGATGCTGCATAGATTAAAATGAACAGCGCCCCCTGGAATCATGCAGTGTGGTGGCCCTATTTGATCATGGCTCTGAGGGATATGTTATTCTCATTTCACTGATAAGATAACTGAGGCTCAAAAAGATCACGTAACTCACCCATCGTCAAAACAGTGGGTTATGACAGAGATAGAACTTGATCCCTAGTCAGCTCACTCCAAGTTCAGTGTTTTTTCACTCCCTCAACAATTCTCCATTCTCAAATTCCAAAACCTGAAGACAGGAAGGATGTGTTGTGAGCTAAACACACAGAGGACACCCAATGAACATCTGGAAATGGAGGTGTTGATCATAATGAGTTTAGTCAGAGTTACTTTATGGATTAAATTTTGTCCCCCAAAATATGTGCTATAAATCTAACCCATGTAGTGGGTATAACCCCATCTGGGAATGGCATTTCTTTGTTATGTTTATTAAACTGTATTAGTGTAGAGTGTGTCTTAAATTAACCTCTTCTGAGATATGCTGTTGTAGTTGTTAGGTGCTGTTGAGTTGGCTCCAACTCATAGTGATCCTACGTATGACAGAACGAAACACTGCCTGGTCCTGCACCAGCCTCACAATTCTTGCTACATCTGAGCCCAGCATTGCAGCCACTGTGCCAATCCATCTCATTTAGGATCTTCCCCCCCCCCCCTTCTTTTTGCTGACCCTCCACTTTACCAAGTGATTAAACAAGCAAGCAGGAGAGCAGAGATGGGGCAAGATAGATGCAAGCCACATGAAGATCACTAAGGAACCAAGGGACAGAAACTGAAGAACCCAAGACTTTCCTAACAGCCCACATGGACAGAAAGCCTTTCCCTAGAGCCAGCAGCCTGAATTTGGATTTCTAGCTACCTAAATGGTGAAGAGGAGCTCCGGTAGCACAGTGCCTAAGGCACTTGACTGCTTAACCAGAAGGCTGGCAGTTTAAACCCACCAGTCACTCCTTGGAAGGAAGGCTGGGCAATCTACTTCCGTAGTGATACTGCCTCGGAAACCCAAGGAGGGGTCCCTATGAGTCAGGGCTGACTCGATGGCAATAACAACAACAAAATGGTGAAGAGGTAGCTGTCCCCCAGCTGTATTTCAAGTGCCTTCCAACCTGAGGGTCTCATCTTCTGGCACTATATCAGACAATGTTCCAGAGCTGTTCATAAAGTTTTCCAGTTTCACTGCTATTCATAAGGTTTTCACTGGTTAATTGTTCGAGAAGTGGATAATCTTTTCCTTTTTCCCAGTCTGTCTTAGTCTGATAGTTTCACTGAAATCTGTCCACTATGGGTGACCTTGCTGGTATTTGAAATACCGGGGGCATAGCCTCCAGCCTCACAGCAACACGCAAGCCACCACAGTATGACAAACTGACAGACTTTAAAGTAGCTGAAGAGCTGAAGAGCAAAGATGTCTCTTTGAAGACTAAAAGAAAAAAAAACAAAAAACCTCAAACTCACTGCCATCGAGCTGATTCCAACTCTTAGCAACCCCTCCTTGGGTTTCCAAGGTGGTAACTCTGCAGAAGTAGACTGCCCAGTCTTCCTTCCAAGGAGTGGCTGATGGGTTTGAACCACCAGCCTTCTGGTTGGCAGTCAAATGCCTTAGGCACTACGCCAGCAGAGCTCCTTTTTGAGCCCTGATATTTTCAATAGCCTCATATGCAAGTGAAAGCTGCACAATGAATAAGGAAGACTTATTCTGCACAATGAAGAAGAGTAGATGCTTTTGAGTTGTCGTGTGGGAGAATACTGAAAGTACCATGGACTGCCAGAAGGAACAAATTTCCTCAAAGTACAGTTGGAATGGTCCTTGGAAGTGAGAATGGCCAGACTTCTTTGTCTCACCTACTTTTGTCATGTCAGAGGGATAATTCCTGGAGAAGGATATCATGCTTGGTAAAGTGGAGGGTCAGAGAAAATGGGGAAGGCCCTCAACTAGATGGTTTGGCACTGTGGCTACATTGATGGGCTCAGGCATAGCAAGGATTGTGAGGCTAGTGCAGGACCAGTGTTCGTTCTGTTGTACATAGGGTCTTTATGAGTTGGAGCCAACTTGATGGCACCTAACAACAACAACAACAAACTGTGAAGAAATATGTTTCTGTTAAAGCCACCCTCTTGTGGTATTCCTGTTACAGCAGCACTAGATAACTAAGATAGTATCGTTCAATCACCAAGCCTTCCCAGAGTGTCTGGAAGCTCTGTTGTTCACTGCTGTATTTTGGCACCTAGCAGTGTCTGGCACATAGTATGTGCTCAGTAAGTGACACTGAATCTATGAATGCTTGCCCATTCCAATAATAAAATAATAAATAATAAAGCTAATAATACTAGCTAACATTATGGAGTGCCAATTGCACGCCAGCTACCTCAGAAAACTTCCAGCATAAATACAAATACCATTTGTCCCAGCCATCCCATTACTAGGTATATACCCTAAAGAAGTGTATATACCCTAAAGAAGTGAGA
>NW_006921699.1:2576860-2585710 GCF_000298275.1 Orycteropus afer afer | reverse complement strand
TCATCCAAATCCAAATAAAATTTAAAAAATAATAATAAATAAATAAAGACTTTACCAAAAAAAAAAAAAGAAAAAGAAAACTTCCAGCATAGTTGAGGAGAAACAACACTGGTGACAAGGACTAAAATGTGGGGTGTTATATAACCACTGTTTATGTAAAGGTCATACGAACACCAAAGAAAGAGAGATGGTTGGCAGCAACCCTGAACCTTTTCCGCTTATGCCAGGGGCCAAGTCAGCAGCTGTCACCATTACAAGTTGAATATATACTGCCAAAGCCAGGAACACAAATTTTCCATTTGTATCTGTGGCTCTGCCTGCTCAAACCACATCTGGATACTTTTGTTGTCTCTCCAGACTGGACAAACAATATGCTTAAGGCCGTAAAATGAAGAGACATTGAAAGTGGTGATGTTTAGCTTGGAGAAGAAAAAATATGGACCATCCTTTGTAAGAAAGGCCAGTGGACAATAGTCCTGGGCACCAAGAGGACATCCACTCCAGCTGCAGGGCTGTCTGGCAATGGACCAGGTCCTCCAGAGGAGCAGGGAGCCCAGTGGGGGTGCCTCTCCAGTAGTGTCCTATTGAGTCCTTATGCTCCACAGCATACACTCTACATACTGGTTCCTCTACAAACATTTATTAACTGTCTTCCATGATACATACCCTTAGAGAACACTGGTCCTCTCGAGGAAGCAATCAGGGGAGACACATCCTGTGATCTTGGACTCTTTATTATGCATACTGTAAGTGTCCTGTCTTAGCCACTCCTGAAACCATTTTCTTCCTTGTATTCTGAAGGGGCCAGGCATATGGGAATACAGACACCCCTGAAGAGGAGATCCTAGGAATGGGAAGTCTAGCTGAATCTGTCTATATGGGGGCCAAGGGTGCTGAGTCCCTGGTATGGTCATTTGTAAGTATCCCTCTGCCCCTTCAGATCCCCTGAAGTTCAGACAGGCCTTGGCCATGGTTTCTTCAAGCCCCTGTTCCCACAACCACTGATGGATCTTCCCTGGCTGTCGTGACACGCCAGAGGTTGTCCTCCAATCCTAAATTCCATAATGGGCTCTACTTTCTGTTTCTTCCAAGGCTCCTCAATTGCAGTAATAGGTGTGCTCAAGCAAGCAATTTGGCAGTCTTCCCCACCATCCAGGTGCTCCCTCTAACACAATCACTGGCATGCCTTTGTCAGCCAGTTTGGGTCAGAGATGTTCCCCAGAACAGGAAACAATGGCAAAAAGAGAAAGAGAGAGAGAGAGAGGAGAAGGTGTCATGGGAGAGGCGAAAACTAGATAGGTTGGTGAGTGCAGGTCCAAAGGAGATATGGCCTGTAGCAGAGCTCATTCTGCTTTCCTATCCAACCAGCCTTGAGCTTCCTTTCTCTTCACAACTGTTCAGTGCTGTAATAGATTAACTTAATGCACCCACACACTTTTTAAAACTTTTTATTGTGAAACAATAATTATGCAGAAAAACCTCTGTTCACTTTAACAAATAATTATAAGGCACGTATCAGTATAACTACTACCTGGGTCAAGAAATAAAACAAGGCCAAGAAAAAATAAAAAAAAAATAAAAACCTAATTGATCTAGCTACCAAAAAAATAAAATACTTGAGAATCAATCTCACCAGGGACACAAAAGACCTGTACAAAGAAAACTATAAAAGACTACTTCAAGAAACCATAAGAGATCTACAGAAATGGAAGAACATCCCATGCTCGTGGATAGGAAGATTGAACATTGTGAAAATGTCAATTCTACGCAAAGCAATCTACGTATTCAATGCAATCCCAATCCAGATCCCATCAGCATTCTTTAAGGATATGGAAAAATCAATCACTAATTTACTAATTTAATGGAAAGGAAACAGACCTGAACAAGCAAACCACTATTGAAGAAGAACAAAGTAGGAGGCCTCACACTCCTGGATCTCAAAACCTACTAAACAGCCACAGCAGTCAGAACTGCCTGGTACTGGTATGACAGACACAGACCAGTGGAACCCAGAAATAGATCCATTTACCTATGGTCAGCTGATTTTTGACAAAGGGCTGAAGTCCATTAAATGGAGAAGAAATGTTTAATAAATGATACTGGGAAAACTGGATATCCTTTTGCAGAAAAATGAAACAAGATCCATACCTCACACCATTCATAAAAACTAACTCCAGATAGATCAAAGACTTACATGTGAAACCTAAAACTATAAAGTTCCTCAAGGAAAAACTAGGGGCAAAATTAAGGGCCCTCATTTATGGCATAAATAGACTGTCATGCATAACCTAAAATGCACAAACAGCTGAAGACAAACTAGATGAATGGGACCTTCTAAAAATTAAATTTTTATGTGCTTCCAAAGACTTTTCCAAAACAGTCAAAAGAAAACTTACAGATTGGGAAAAAATATTGGGCAACAACATATCTGACAAGAGACTTCTTCCTAAAATTTATAGAAAACTCCAACACCTCAACAATAGAAAGCTTAACAATCCAATTAAAAATAGGCAGAAGACATGAATAGATACTTCACCAAAGAGGATATTCAGGAGGCCAGCAAATCATGAAGTGCTTACAATCAGTAGCCATCAGAAAGATGAAAATCAAAACAACAATGGGATACCATCTCACCCTAGCACCAATGGCAAAGTTCAACAAGACAAATAACAAATGCTGGCGAGGATGTGGAGAGATTGGGACTCTCATACACTGCTGGTGGGACTGTAAAATGACACAACCACTGTGGAAAACAGTATGATGATTCCTTAAAAGCTGGAGTTAGAAATACCATTTGACCCAGCAATCCCATTACTAGGTATATATCCTAAAGAAGTGAAAGCCAGGAAAAGAACAGATATATGCACAGCCATGTTCATCACAGCATTATTTACAACCTAGGTGCCCATCAACAGAAGAGTGGATAACCAAACTATGGTACATACATACACACAATGGAATACTATGCAACACTAAAGAATGATGTACAATCTGCAAAACACCACATAACATGGATGAACTTGGAGGACTTTATGCTGAGTGAAATAAGTAATCACAGAAGGACAAATATAGTACTAGTTCATTATTGTAAAAAGTCAAGGAAAGGTTTATATATGGAAGGAAACTTTCTTTTTTGGTTACCAGGGGTGGGAGGGGAGGGGAGGGAACACTGCAAAAAAAAAAAAAAAAAAAATGCATTGACCCATGTCACTTTAGTTTTGTGTATCACTGTACATAAATTATATTTCAATAAAATGTATTTTAAAGAAAACAAAACCCTAATTGGTCACCATCAGGGGATGAGAACAAATCAATTCATGATCTTGAAAACCAGTAAATAAGGGGAAATAATTAATAATTTATCCTGTCTGTTCCTATATCTTTATCACTGAGTAGCCAAATAGTAAATAGTTAAAACTTCTCTTTCTAAAAATACTCCCATTAATAAGAGAAAATAATGGCTCATTAGAGTATCAACATTTTGCAATCCCCATTGAATAAATGGATCTAGGCATTATGCACCAATGCGTGCTGACAGCATAAAGACATCATATGCTTCCCAAAGAAAGAACAAGGAGCTCTGGTAGAGTAGTGCCTAAAGCACTTGAATGCTAACCAGAAGGCTGGCTGTTCAAACCCACTGGCCACTCCTTGGAAGGAAGATGGGGCAATCTACTTCCTTAGTGATACTGCCTCGGAAACCCAAGGAGGGGTCGCTGTGAGTTGGGTCTGACTCTATGGCACATAACAACAACAATAACAATGAAAGAACACCACCACCATTTCTGGTCTTCCAAAGGGATTGCACCTGACTCTAATCAAGCTTCTAGGAAAAAAAAAAAAGAAGAAGAAATAAAACAATGCCAGCACCACCAAAGTACCCCCTGTGACCCTCTGTAATCACAACCCCTGTGATTAGAGGGTCTTGTGGTCAGGACTAAAGTGACTTGTGATAATAATTTCTATGCTTTATAGTTGTACCTTTTCTGCATGCATCTTCGAACAATACAGTCCAGTTTGCCAGGTGTTAAACCGTTTATGAAAGGAACCATACTATACTATATGTAATCTTTTGTGTCTCTCACTCAACATTAGGTTGGTAAGTGTCTCATGTCACTGCAAGTTGCTACAGTTCATTCATTTTCATTGCAGAACTGTGGTGCAATTTATTTGTGCTCTGATGTTGATGGATGTGTGGTTTCTTTGCGGTGCTGTGTGGATATTCTGGTCCATGTCTCCTGGTGCACATAGGTAAGAGTTGGGTCAGGGCAGATTCTGAGGAGTGAGATTGCTGGGTTATACAGGTTGTATGTATTTTCATCTTCACCAGTCACATATATACTTTTTAATTCTGAAAACATTTCTCAGGGAAACAGTACTGTCACACACCAGATTGTCTAGAGCAGAGGAAATGAGCTATGCCTGACCTTGCAGTCTAACCGGCCTACCTCCTGTCTCAGAACCGCGTCCCCTCCAGCCCAGCCAGCTCTGGCCCCTCTAGCACCCACAGGCTGGGGCCTGCTTAGCAGGCTTCTCTCTGGCTTCCCTACTTCGGTGATGCAGAGTTGGGTGGGGGTGGGAGGAGGTTGAGAAAGAGGAAGTGGAAAGCAAATACAAGGGTCATGAAGAAGTCCGGTTCACAACCTCAATGCTTCAGCAGCACACTTTGTGGCAGAGGAACGTGCAAGTCACCTGTGGAGTACACCTGGGTGCCAAGACCACTGTACCAATGTGTGCTCTGGACAAGTGCTACTTTGCACTAAACCAAGCCAAAACCAAACTCACTGCCTTTAGTAAATTCTGACTCATAGTGACCCTATAGGACAGAGTAGAACTGCCCCACAGGGTTTCCAAGGCTGTAATCTTTATGGAAGCAGACTGCCTCATCTTTCTCCCAGGGAATGACTGGTGGGTTCTAACTGTTGACCTTTTGGTTAGCAGCCAACCCCTTTAACTACTGTACATTCCCTCGTATAAGTCATTCCAGGTAATCCTCACTCCACCCACCTCATGAGTATTATCATTCTCACGTTACTGATAAAGAAACCAAGGCACAGATACATAAAGTAATGGGCAATATTGAGCAGTGGTTAATAGCATGGGATGTGGACTGCGTGGGTTTAAACTGTGGCTTCTCTACTTGTTACTAGTGTAGCCTTGGGCCTGTTACCTGATTTCCTTTTCCCTCAGTTTCCTCCTCTGTAAAATAGAGTTCTCAAAGTTGTTGAGGGAGTCAAAAGAGGTAGACTGTGGAAGGATCTTAGCAGAATGCCTGGCACAAAAGAGAAGCACGCAGACCTATGAAACACTGTGGAGTTCCAAGGTTGCACAGTCAGGGCATGAGGGACGTTGTCCCAGAAAGCTGGAACCAGGTCACAAGCCGAGGGTGCTGGTTCAGTGCTGTGTGAGAACTCAGTCAGTCAAATGCTGGCTAGGTGGACTCTGAAACACAGGCACCCAGGCAGTCCTGTGCCCCGCCCCCCCCAGCACCTCATCCACCTTTGCCCTGAGCTATCTCAGGCTGCCTCAAAGTGATTGCTGATCAAGGAGCAGCTGGACTTCTGCACATGTGCAAGCTGCAGCTTAGTTTGAAAGAGGCAGTGTGGGCCTTCGTGAGGCCGCATTGGCGGGAGGCAGCAGTGCTGGCCAATGGGCAGCAAAGCCTGTTGCTAAGGTCACTGTGAGCCTTATTTGGTGACATCAGGCTGACCCTGCATTCACCTCTGAGAACCCTGGGAAATGCCAACCACGGATGTGAAATGAACGTCTCAAAACCACAACTGCATTTCCTTTGAGAAAAGATTTGGCTCTCTTCTCCAGCCTGCTGCCTCTCTCAGGCTGGAGGCCTTTTGTACAATGGCTCACAAACTCTAGAGAGAACAGCCCAAGGGGGAATTGGCTACACACCAGATCTGGGCAGGCCCAGCGGGAGAGGACCAGGCTCCTCCTCAGGTGGCCCCAGGGCACAGCTAGGAACTCAAGGCTTTTTTTTTTGTTGTTGTTGAAACAAGTGTTGGTGGCCAACTTTTAATAAAATAGACTTAATTTTCAGAAATGTATGCTACATCAACAACATTATCAGGATTACATTTTCCTAGACGTTATTTCATTGGTACATTGCAGACATCAATATTTACAAAGCTTTTCAAATTCAACAACTCAAAACAAAACACCTTAATTTTTAAAACTATAATGAGTTAAAAAAAATGAAATGTAAACAGTTCACTTTTACATTAAGAAGACTCAATCCTTAATGCAGCTTAATTTTTTTTAAGTGAGCAAAGCCTGGTGCTTGTGAATAAAGAATGAAAAGAATTCATTACATAGAAACATTGTGGTTCAGTGTGGAAAAAAAAATATATGCGCACACACACACACACACACACACAAATCTTAACTCCAGTTTGGACCACAAAACAAATCTTGTCCCCAAATTGAGAAGTTTATAAAAACTATTTACCCATGGTTATTGGCCTAGCAAAAACCTTTCAACATTTTCAAAACAACATTTTCAAAACAATAACTCAATCAAAACATACCACTTTTCTTAGAAATCAAATTTTGTGCAAAAGAAATTGTTTAAGCAACAGATAAAACTTTCCTTCCTAGAAGACAATAAAAGAGCCATGAAGATAATTTAACTTTGTTAGATTCAGTACATGTAACCAAAAGACACATATGCGATTTCTTTTTTTTTTAACTTTTTATTGTGATTTGGGTGAAATCTTACCAAGCAGATTCATTTTGCATTTAACAGTTCACATACACATTTTGCTTTGGGACACTGGTTACATTCCCTCCAGTGTAACAGCTCACCTCCCACTTCCTCTCTGTGGTTACCCTTGCCCTGTATCCTTCTTTCCTATGCATTCCTGCCTCCCCACCTTTCTAACTGTGCAAATGCTGCCCTTCTGATCTCCCAAGGTTGACTGTTCTAAGGAGTGCATCTTCCTGGTGCTGGAAGGCCTGAACAAGAAGATGCACAAGGAAGTGCATCTTCCTGGTGCAGCTGTAGGCCTGTCTATTGTTTGGCAGAGAGTTATGCCACAGGAGTGAGTTCAATTCCAGGCCTGAAGGGTGACTCAAGGCCACAGCCTCAGGGGTTTCACCAGTCTCTAATAGACCAGTAAGCCCTGGCTTTTTTTTTTTTTTTTTTTTTATGATTTTGAGTTTTGTTCCACATTTTTTTCTCCCACTCTGTACAGGATCTTTAATTTTGATCCCTTTCTGACTAGTTGGCATTGGTAGCCAAGCACCATCTAGTTCTTCTGGTCTCAGGGTCATATAGGGTGATGTTCTCATGGTCCACTAATCCTTTGGACTAATTGTTTCCATATGTCTTTGATTTTCTTCACTCCTCTTTGCTCTGGATGAGTAAAGACCAATAATTACGACTTAGATGGCCACTTGCAAGCTTTTAAGACCCCAGTCCCTACTCACTGAAGTAAGGTGTAGTACAATATTCTTGTGTACCATGTTGTGTCAATTAAGCTCGATGTCCCATATGACCATGGTCCCCAGCCTGCAGGCCCAGTGACCCAGTCCCTCAAGGTGCTTATCTGTGGCTAAGAAATTATCCTAACTTTGCCTCTTGTTAAGTTTAAACTGCATATGGACATTTTTATAGCACATACAAATACATATGTAGGACTATCATCTGCCAAACCTATGTATGGTTGTGGGTATATTCCCATTTGTTTACAAATATTGTATAAGTCTATTTAAAAAGTCAAGGAAAGGTTTACACAGGGAAGGAAATTTTCTTTGTTGGCTACCAGGGATGGGAGGGAAGGAAAAGGGAGGAAAATAGAAGGATAATTAAGAGACAGGTTTGATAATGGGAGAAGGGAAAAGCAGTAGAACAAAAGCGTGTGATTAATATATTGTCATGCAGAAAATTGTGCATGTTCATTATTATATAATAAAAATATAAACATAACAAAACATAAAGCCTAATATTTGGCAATGTTGTTGTAGTAGCCACATTCCTTTCTAGTCTAAAAGTCTAAGGTTTACTAGATCATTAACACAGCCTCTCAAAAAATATATTTGAACAACTTTCAATAAAAATTAAAAAAGGGTATCAGCCTGAAGCATTAAAATATTTTTTTTCAGTTCTGATACATACAGAAAGTGACTGATATGTTTATTTTAAATGTGATTTCAAATTAAGATACATTTTTCCTTTTATTAATAAACACTTCGATTGCTCCAGTGAAGTTAGCTATATATCTTCATAACATCAGGGAGCATAGTATCCAAAACTTCAGGATCTTCATCTTTATAATTGTTTTCTGACTTCAGATTGCACATCCAAAGATAACATCAAACATGGGTTTGATGCAAAGACTGTCAATGTAACACCTGCATTATATGTTTTAATACCTTCCCAGAAGTCATTACAATTTCTCCTGACTGAAGTAAACTTTCTTATGTCATGGTGAGTACCCCAAATATAAATATACTTATCTTCTGGTAGTTGTCACCCTGGCAGCTGCCACCTCTACCCAGGCCTCAGACTCACCACACCCCTAAGCGCCTGCTCTCGTCCCACTTCCTGCAGCCTTGAGGCAGGGGCCCTGTAGCTGGCTGGTGTGAGGAAGACTCCTGACACGCATGGAGGAAGTGAGCCTGCAGGGGCCCTCACCACCTGCACCAGCCACACTCCTTGGGTGTAGTCTACAGCTCAAACGGTTGGTGGTTTCAGTTTTTCACCTCCCTCTGGTGCACCTTCTAACTAAACCAAACCCATTGTTGTCCAGTCAATTCCCACTCAAAGTGACGTTACAGGGCAGAGTAGAATTGCCTTGCCTACTACCTTAACAGGAAATAAGTAAAACTTTTTTTTTT
>NW_006921699.1:2550852-2569988 GCF_000298275.1 Orycteropus afer afer | reverse complement strand
GAGGGGAGCTGTTGCATTGTGGTAAACTGTGGTCAATGTTATGAGACAAAGTATATATAAAGTGCTGTATGGAAAGTGAATTGCTCTGTAAATCTTCACCCAAATCACAATAAAAAATAAATAAATAAAGCAAAAAAAAAAATTAAAAATAAATAATTCAGGTATACGTGCCCTTTCTTCACACTGTCGAGTCCAGGGACTATGCTCACATGTACAATTTCCTTGGATCCTTATTAGCAGCTAAGGTTAATGTTGGCTGAGCCCTCACCAGGTACCAGGAACGTGAATTTACTCACAGAATGCACTATAATTGTTCTGATTTTACAGAAGAGAAAAACGTGGCAAAGAGAAATTAACTGACTTAAGGCTACACAGCTCATGAATGACAGAGCTGGGATTGTATTTCAGACAACCCAATTCCAAAGTCAGTCCTTTTATTTTCTATATTATATTGCCTCTCATGGGAAATAGGACAAAACAACCCCATTTACAGATGAGAAAAGTGAAGTTCAGAAGACTAAAAGGGTGATGTGGGGCCTGAAGTCAGGGCTGTTTCTCCTGTCCACATCTCCTCCCAGAACACCATCCACCAGCTTCCTCCATTTGCCACCACCTTTCTTCATCACTGTCACATCCCAACCCCAGCTTGTCTCCTGACCCACAGGCTAAAAGTGGCCTTTCTTCTCTTGGGTAGCCCAAGGATCCAAGTATCCCTGCCTGTAGGCAAAGGGCTATGTGAAGTCCCTCTGTGCAGGGAAGTGGGGCAAAGCCAGGAGTGTGCCTCAGCAGCCTCCTCAGCATCCCCTGCTGAACCTGTTGACCTCAGAAAGTGCTGACACAGGCTGGGGTTCAGAACTTCAGGCAGCAGAGTGGGGGCACTGCTCCACAGCATCCTCAAATGAGGGTGACCTGAAGGGCAGAGGTGGGTCTGCACACGCTGGGGCCCCAGGTGCACATCTCTTGCTGGAGTGCTGTCTCTTCGTAGTCTTTTCAGCCCTGACCTCACTCATTGAACAATATTCTTTGTGTACCTACCACATACCAGGCACTATTCTAGGCACTGGGGCAAGTCCCTGGCCTCACAGAGTTCAGTGCCAGTGAGGGAGACAGGCAAATAATTAGGTAAGGTATGACAGAGTGAAGGAGCTTTGGTGGTGCAGTGGCTAAGGCATTTGTCTATTAACTAAAAGGTCAGCAGTTCAAACCCACTACCTGCTCTGTGGCAGTCTGCTTTCATAAAGATGTATAGCCTTGAAAACCCTATGGGGCAGTTCTACTCTGTTCTATAGGGTTGTTAAGAGTCAGAATCAATACCACAATGGCCGTGTTCCTCGCCCCCTGCCCCCAAGACAGTGCAACTTCAGGAGTTTTAATCTAGGAAGGAGTATGTGGGACTGGGTGGGTGGGGACAAACATTCCCTGAGGAAGAGATATTTCAAGGGAGACAGCAGAGGGACGGGGTGGAATGAGCAGGTGGGAACTCTCTTAGCTAGCCTGTGTGGCTCTCCTCCCCCGCATTCCAGTCTCCTCAGGAAGTCTTCGGCTTCCCTGAAGGCTGCTCTGCTGGTATCCTCAAAGTTGCCCAAAGCAGTGCATTCGCTGGCAGCTGATTCTTGTGTTTGTGCTTGCGTGTGTGTAGAAGGAAGTCAGAAGGGGAGGAATCAAGGTTCTTGATCTTTGATCTTCAGCTAAACTCACTGTCTGAGAAAACACCTCATTTCCCCATCCAAGTCTTGGGTGAGCATGTGGGGGACCCCTGCTACGGCAAGGGGGCTGCTAGGGCAGCTGATGGGCAGGGAGCTGCTGGTATTCTCCTAACCAGTTTTAGTTTTTCAACATCAGCGTGTAATGACCTTTTCCTAGGAGAGGAAACCCTATTGGGACTGGACAGCCAACTGGGCAGGCTTAAAGGAAGCTGGTGTAGGACTGTACCCCATCCAAGGCCCCGGGCCTCCCTGCTGGGTGGCTGCAAACACTGCACTGCATTCTGGGCCTCTCAGAACATGCTTCTTCTCCTTCTTCCCTTTCGTTCTCCCTTGGGGGACTTTCCCTTTGGAAAAGAAACCCCAGAACTTGAGGTTGTGAGGCTGTGATTTCCAGTTTCATTGTCTAGTTTCAAATTAGATGCAGCTCTACCAGCTCCCTATTCCTCCTGCCCCAGGGCAATATAGGGGGAGCTGAAGGGCAGGAAAAAAAAAAAAAAATCTTGCCAGCACCCAGCTCACTGGGGCCTCTCATAGGGCAGTTATTGTCAGAATCCCTTGGCGGGCAGAGGGTGTTAAAATGCAGATTCCTGGCTGCCTGTCTCTAAGGCTGTAGGCCTGGGCCATCAGGGTGATTCTGATGTGGCCTGTGACCCCAGTTTGGCAGTCGCTGTCTAAAACCAAACCAAACCCATTGCCAATGAGTCGATTCAACTCACAGCAACCATGTGACAGGAGAACTGTCCTGTAGGGTTTCCAGGGCTAGAGCGCCTAAGGCACTTGACTGCTAACTAGGAGGCTGGCGGTTCAAACCCACCAGCCATTCCTTGGAAGGAAGGTTGGGCAATCTACTTCCATAGTGATACTGACTCGGAAACCCAAGGAGGGGTTGCTATGAGTCGGGTCTGACTCGACAGCACATAACAACAATCTTTACAGAAGCAGACTGTCATATCTTTCTCCTGTGGAGCAGCTGGTAGCTTCAAATCACCAGTCTTTTGGTTAGCAGTCAAGTGCTTCAACCATTGTGCCACTAGGGATCGTTAGTCATTGCCCAAGACTGACCATCAAAATAGCCTGAGTATACCTGAGGCACAGCCCAAGGCCTCTCCAAGGCACTTTTCAAAGACAAATTCCTCAATGAAATGCTTCCTCTGCTCAGCTTTCCCCTTTCCCTCCTCCACCTGGTGTTGGTGACCTCTCACATATCAGTTCCTGGGGACTTGAGGTCTAGGAGCCCAGGCTGTGGTCTTCACACAGGCTTCTCCTCCACACTCCAAATTTCCTTTCAAATGCTAATCGGTACAGATTTTAATAGAAGCAAAACATGAAAAAAAAATTCTATTAAAAGCCCTCAGGTCTTTTTACTCCATCCCTTCCTCCATTTATTTGTAATTTATAACCAGACTAATTCCCAAAAGGATTTAAGAACTTTATTTGTTCTATCCCTTCCTTTTGCCGCACGCATGCGTGCGAGCGTGTGTGCGAGCGTGTGTGTGTGTGTGTGTGTGTGTGCGCTCGCGCGCGCGCGCATGCACGTGCACATGTGTAGGGGGTGGTCTTCTAATGTACATTTGCCCTGGTTTGACCTTGGATAGAGCAGGTGGGCAGGCCCCCAACCTGGCAGATGTAGACTATGCCTAATCTCTAGGACAAATTTGTTCTTCAGTGTTTCAAGTATCAGTTTTCGATCAATCATTAATCAAAGTTGCAATAAAAAGATAATCTTCTCAGGACTGGGCTGTAAAGCTCCTGCCTGAAACCTTAAATAAACCCTTCTGTGGAGGCCTCAGAGCAAGCCAAGATAGGGCCATGTGTTTGTGGCTGGATTTGGAGACAAATGAAGGGTCGCGTCCATCTCTAATCAAGGGTCATGAACATGAACTTCGGTCACTTGAGTGCTTATGGCCTCTTGTTTCAACTCTTGCTGTCAATGAAATTGGCCACTCCCTGGCTCCAGGACCAGGTGGCAAAGCTGGGGGTGGGGATAGAGGTGGGGAGGCTGTAAACCAAAAAACTAAACCTAGTGCTGTTGAGTTGATTACAACTCATAGCCCCCTATAGGACAGAGTGGAACTGTCCCATAGGATTTCCAAGGCTGTAATTGGTAGCATAGTGCCAAGGCACTTGACTGCTAACCAGGAGGCTGGCGGTTCAAACCCACCAGCCACTCCTCGGAAGGAAGGTTGGGCAACCCTACTTCTGTAGTGATAACTGCTTCGGAAACCCAAGAAGGGGTCTCTAGGAGTCGGGGCCGACTCGATGGCAAATAACAACAACAATCTTTACAGAAGCAGAGTGTCACATCTTTCTTCTACACAGCAGCTGGTGGGTTGGAACCACTGACCTTTCAGTTAGCAGTCAAGTGCTTTAACCATTGTGCTACTACAACTCCTTGAGGAAAGCTGTAGTTGGGCCCAAATGTGGAGCCTGAGGGCCCAAGGGCATGGCTCTGGGGCCAAGCCTGGTGGCAGTGGAGGCAGGACAGCCCTCAGGGCCCAAAGAGGCCACGCTGTGGCAGGAGGTACTGGTGGTTTGGCTCATATCTGGGGCAGAGCAAAGGGGGCTACGCCTGAGATGGAGGAGGAGGTACTCTTCTCATGGGAGGAAGAGAGGAAGTGCCCACTTTTCCCCATGGCCCAGTAGGGTCAGAGGTGCAGGACTCTCCAGCCTCTCCAAACTGCCTCACTCTGGAGAAAGCACATCTGCTCTTTGGAGCATGAGGTCACAGGCCCTTGACTGGCTGGAGAAGCTAAAGCTAGGAGCTATCAGCTGGGATAAAGTTGATTATCCCTGCACCTAGGTACAAGAAGCAAGGGGACCAGGGCAGAGAGGGGGATCCTGGGCCAAGGATTTTAGGTTTAGCTGTTTAATGGAACCTCGGCAGGAGCCACAACAAGGACTGTGCTTCCCAGAGAACCAACATGCTTCGTGGCAGTATTTAAGATGGCATTATCTGACAGGTGTGAGGGGCACTCATTGATCTCCTCAACTCTCCCAGCATATTCCTTTGGCCTGCTCTGAACACCATGTTTTCAGAAACATAGGTAAAATGGACATTTTTGGAGAAGTGCAACCCTGGAGATTCAGGAGAGTGAAATCAGGGTGAGAAATTGTTCAAAGGCCTGACATTCACAACACAGGTGGACTTGTTCTGTTTGGTTCTAAAGGAAGAGGGTCAGCACCAATAGGAGCAGTAGAAAGACAGATGTGAGGAGACACTTCCTATAAGTCCAATGTGACCTGCAAAGATTTATAAACAATAAATCTGAAATACTATCTAGAATAATTTATATTTTATAATATCATATCTATTTAAAATATATTTAATAATATACTATAAAATACATTTAAAATATATGTAATAATTTATATTTATGTGAGAATATATAAGTATATTTAACATATAAAACCAAACCTACTGCCATTGAGTCAACTCCACCTCACAGCAACCCCCATTGGGTTTCCAAGGCAGTAAATATTTATGGAAGTATATTACCTCATCTTTGTCCCATGGAGTAACTGGTGGGTTTGAACTGCTGACCTTTGGGTTAGCAGCAAAATGCCTACCCACTATACCACCAGGGCTCCTTATATGTGTATATATAATATTTATATAAGTGTAAGTGTATATTATATATATATATGTGTGTGTGTGTGTATATATATATATATATATATATATATATATATATATACACACACACATATATATGTTTATGTATGTATACTTTATGGAGCTCTGGTGGCATAGTGCCTAAGGTATTTGACTGCCTACCAGCCACTCCTTGAAAGGAAGATTGGGCAATCTACTTCTGAAGTGATACTGTCTCGGAAACACAAGGAGGAGGGGTTGCTGTGAGTTGGATCTGACTCAATGGTAGTGCATTGCGTTGTGTTGCATCTACCTGGTAAGGAGCTCTGGTGGTCTAGTGGTTAAGGCATTTGGCTGGTAACCAAAAGGCTGGTGGTTTAAACTCACCAGCCACTCTGTGAAAGAAAGACAGGGAAGTCTATTTCCATAAAGATTACAGCCTTGGAAACCCAATGGGGGTTGCTATGAGTAGGAACTGACTTGATGGCAGTGAGTTTGTTTTTTGTCTCTACTTGGTAGAGATTTAAATTTTTTTCCCTTGTGCTGACCAGTATTTTCTAAAATTTCTACAATATGCCCAAATTACTTTTATAATGTGAAAAAGAAAAAGGCAACTTAAGAAAAAGAAGGCAATGAATTCTTGGGCCTGAAGATGTTCACATTCAAGCTGGATAGGTCTTGGTAGGGACCTTTACTCACTGAGCTCCTCCTGCAGGTAGGGCTCTGTGCCAGGCAGGAGGATGCCCTCTCTTGGGGTTTAGGCTTTGTGGGCAGCAAGTGTTAAGCACAGAAAGCTGCCGTGGGCATGGTGGGGTGCCCCTTTATATGTCTACACTTGCCCTTGGCATATAGGAGGTGGCATGTAAAGGCAGCCAGCAGGGACAAGCAGATGGTGCTGTGTGCCAGTGTTGAGACTCAGGCATGGTGGGTGCTGTAGGGCTGTGGCGGCACTTAGCACAACCGCCACTGGGCAAGCATTTAATGATTTATACCCACCTTCCCTGCTAGATTAAAAGCTTCATGAGAGCAGGGCTGGGTGGTGGTCTTCACCACTGAATCCTTACCTTGCCTAGCACAGTCAGGTGTTCAATAAATACTTGCTGAAAAAGTGCTGGTTGAGGAGGAGGAGAAAAGAGATGCCTTTCTCCAGAGGCTTGGCTGTGAGGGGTGGTAACATGGCTGCACTCCACAGGGAAGGCAGGGCTGAGGGAAAGATTATATAGCTGAAGGAGGTGGGAGTTTGTCAAATGCTGCACAGCAGGGGTAGGAGGAGAGTGTTATAAATTGAACTGTGTCCCCTAAAGATATATGTTGTAAATCCTAACCTCTGATAGCATAGTGCCTGTCACTTTACTACTAGCCAAAAGGCTGGTGGTTCAAACCCACCACCCACTCCTCAGAAGGAAGGTTGGGCAATATACTTCTGTAGTGATACTGCCTCAGGAAACCCAAGGAGGGTTGCTATGAGTTGGGGCTGACTCCACTCCACGGCACATAACAACAACATACCTGTTCTAACCCATTTGGGAATGAGCTGTCTTTATAATGTTGATGAGGCAGGATTAGTATAGGGTGTATTTTGAGTCAATCTCTTAAAATATATAAAAGAGATTAAATGAGATGCCAAGACACATAGAGAACTCCAAGGAGCCAGGAAACAGAAGCTGAAGAGACAAGGACCTTACTCCAGAGCCGACAGAGAGAGAGAGCCTTCTCCTAGAGTTGGCACCCAGACTTCTAGCCTTTAGGACTTCTAGCCTCCTAAATTGTGAGAAAATAACTTTATGGTTGTTAAATCCATCCATTTGTGGTATTTCTGTTATAGCTTAGTTAACTAAGACAGAGAGTTTGAAGACCCAGGTCACAGAGAATGGAAGGACAAGATATGTGGGTAAGGAGCCAGAAGAAGAGGAATCTCTTTTGCAATGAGATTCAGATGGTAATATGACAAAGACAGGAAATACCAATTGTTGTTAAGGATGTGAAGCAATAAGAACTCTCATATACTCCTGGAGAGAGTGCTGCTCCTGTTATTTCAGACCTCAGAGAGCATTCTGGTCACTGGTTGGTGCAGGCTACCATTTGAGTCACTCAGTAACCCCAACACTGCCCTTGGACTATCAGATGTGCTCTGTGCTCAGGGCAATCTCAGAGATGGGCCTGGATCCACAGGACATGGCACAACTGAGAACCCAGAGTTGGTTCTGTGCCCCAGTCTCCAAAATGCCAGCATGCCTCCTTACCTCTCATTTCATGGCACACAGCTGGCAAGACTTCAGTCTACAGATGGTGGACCCTGCTCCTTTCAAAGAGCACATGGAACAGCAACTGATGAGCCAGCCCCTCCCATTGAGCTCTGGCCATTGTGGTAAACTCCATCAGGGCATTCAGGGCCACTGAAACTCTGCCAGTGGGGCCTTCATGCACACTCAGTTGAGGCACTACCATCCTTGCTCTTGGCCAGTGGTCTAATGTCAGCCTCATTGCATAGAGGTCTCTGCCAACCAGGCATGTGACGTGTGTCGACACGGAGCCCACACAGGGCAGCTCTGCCTGACACCTGCACTGCTCAAGTTTAAGGGAACGTAAATGCTGACTCTATGTGTGGTCTATATTTTTATTGCATCTTCTTTCTCAAGTTGGAAGATGCTGCCACTGGGAAGACCAAAAGCCTTTACTCACTGTAAACACAAACACAATGCCATCGAGTCGGATCTGACTCATAGCAACCCCTCCTTGGGTTTCCAAGGCGGTATCAGTACAGAAGTAGATTGCCCAACTTTCCTTCTGAGGAGTGTCTGGTGAGTAGAGGAGTACAAAGAAGTACTCTGGGACAAGGGTACAGTCCAGAGGTGGGGACAAGATGAGCACAGATGATGCAAATGGGAACTCAATACAAGGCAGCATGTAACCAAGAGCCACACTGTGCAGTTCTCACTCCAGTGCTACAGTTGCTCAGAAGAGTGAGAGGTCAAAGAGTAGTGGGGTGGCCAGGGGAGTTCCTGAAGCAGGGCCCCTAAGGGGGGGTACAGAGTCTAAAGGAAAGGACAGAGGAGACCATTATAGGTGAGGGAAACTATGGGGACCTGGATGCAAACCACAGAGCCCAAGATCTGGCCAGGCCTGCACACAGGAGGAAGAGTCTCACCAGCTGCTCTCCAACCCAGAAGAAAGGTCTCCCTCAGCCCCACCCATGTCCCTGGAACACATGCTCCACTGTCCCCAGCCTGACCTTAAACCCCCACATAAGTTGTGTCCCATTTACACTGGTCTAGAAACTGGGAAGTACCTGGCATGGGGCCCCTCCACTTCCTCCACATGACTGCCCAGGGCTCCCAGAGGACCGGCAAGGGGCCATTTTTGTGGTCAGGAAATGTTTGTGGCAGTTGTGGACATCACAGACTCTCTCTGGGCCCTTCTAAAGTGGAGGTCACATTCCCAAAGATTCCTAACTGCCTAAACTCTAGCTCTAATTTCTTACTCCTTCCTGGTGGACTCATCTTGGTGGTGGGTGAAGGGTTTCCTCCCTCAGGTCCTTGAAGTCCCCTCAGATCCAAAATGCTATAAATTCACGGGCATGACATCACGAAAGGGAGCATCAGGTACTAACATGTGGTTTGTTCAATGGTTTTCAACTATGGGTACACATCAGGATCACCTAAGGAAACTTTTTTTTTTTTTTTAAATTCTTATTGTGATTTGGGTGAAAGTTTACAGAGCAAATTTACTTTCCACGTAGCAGCTCACATACACTTTGTCTCATGACATTGACTGCAATTTCCCACAATGCAACAGCTCTCTTCCCACTTCCTTCCCTTAGTTACCTCTTCCCTCCAATCCACTCCTGAGCTGTCTCCCTGTGTACACACAGCCCTTCTATTCTGCCATGATTAATCTGTCCAAGGAGTGTATCTACCTAACGTAAATGTTCAGCTCATATCTCTGTCTTTTATTTGGCTGGAAGCCACAGGAGTGGGTTCAATTCCAGACCATAAGGGCAGCTAGAGGCCACAGTCTCAGGGGTTTCTCCAGGCTCTATCATACCAGCAAATCTGGTCCCCCTCCCCTCTATTTTTAAAATGATTTTGAGTTCTGTTCCATGTTGTTCTCTTACTCTATCCAGGATCTCCTACATAGATCCCCGTCCAAGTGATTGACTTGGTTGGTAGTGGAGCACCATCTAGTTCTTCTGGTCTCATAGTCATATAGATTGAGGATCACATGGTATACCAGTCCCTTGGACTAATTGTTTCCATGTATCTTTGGTTTTCTTCATTCTTCTTTGCTCTGGACAAGAAGAGACCCATCATTGCATCTAGATGGCCGCTTGCAAGCTTTTAAGACCCGTCACTACTCACCAAAGTAGGATGTGGAACAATGTTTTTCTGTAGTATGTTATGCCAACTGAGCTTGATGTCCCCTGCAACCATGGTCCTGAGCCCATAGGGCCAACTACTCACTCCCTCTGGGTAGCTAGCTGTGGCCAAGAAGTGAACACAACCTTGTCCCTTGCCAGCTCTACTATATACCTGGGAGTTCTTGCAGAATATACAAATACATAGAAACATTGTTTGCCAACCCTATACATGCCATGGGAACACTCCCCCCTGCATAGTCATACCTAATAGTTCAGCCTATCCAACCATCTATCCACCCGTAGATCAATGTTTGCATCACTGACAAAGCATAGTGTATGTGCAAAAGGGTTCATCTTTGTTGTCTGTACCTCCTATGCACCTCTCTATGACTTTCTCTTCCTCAATGCCACTGTGTTGTTCATTCACATTTGGTACACTGCCCTTCCCTTCACCCAAATCAATACTTATCTCTACCTATCTAACAGTGTTCCCTCCCCCACATAAGTTGTGTCCCATTTACACTGGTCTAGAAACTGGAAAGTACTTGGCATGAGTACAAAGAAAAGCCTAAGGAACTTTAAAGAAAATATTAGCACCTGTGGGCTGGGGACCATGGTCACAGGGGACATCAAGCTCAATTGGCACAACATGGTATATAAAAATATTGTTTTACATCTTACTTTGGTGAGTAGTGACTAGGGTCTTAAAAGTTTGTGAGCAGCCATCTAAGTGGTGACTATTAGTCTCTACTCATCCAGAGCAAAGAAGAGTGAAGAAAATCAAAGACACATGGAAACAGTTAGTCCAAAAGATTAATGGACCATGAGAACCTCAACCTATATGGCCCTGAGACCAAAAGAACTAGATGGTGCTTGGCTACCAATGCCAACCACTCAGAAAGGGATCAAAATTGAAGATCCTATATAAAGTAGGAGAAAATTTGTGGAACAAAACTCAAAATCATAAAAAAGACAGGGCTTCCTGGTCTGATAGAGACTGGTGAAACCCTCAAGACTCTGGCCCCAAGTCACCCTTTAGGTCTGCATGATCTCACTCCCATGGCTTAACTCTCAGCCAAACTAGACAGGTCTACAAGCTGAACACCTGCACCAGGAAGATGCACTCGTTAGAACAATCCACCATGGGAGATCAGAAGGGCAGCATTTGTACAGGGAGAAAGGTAGGGAGGCATGCATGCATAGGCAAGAAGAACACAAGGAAAGGGTAACCACAGAGAGGAAATGGGAGGTGAGATGTTACACTGCAGGGATTGTAACCAGGGTCACAAAACAAAATGTGTATATGAACTATTAAATGTAAAATGAATCTGCTTTGTAAAATTTCACCCAAATCACAATAAAAAAGTTAAAAAAGAAAATACTCATGTCCAAATACTTCAACAAGCATTTTGCACAGAGGGGATCTAAATGTCTAACAAACATGAAAAGGTGCTCAACTGTATGAGTCATCAGGGAAATGCAAATTTAAACCACACTGTGATACCACTACACACCCACCAAAATGGCTAACAGGAAACAAAAGAAAGAAAGAAAGAAAACACCAATTGTTGGCAAAGAAGTGAAGGAACCAGAACTCTCCTACACTGCTGGAGGGAATGTAAATTGGCCTAGCCACTGTGGAAAACTGTTTGGCATAAGGTACTAGAGCTGAACATACTCATATCAATATATGCCCAGCAATTCCACTTCTCAGTATATACCCAACAGAAATGCATACAAATGTGCTCCAGAAGATATATACTAGAATGTTCATTGCAACTGAATTCAAAATAGCCCCAACCTGGAAATAATCTATCAATAATCCAAATATCCATCAATAGTAGTGGTTAGATAAATTGAGGAATATACCACAGTGGAATACTCTTATAGCAATGAAAATGAGCTAACTATAACAACTCCAAACAACAAATTGGATGAATCTCACAAGCTGTGTTGAGTGGAAGAAGCCAGACACAAATGAGTACAGTGTGATTCAGTTTATACTGAGTTTGAAAACAGGCTAAATGAATCTGTACTGTTGTGGAGAAACTGGAACCCTCATCTATCCACTGTTGAAAAAAGTTTGGAGGTTCCTCAAAAAGCTGAACAAAGAATTACCATATGACCCAGCAATTCCAATCCTAGGTATCTACTCAGAAGATGTGAAGGAAAGAACACAAACAGAAACTTGTACACCTATGTTCACTGTCACATTTTTCACAATAGCCAAAAGATGGAAACAACTGAAATGTCCATCAGCAAGACGAATGGATGAACAAAATGTGATATATACATACAATACAATATTATGCAGCTATAAAGGGAAATGAAGTTCTGGTGCATGCTACAACATGGATGAACCTTGAAAACATTATGCTGAGCAAAATAAGTCAATCACAAAAGAACAAATATTATACGATCTCACTTACATGAAACAAGCAAGTATATAGAAATCAAAGATTATAGCATAGTGCCTAAGGCACTTGACTGCTAACCAGAAGGCTGTCTGTTCAAACCCACCAGCCACTCCTCAGAAGGAAGGTTGGGCAATCTACTTCTGCAGTGATACTACCTTGGAAACCCAAGGAGGGGTTGCTATGAGTTGGGTCCAACTGGACGGCATGTAACAACAACAACAACAGGGGTGGGAAGGAGGGAGAAAGGGGGGATTTTGTTTGGAGGGCACTGAGTTTATGTTAATGGTGGTGGGCTATTTTGGACAAGGAGAGTGATAACTGTGGTACAACATGAAAAATATAATCAATGTCATTGAACTGTAAATGTGGAAGGTGTGTTGGTAAACAAATATTTTGGTGTGTTTATCTTCACCACAATTTTTTTAAAAAGGTACCTAGTCTATACTGTTAGAAATCAGAATGTTTATTCTATGGAGGTGGGTAGTGACTAGAAGGTAGTCTACAGGGTTGCTGGTGATGTTTCTTGATTTGTGTGCTGGTTGTGAACATTCACTGAGTTTTACACTTAGGGTTTGTCCTTTTTTTTTTTTTTTTTGGCATGTGTGTTACATTTCAATAAAAACTTAAGTTTTTTATTTTTAAAAAACTTGGATCAATTAAATCAGAATCTCTGAGGTAGAAGTGAGGCTCAGGGATCAGTATATATATATTTTATAATCAGTATTTTTAATACCCTAGATGATTGTAATGTGCAGCTATAGCTGAAAACCAGTGGTTTAATTTCTTGGGAAAAGAAGACTCATTCAAAGGCTTTGGCTAGTCCTGACAAAAGGCACTTCTTGCTTGGTGAGGTGAGATATTGGGGTGGGTGGAAGTCTGTCTTGGCTCATGTGAGCTAGCTTCCTGTATGAACAGAGAAGTTATTGCAGCATGCTGTTGTAATGTGTTTCTTCCTTGGCAGTGTCTGTTGAAAGCTGGTTGCATTAGTTCGTAGTGGTGTGTAATGGGAACAAGGTGGGCCTCAGCCCCACCCCAGGGAACTGCATCATTCAGCACAGCTGGTACAGGGCCACTTATAGAGAGGTGGCAGCTGGGCTTCCTAGGGGCTGCTGCCCAGGCTAGAGGCACTGGTGAGGCTCTGACATCCCCAGGGGTAGGGTCAGACTCAGGGTGTCTATGTTTGTGGGTAGCAGCCTGGTCTGGGTTCCAGATGATGCTCAAAACTCCCTGGTTTTTGTGTCCAGACCAGGAACTTGATGAAGACCACATTAGGCTCAGCTCTAAGTGCCTTGACTAGGAATTTTCCTTCTTTTCTGTGTGGTTAGTGGCCGTCTCTCTAGCAGTGACTGACCTCCAGTATACTCTGACCAAACTATAGGCAGTTTGGACAGGACAAGAGAGAACACACACACGTGCTATCTAGACCCCATCCTCCCTCCCAGGAAGGCATGGGCCAGGAGGCTCCTGCTCCAGGAGGGGCCATGCAGGATAACTTCTACACACTCCCTTAGTCCTTTAGGACCCTACTTCACAGTAGAGTGAGGCTGAGCCTGGGGGCTGGGTCTCCAGGTGGTGTCTCTACGTGTCTTCCTTGCAGCATGGCATCTGCACAGCAGGAGTGAACAGAAAGGGGCCTTGGGCCTCAGGCCTCCTGTTTCTCTGCAGGGCGGTGACGCTGGGGGCCTCCGCTGGGCTCACTGAGCCAAAGGACACAGAGTGGCGTGGGCTAGAACAGAACAAGCTAAACTGATGGAGGCTACTTCACTCAGGGGTGGAAAAAAAACAAAGGCCTGCCTCCAGCTGCCCAGAAATTTTATACCCCCAAATTAATAAAAGAAGACAAGAAAAGAAATACCTAAGAGGTAAACAAACCATGAACAGGGAAGTTGGGACGTAAGAGTCTCTCCACCAAAGCTGCAACTCTTGGCTCCTTGGCTTTTCCTCCTGCCTGGTAGGACTGAAATCCACAGTCCTGCTGGGGTGGGCCAGGTGTGGTATAGGTCCAGAGGGCTATGCTTATGCTGCCCCTAACTGGGACCTCAGCCCATGTTCTACCTCCCCTCCTCTGTCTATGAAATACCACAAGGTTAACTGCTGCCAGCCAGAGTGACACTACCCCTTCCTGTTGTCTTCTTTAAGAAGCATTTATGAAATGTTTCCTTTTTATGCTTCAGGAAATGGGTGGCTAGAAGAAGTTCTTGATTTAATTTTTTTGCCTGAAGATATGTATGCTTCAAAGGAATGTACAGATTAAACAAAATTGAGGGTTGACTGGGGAAAAGCAAGGTATGGAGACACAAGAATCCAGGGGGTGCTCAAGCAAGAGAGATGTAGTGGCATCTAGGGAGCTGGGCTCTGGACTCTGGGGCTGCTCCTCAGGGGAGTGTGCTCTGTGATTGTGGGCAAGGCCATGGGCCTCTCTGGGTTATAGTTTATCCTCATGCCTGTGGACAAGCAAGCACATGATATTCCTCAGAGGAAAAGCACCAAAGAATGTGGGTTTGACCTGAGGGACTCCAAATATCAGATCTGAGGAAATCCTCTCCAGACAAAGTCTGCATGTCCCCTGAACATCCATTTTACCTTAAAGAATCAGCAAAGCTCTATTATCCAGAAAACTTTATCAATCCTTTTCTGAAACTGTTGATGTTTTTCAGGCTATACTATAATTTCTGAATGTCATAAATTATCTCTCCTGGTGTCCCTTTATTTACATGCTTATTTTCCATCTCAAAACACTTCAATATGTAATATTTCCTCTTACAAAGAAGTCACTAGTCCAGTACCCTCTATTATCTGTATTACAGAAAAATAGGAAGAGAACAAAAAAAAAAATGCCCAAGTAGAGGTGTCACAAAGCTTATATATGGGACTCCTAGCAGCCTCTCTCAGGGCTTTGTCAGGGGTGATTTGTTTTAGATGCAAATCAGAAAAGGTTTTCATATCAGTTAGAGTCCACCTGTGGGAAGCAGATAAATACTTCGTACCTACTGAGAGATTTTGAGAAAGGGACAGTTTACCAAGGGGTTAGCAGAATTAAGGGAAACCAGCAAGAGAAAGTGAAGCACCCTGGAGCCAGCAACAATGGGACCTGTTATCACCAGGCACAAAAAGACAGGAGGCATAGTACTAGAACCCAGAAAGAGTTGTAGGAGATGGCTACTGGTAGGAGCTGTGACTTTGAGGTGAAGGACACTGGCACTACTAACCTGTGGCCTGGTAAGGAAGAAAGCTAGGGGATAAAGCACTCCTTCATTGTCCTCCTCTCCCTTAGTCTCCTGCTGGGGTCTTTAATTGGCCAAACCCAATTAAAGCATGAGGACTTGGGGAACTTGCTTGATACAGTCAACAAAAGTCATATCAAGAGGGTGTGAGGAAGGGTAGAAACAAAGAAAGAATACCCTGCACAGGCACTTCTGTTAAACATTTAATGAAAGTAAATTGGGAATTAACATACTAGAATACAAAACTCTCACCACAAATAAATGTCACAAGAAACAGCTGAGAAATGACCATGAAAGAAGATTTGAAAAATTCAAGCACAGTGATCTAGGTCCTCATAATGGAAGGACAAGTAGCTCTACTTAGCTTAGTAACTTGGAGGCAAACATGTATATTCATAAAGATGATTCTGAGTTATTGACAAAAGGTTAAATGTGGTCAATGTACCACTTATTAGAGTTTTAACAGAGCAAGGAAGATTCTAACACAACTTAGAGATATATCCACCAAAAGAGGTACAATAGGGCTTCCAATTAAACATGACAGATTATTCACATGTCCTGATATCCTTCCTCTCCTGAAAAGCCACTAAAATGCCAGTCAAGAAATAAAATGGTATAAATTTGAACTCTTCCGATAAAATGTCGGAATAGGCAGACAAACTACATAAACTCTCTTCAACAAAGAAGAGAGAAATCAATGGACAGAGATACAGAAGATAATCCTGGAGCCCCGAACTTTGAAAGGAAGTGTGCAGAAGTGGATTAGGCACCAACCAGTAGAAAAACCTGAATGAAAACAGGACCTAAGAATAGGCTCTGTTTGCCAAGGACAGCAGGGACATACAGGCAGACAATGGGAAAGGAGACAGGTGGTGAGTGTATAAGTGCTGCCAACTAGTATAGTAAGTAGAGGAGCACAGAACCCTGCTTACATAGATAACATCCAAACAAAACAAAACAAAACAAAACAAAAGGAGAAAATCTTGGGCAAATCACTCCAACATACAATCACCAGTTAAATATAAACACAAAAATGTCAAAATGTCTCAGAGACAACAGAGCATCACAGTCTACACAAAGAAGCACGATAAATAAAGCAGGAGAAACAAGGGACCAAGACACAGACCCAGAACACATCCCTGAGGAAGAAGCAGCATTGGAACTCCCTAGAAAGGAATTCAAAAGAATTATATTTAGGTATCTTCAATGGATTGAGAGACAGATCAAGGAAAATACTGACAAAATTGAGGAAAACACAGAGAAAACCCTAGAACAATTTTGAGAGACAATACAAGAACAAAATGACAAAATAAATGAAAAATTAGAAATGATACAAAATCTACAGATAGAAATCCTGATGATTAATATTAAATTTTTAGAAATAGATAACACATTGAAAGGTCAAAGGCATATAACTGAATTAATGAATGCATAATTAGTGAGATTGAAGACAAATATCTCAATACTTCTTTAGAAAGGGATCAATTAGAAAAAAAGATCAAAGCAAAATGAAGAAAGCCTAAAGTTCATGTGGGATACCATCAAAAGGAATAACCTATGTGTAATTGGAATTCCAGAACAGGAAGAGACAAATAAAACCACAGAGAAAATTGTCAAAGATTCCTTGGAAGAGAATTTGCCTGGTATGATAAAAGATGAGAATATATCCATTCAAGAGATGAGAATATATCCATTCAAGATGTCCAATGAACCCCAACAGGATAGACCCCAAAAGAAAATCACCAAGGAATATATATCATCATCAAACTCACCAAAACCAAAGACAAAGAAAGAATCCTAAAAGCAGTGCATGAAAAATGAAAAGTTACCTATAAGGGACAACCAGTAAGACTAAGCTCAGATTTCTTGGCAGAAACCATGCAGGTAAAAAGACATTGGGCTGGTATATAAAAAACTCTGAAAGAAAACAATTTCCAACCAAGAATTATATACCCAGCAAAACTGTCCTTCAAATATGATGGTGCAATTAGGACATTTCCAGATAGTCTGAAATTAAGGGAATTTTTTGAAACCAGACCAACCTTAACAAGATGCTAAAGGGAGTCCTTTGGACAGAGAAGCAACAACAGCAAACAATGACCGACCATTAACACACATGATGACATAACCCAGAAACCAATTCAGTTATGGAAGTATCCAAAGTAAATAAGCCACAAGATTGTAAACATGGAACCAGAGCCATCAATTGGCAAATGAGGACAACTACAAAACAGAAAGAGGGAAAAAACTGGGCAGTTACAGAACTTCTAAATGGTAGGGAAGTCAAGACAAGTGCAAGATAGAACGGACTGTTCTAAACTTGGGAAGAAAATTATAAAGCACACAGTAACCTCAAAGAAAATAATACAACTTCATATCAAAATAAAGAAGAGGACCAGCACAAATATTTAGCAAATACTAAAACAATAGCAACAAAGGAAGTGATAACATGATTCATAAACAAAACGAGTTCAGCACAGAAAATTATATGGAACAAAGAAATCAGCAACACCACAAAAAAATCATGTAACAAAATGACAGCAACAAATTCATACTTGTAGATAATTACACTAAATGTCAATAGATTAAATGCAACACTCAAGAGACAAAGAGTTGCAGACTGGATAAGAAAACATAACCCATCAATAGGCTGTCTACAGGAGACATACCCTAGAGACAAAGACAAAAACAGACTAAAAATCAAAGGTTGGAAAAAGATACATCAAGCAAATGGCAACCACAAAAGACCAGGAGTGGCAAAATTAATTTCTGATAAAATTAACTTTAAGACAAAAACCACCATAAGAGATAAGTAAGGACATTATATAATGGTTAAAGGATCAATTGAACAAGAGGACATAACAATAACACATACCTATGCACCAGTGAAAGAACCCCAAAATACATAAACTAGACCCTAGCAGAACTGAAAAGACAAACAGATGACTTGAGAGTGATAGCAGGAGACTTTAACACACCACTTTCAATCACAGAACTGGAAAGAAACTCAACAAAGACATGAAAGAACTAAACAATACAATCCACTAACTTGACCTTATAGACATGTATAGAGTACTTCACCCAATAACATCACAATATACATTTTTTTCCAGGGCACATGGAACATTCTCTAGGATAGACCATATATTATGCCACAAAGCATGCCTCAATAAATTTAAAAACATTGAAATACTGCAAAACATCTACCACAATACTGAAAATTAGAAATCAACAATAGGAAGATGAATGGAAAAAGAGCAAAACACCCTCCCTAAAAATGACTTGGTAATAGAAGGAATACAAAATGAAATTTAAAAAATTCCTTGAATCAAACAAGAAAGAAAACACAACATACCAAACTCTTTGGGACACAGCAAAAGGAGTGATTAGAGGTCAATTTATAGCAATAAATGCACACATTAAAAAAGAAGAAAGAGCCAAAATCAACACCTTAAACCAACTTCTTCAACAATTAGAAAAAGAGCAGTGAAAAATGCCTATAGTTACCAGAAGAAAAAAAATAATAAAGATTTGAACAGAAAATAGAAAGACAATAGAAAAAAACAAGACTAGAAGTTGGTTCTTTGAAAAGATTAATAAATTTGACAAACTACTGGCAAATTTAACAAAGGAAAAGGGGGGGAGAATACAAATAACACAAATAAGAAATGAACTGGGTGACACCACAACAGAACCAACAGAAATTAAAAGGATAATATCAGGATAGTATGAAAAAACTAGGGAGCTCTGGTAGTGTAGTGTGTAAGGCACTTGACTGCTAACCAGAAGGCTGGCAGTTCAACCCCACCAGCCACTCCTCAGAAGGAAGATTGGGCAATC
>NW_006921699.1:2535932-2549887 GCF_000298275.1 Orycteropus afer afer | reverse complement strand
CAGGATATAAGATCAACATCCAAAAATCAGTTGGATTCCTCTACACCAGCAAAGAGACTGCTGAAAAGGAAATAAGGAAATCAATACCATTTACAATAGCTACCAAAAAAATAAAAAACAAAAAACTTGGGAATAAATCTCACTAGGGACACAAAAGACCTGTACAAAAAAACTACAAATCACTACTTCAAGAAACCATAAGAGATCTACATAAATGGAAGAACATACCATGCTTGTGGATAGGAAGATTAAACATTGTGAAAATGTCAATACTACCCAAAGCAATCTATATATTCAATGCAATCCCAATCCAGATCCCATCAGTATTCTTTAAGGATATGGAAAAATCAATCACTAATTGTGTATGGAAATGAAAGAGACCTCAAATAAGCAAAGCACTATTGAATAAGAAGAACAAAGTAGGAGGCCTCACACTCCCGGATCTCAAAACCTTTACTAAACTTAGTAAAAAGCCACAGTAGTCAGAACTGCCTGGTACTGGTACAACAGACACATAGACCAGTGGAACCCAGAAATAGATCCATCGACCTATGGTCAGCTGATTTTTGACAAAGGGCTGAAATCCATGAAATGGGCAAGAGGTAGTCTCTTTAACAAATGGTGCTGGCAAAACTGGATATCCATTTGCAGCAAAATGAAACAAGATCCATACTTCACATGATACACAAAAACTAACTCCAGATGGATCAAAGACTTAAATGTGAAACCTAAAACTATAAAGTTCCTCAAGGAAAAACCAGGGGCAAATTTAGGGGCCCCCATTTATGGCATAAATAGGCTGTCAAGCATAACCCAAAATGTCCAGACTGCTTAAGGGAAACTAGATGAATGAGACCTTCAAAAAATTAAATTTTTATGTGCTTCCAAAGACTTCTCCAAAACAGTCAAAAGAGAACCTACAGATTGGGAAAAAATATTCAGCAACAACATATCTGACAAAGGATTTCTCTCTAAAATTTATAGAAAACTCCAACACCTCAACAACAAAAAGATTAACAATCCAATTTTAAAATGGGCAGAAAACATGAATAGACACTTCACCAAAGAGGATATTCAGGTGGCCAGCAAATACATGAAGAAATGTTCATGATAAGTAGCCATCAGAGAGACGCAAATCAAAACAACAATGAGATACCATCTCACCCCAGCACTAATGGCGAAGTTCAACAAGAAAACCACAAATGCTGGCAAGGGTGTGGAGAGACTGGGACTCTCCTATGCTGCTGGTGGGACTGTAAAATGATACAAACACTGTGGAAAGCAGTATGGCACTTCCTTAAAAAGCTGCAATTAGAAATACCATTTTGCATAGCAATCCCATTACTAGGTATATATTCTAAAGAAGTAAGAGCTAGGACAAGAACAGACATATGCACACCCATGTTCATCACAGCACTATTTACAATAGCAAAAAGATGAGAAACAACCTATGTGCCCGTCAACAGAAGAGTGGATAACCAAACTATGGTACATACACACAATGGAATACAATGCAAAACAAAAGAATAATGTAGAATGTGAAAAACACCACATAACATGGATGAACTTGGAGGACAATATGCTGAGTGAAATAAGTCAATCACAGAAGGACTAATATAGTATTAGTGCATTATTGTAAAAAGTCAAGGACATGTTTATTTATGGAAGGAAATTTTCTTTGTTGGTTACCAGGGGTGGGAGGGGTAGGGAGGGAATAATGCCAAAAAAAAAAAAAAGCATTGACCCATGTCACTGTACATAAATTATATTGCTATAAAATGTATTTTGAAAAAAAGAAATAAAATGGTATCAACTCAAGAACAAAGACAATGGTAGAGGAGACATCAGTGATGAGGCAGTTCATCAAACTCATGGAAGCTGGAAAGCAGATGGAGGAACGATGGAAGCTAGTCTCCTAAAGGTCCATAGAGGAGCAATGACAGGAGGCAAGCCACTTCATCCCAGAGAGCCCTGGAAGAGCACAGACCCTGGGGAGGGCAGATATTGTAGTTAGTGGGACTGTGTACAAGAAAGGGGAGGGGTAAGGAGCCAGACTTATCGGATTGGACAGATCTGCTGCAAAAGATATCTCTGAAGTGTTAAAAAAGCAAAGATGTCACTTTGAGGACTAAGTTGTGCCTGACCCAAGTTATATTATTTCCAGTCACCTCACACTCCTCGGAAAGAAGACTGGGCAATCCACTTCCGAGGTGATACTACCTTGGAAACCCAAGGAGGGGTCGCTGTGAGTCAAGTTTGATTTGACGGCACATAACAACAACAACATATGCATGTAAAAGCTGGACAATAAATAAGGCAAATCAAAGAACTGATGGCTTTGAATTATTGCATTACTAAAAAATATTGACTATAGCATGGACTGCCAGAAGAATGAACAAATCTATCTTGGAAGAAGTACAGCCAGAATGCTCCTTAGGTGAGGATGGTGAGACTTCATCTCACATGCTTTGGACATGTTATCAGAAGGGATCAGTCCCTATGGAAAGACATCATGCTTGGTAAAGCAGAGGCTCAGAGAAAAAGAGGAAAACTCACAATGAGATGGCTTGACATAGTGGCTGCAACAATGGCCTCAAACATAGCAATGATTGTAAGGATGGTACAGGACTGGGCAGTGTTTCAATCACAGAGTTGCTATGAGTTGGAACTGAATCTACAGCACCTGAGAACAATAACAATAAGGAGCCAGGGGAATTGGTTGGAGTCCTCCCTAGATTCCACCCCCACACTGTACTCCACACAACAGGAGACTGGAGAGACTCTCAGGCAGAGGAGAGGGCAGATGAATACAGGAATGAAAACAAGAAAATGAGGTTAAAGTCTGAAGACTGAACAATGGGATTTAATGCCCTCCACCCCAACCCTGCCCCAAGCATATATTTAAATATGATTGCAAATTCTTTGACACTTCTCCTATTGAGAAGTGGGGTCGATGTCTCCTTCCTTGATTCTGGTGGACTTGTGACTATTGTGGAAGTGACACAAAATTACTTCCAATACGACGTCATAAAAAGCCATAAAGGATCTCATCATGCTGGCTTGAACATTCACTCTAGAGCCCGGAGCCATCATTTAAGAAGTCCAACTACCCTGAAATGTTGTGCTAGACAGGCCATGTGTAGTCTCTCTGGTTAATAGTCCCAGCTGAGTCCAACCTGTCAGGTAGCCTCACCATTTTGGAAGTGGATACTTCAGCCCTAGCTGTGCCAGTTCCCAGCCATTCAAGTCACCCTCAGACATTCCAGCCATCTCAACTGAGGCCCAGACATTGTGGGGCAGAGAAGAGCTGTTGTTGTTGGGTGCTCTCCCATCCATTTCGACTCACAGCAGCCCCATGAAACAGAGTAGAACTGGCCTGTAGGGTTTTCTAGGCCTTAATCTTTACAGGAGCAGATCACCAGATTTCTCTTCTGTGGAGCTATTGGGTAGTTTCAAACTGCCAACCTTTCAGTTAGCCAATGAGCTGTACCTTTTCTGAATTCCTGACTTGCAGTATAATGAAATGGTTGTTGTTTTATGCTACTAAGTTTGGGGGGTGATTTGTTATGCAGCAATATAGCTGGAACAAGGAGTTAGCATGCTTCTCTTGAGAAGCTAAATGACTCTAGGGCAGTGGTTCTCACCAGGGGTGATTTTGTTCTCCATTTGGCAATGTTTATAGACCTTTGGAGTTATAGACACACGAGGTTGCCACAAATTGGAATTTACTTGACGGCAACTAATCACAACAACATACATATTTTGGTTGCACAACTTGGGTGTGTGTGAGTGCACTGTCATTTAGTTGGTAGAGACCAGGTATCCTACACAGCATAGTACAGCCCCACAACAAGGAATTATATGGTCCAAAATGTTAGCAGTTTCAAGGTTAAGAAATTTGCTCTAGAGGAAAGATTCTGACATTTGGAGACTAATTAATGAAAAGACTGGCTTGCTACTTATAGTGAAATCCTAGTTGATGAGTTTTCCCCAAGCTCACAGAGCTTAGTTCAGCTTTTTATGGTTTCATTCAGAAATATCAACAGATAGCCAAGCCATTTGACATCTGAGAAAACAAAAGAAATCAGGAGAAAACAAAGAATATAGAAAATAGGAGAAATATTAAGAAAAAAAAAAACCCTATGTAAATGAAAAATAAATATGCTCAACAAGATAAGAGGGAGATGTAATATTCATAAAAAAAGAATGTGATGTTATGAAAAAGGAGCAATCAGAGAATAAGAATGAGTACTTGGATATTAAAAATATGAAAGCCAAAGTTAAAAAAAATTGATAGAAGTGTTAAAAGATAAAATCAAGGAAAATTTTTCAAGAAGGTAGATAAATAAAGGTAAAGAGAAGGAAAATAAAGGAGAAAATATAAGAATATTTAAAGACTAAGCCAGAAGTTCCGATAATAAAATTTCAAAAATAAAAAAACTCACTGTTGTCGAGTTGGATCTGACTCATAGTGACCCCTCCTTGGGTTTCCAAGGCAGTATCACTATGGAAGTAGGATTGCCCAACCTTCCTTCCGAGGAGTGGCTGGTGGGTTTGAACTGCCAGCCTTCTGGTTAGCAGTCAAGTGCCTTAGGCACTGTGCTACCAGAGCTCCTAATCGTAAAATAGAGGGGAGAAAATTATCAAAGAAATAATACAAGAAAAATCTCCAGGGGATGGACACAGGGAAGAGGTAACTATAGGGAGGAAGTGGGAGGGGAGCTGTTGCATTGTGGTAAATTGTTGTCAATGTCATGAGACAAAGTGTATGTGAACTGCTATATGGAAAGTGAAGTTGCTCTGTAAATTTTCACCCAGATCACAATTAAAAAAAAAAAAAAAAAAACAACCCTCCAGAACTGAAGGATACAAGTCTTCAGATTAAAAGAGCCCACTGAATGCCCAGCATAATAATAAAAAAACAACCCTCCAGAACTGAAGGATACAAGTCTTCAGATTAAAAGAGCCCACTGAATGCCCAGCATAATAATAATAATAAAAAATTCCATTAACAGACACATCTTTGTGATTGTTGTAAAATGTCAAAAAGTCCAGGAATAAAAAGAAAAGTCTAAGATGTTTTAGAATCAAAATCAGAGAAAAGGAACAGGAATCAGAATGGCACTACATTTTTCAAAGGCAGCACTGGAAAGAGATAGTGTAGTAGTGTCTAAAATATTCTGAACAATATTAATTTTCAATGTAGAATTCTATAGCTAGCCCACCTACCAATCACATGAGGGTGGAACAAAGACATTTTCAGACATTCAAGGATTTAAGCAATTTACCTCCCACATACCCTTCTTGTTTTAGGAAGTTTCACCAAAATAAGAGTAATGCAAGATAAAGGAAAACATGAAACACAGGAAACAGGCAATCTCACAGAGGAGACCAGTCAGGGTCGCCTTAGCAGTTTTGCAGAGGCCTAGTGAAAAACCAGCCCAGATTAAAGCAGAAAGATGGAGGCTTCAGGAGGAGGGTTTTTAAGAAAAAAAAAAACGGAGTTGACAGACTATTTGATACATTGACTTCTCTGAAAAATTAAAGTGTTGGCCAGATTAAATGAAGCATAGAAAAAAAAATTAAGATTAGATATAAAGACTAAGAAGCAAATCAGAAAAAGAACAATGATTAATTTCAGGAAAAAATTTTTAAAAAGTCATATAAGAAAGGAAATGTAATCATAACACCCTATTTAGCTCAGTGGTGAAAAATATGTGTATTTCACTATTGTGTTAACCAAAAATTGTATTAGATTCTTTCTTGAGAGGGTGGAAGGAAAAGAAGTGGGGGTGGCTTTCTAAGAAAGCTCAAGCCTCATTTACTGTAATAGAAAGTCAACAGATATCTCAATTTATAAATCAAGAAATAATATAAACAGAAATAGGGTAGGAAGAGGTTAGCTCTAGAGAGTAGTAGTTACGATGGTGGGAAGAGAATTTTTATTATGAACTCAGTACTATTGATATTTAAACTATATGCAAGCATTATTTTTATAAAAATAGAAGTTAATTAAAAACAGGTACAATAAAAATTTGCAACATGAAGGAAAATTTACTTATGCAGAAAAGTCATGCCACAAGGATATTCAATAAACTGGGCATGAGTGGGCACAAACCACCATTTATGTGGAATATAGCTTCTCCTGATGTCAGTAAGGCAGTTGGTGGGGGTGGGGATGGGGCCTCACAGCAGCCCTTGGGCAGTCACTGTCTTCCCTTCCCAGTAGGCTGTGTTTGTCGGCACCACCAGGCTGCCAAAGATGAGAGGTGTTAATACTTCTAGGATTAGGATGAATTCTGGGCACTGACCAGGATTCCCTGCCTTTCTACCCTGGACATGGACAAGGTGCTGTGTTGACTGAAGGTGGGCAAGGAGCCAAGCCCAGGGCTGGAGCTACAGGCACTGGCCCCTCCTCCCCCACCCACACACAGTGAGCCAGAGTTCATTCAGACTGTCTCAGCAGCCGAAGGAATCTGTACACACTCATACTCTTCTGAAGCTGGGACAGATGCCCAGCAAAACACTGCCTGGGCCTGTGCCATCCCCATGATTGGTTGTGATCCACTGAGTTTTCACTGGCTGATTTATGGAAGTAGATTGCCAGGACTTTCTTCCTAGTCTGTCTTAATCTGAAAGCTCCATTGAAACCTGTTTGGCATCACAACAATAGGCAAGCCTCCACTGACAGATGGGTGTTGGCTGTACATGAGATGCACTGGTCAGTAATCCAATGGAAGATAAAAATTCTACCATTGAACCACCAATGGCCTCCTCCATCATTACATAATACATGTATTCCTTGGAGAAAGTAAGAAAATATCGAAAATCATCCATCATTCTACCATCCCAGGAAAACTACGAACTTCCAGAGTGTTTTCTGGCTTATACCCAGGGAAAAATACTATCACTCCAAGTCTCACCCAGGTACCCATCTGCTGAGCATTCATCATGTGCCAGGTCCCACCCCTGCTGTGGCCTTTAGATGTGTTATTCACCTAATCCTCATAATTCTTCAAGGTAGGTGTTATTACCACCATATAACAGGCAGGAAACAGAGGCTTAGCAAGAGCATATCACATGCCTGAAGTTTCATGCTGGTTAAGAGTCTGATGGGGATTTAAACTCTCTAGGCTGAGTCCAAATATAGTCTCCTTACGTATTTTATAAACTTCCCAATTTTTCTTCTTCTTCTTTTCTTTTTTTTTTTTAACTTAACAATACATCTAAACATCTCACTAGTCAACAAATATACCCTTACATACATGACACTCCATTGTATGGATGTGCCAAATTTTGAATAACCAACTCCTTTTCGTTGGGCTTTCAGATGTTTCCTCTTTTTTTTTCTGTAGTAAACAAGGCAGTTACAAATATCTTTGTACACATACCCTTTGCACAAATGTGATTATTTTCCTAGGATAAATTCTGGAAAGTGGAATAGTTTGGTCGAAGGCTGGACACATTTTTGAAAGCTGCCTCTTTTATACTCACAACAGAAGTACATGTTGGGGTACATTTCCCCACACCCACTACTCACTGAGCATTTTCAACTACTAAAATCTGGACTGAGATTTAACACAGAATCAGAGAAATCCTATGCTGGAAGGTGCCTGGCATAGTCTTTTAGGTTTGGAATCAGACCAGCCTTGCTAAAATAAAAAAAGGCCTAGCCACCTTGCCAAGGCCTGTGATGACTTCAGTGGGCTGGGCAAAACTAGCAGAGAGAGCAAGAAAGGGAGACACCTACAGGGAAACAAGGAAGGAGGAGGAGGAGGAGGAAGGCCCAACTGTGGGCCCACAACTGACTGGCTGAGAGGTTGTCAGGTTGCCCCTAGAGGAAGCACTGTCTTGCAGAGTCAAAAGACCTCTTTAGCCACCTCTGATGATTCACTCCTTCATACTGAGCTCTCTATCTCCAGTGCCACACACTCTAGCCAGGAAGTCAATGCAAGTCCCCCAGGCCTTCACTTTACCCAGTTGTCAGCATTTTCAGCACCCTGGTTTTCCCTGAATACCTTCCAAAGCCTTTTAAGACGGAACACCTCAAACTAGATGTAGTCTTATACTTCTCTTACCTTGATTTTGTTCCCCGATCTGCTTGAGCAATAGGATACAAACTCTGTGACACCTAGAGAGAAAAAGAAAAGGAAATAAATAAGGCAGAACACTGTGGATGGGCCTCTGAGAAAACTAAGCCTGGATGGAAGTTGATAAGAGTTCGTCTGTGCCAAGTTTTTCACATGCAGTAGAGATGTGAGTTGCCTACATGCTGGCTTAACGTAGCCACAGGGCACCTTGGCTTCCACACAGTAACATCCTCCACTTGGAAGGCTTTTTTCACTTAGCTTTCAATGCTCCTATGCTAGCAGGAGGAGCTCTGGTAGCGTAGTGCCCAAGGCACTTGACTGCTAACCAGAAGGCTGGTGGTTCAAACCCAACAGCCACTGCTTGGAAGGAACGTTGGGAAATCTACTTTCATAGTGATACCGCCTTGGAAACCTAAGGAGGGGTTGCTATGAGTCGGGTCCGACTTGAAGGCACATAACAACAACAACAACAACATGCTAGCAGGAACCTCAGTGCTCTTTACACCTTGTCTCAAGGCTTTGTACAAACAGTACAAAATGGTCTTTTAATTCGTTTTATTGATATATCACATATTTATTGAGTTCCTACTACATGCCAGGCAAAGATTGTTGAATATATCATGGACTGCCAGAAGAACAAACAAATGAGTCTTAGAAAAAATAAAACCAGAGTGCTCACACTTTAGAAGCAAGGATGGCAGGGCTTTGGCCACTTACTTTGGATACATCATCAGGAAAGACCAATTGCTAGAAAAGGGCATCATGGTTGGTAAAGTAAAGGGGTCATTGACAATCAGGGAAACACTCAGTGAGACAGACTGACACAGAGCCTCAACGATGGACCCAAACGTGCCGACAATCATGACTATGGTACAGGATTAGGCTACACTGTGTTCTGTTACACATAAGGTAGTCAAGAGTCGGAGCCAACCTGATGGCAACTGACAACAATATACGGCAGGCACTGTCCCAGGACACTAGTACAGCAGTGGACAAAACTGACAAAAACCTCGGCCCTCAGGGAGCTTGCAGTCTTCTGGAGAGCCCAACAACCAACACAGAATAATTACACACACACACACACACACACACACACACACACACACATATATATATATATATATTAGTCAGAAGTGATAAGTGCTGTTGTTGTTGTTGTTGTTGTTATGTGCCGTCGAGTCAGCCCTGACTCATAGCGACCCCTCCTTGGGTTTCCGAGGCAGTATCACTACGGAAGTAGGATTGGATAAGTGCTATAGAGGAAAAATTAAGCAAGAAAAGAGGGGTAGGGAATGGTGTTAGGGCAGGAAGTGGGAAGAAGCAGTGCTGAAATTATCAAGAGTGTGGCCAGGGAAGGTTAGAAACACAAGAAGGTGAATTCGGAGCAAAGATCTGAAAGAAGTGAGGATGGGAACCCTGACGATTAATGGGGAAAAAGCTTTCCAGGCAAAGGAACAGCAAGGCCCAGAGGTGACAGCCTGCCTGGCATGTCAAAGATCAGTGAGGAAAGCCATGTGACCAGAGTGGAGTATATGAGGGGGAAAGTAAGAGAGGAGGTCAGAGAGGTTCTAGAGCAGGTGGGGCATTAAAGAAAGGCCTTTGAAAAAACTTGAGCTTTGCCTCTGATCTAGGAGCCACTGGAGGGCTTTACACAGAGCAGTGACAGGATGTGACACTCACATTAACAGGATCACTCCATAGACCATGTTGAGAATAAAATGAGGACAAAGTATACAAGCAGGGAGACCAGTTAGGAGGTTACTGCAGAGATCCAGGCAAGAGACAATGTTGGCTTGGACCAGAGTGGTTAGTAGCATGGAGGTATCAAGATGTGGTGAGGTTCTAGACAGGTTTCAAAAGTAGAACCAACAGTACTTACTGCTGAATTGGAAGTGAGATGTATAAAAGGAGTCAAGGATGACCCCGAGATTTTTGACCTGAGCAACTGGAAGGATGGAGTTGCCATCTTCTGAGTTGTGGAAGTTTGCAGGCAGAGCATAGTTGGAGAGAAGTTAAGGAACTCAGCTTTGGACATGTTAAAGAGATACTCAAGTGGAGAAGCCTGGAGGTGGATATGTGAGTCTTGTGTTCAGGGAGAGGTCTTCGTTGGATGTAAAGACTTGAGAATGCTCAGCATGACATAGATCACCAAGGAGGTGAATGTTGACAGAGAAGATGTCCAAGGACTGATCCCCATTCAATCATTTAACAAAGGATACCGAGAAGGAGCGGCAAATGAAATAGAGGAGAAACCAGGAAAACGTGTTTCAGAGAAGATGAGCAATCCATCGTAGTCAAATAATATAAGGACAGAGAATTAACAACGGATTTAGCATCTTGAAATCACAGGCGATCTGGTCAAGGGCTGTTGTTGTTGTTGTTATGTGCCCTCGAGTCAGATCCGACTCATAGCGACCCCTCCTTGGGTTTCTGAGGTGTTATCACTACGGAAGTAGATTACCCAACCTTCCTTCTGATCAAGGGCAGATTCAGTGAAATGGTTGGGATGCAAACCTGACTGGAAACAGTTCAGTAGAGTGGAGCTGAAGTCCTGAGTTGGGGAACAGAGTTGCCTAGTAGCAGTCAGAGAACTGGAAGCAACAGGGCAAGGGATTATAAATTAAACTGGTTCTACCCCAGTTTCCTCATGTATAAAATGGAAAGCACAAAGCTGGAACTTTCAAAACACCTGTAAATGGCAGATGTTATTACTAAAGTAGGGCCAGGCCCTCCAGGTTGCTAAACTTTGTCCATTCCCAGCCCCAAGAGCCAATTCTCTGCCTGTTACTTGACTCCCACTGTTAAATAGGAAAATTAATAACAGACATCTTACCCTGATGTTAAGGTTTTTCTTATCCACGAAATCAAATGTTAACCTTAAAAAGCCTGACCCAAACTGCAGAAGCCTGCCAGAAGCTGCTCTATGTTGTTGTTGTTATGTAAATTTGTCTTATCCTGCTAGAAAAGGATAATTGTCAAACCATTACCTCCTACGTTAAATCTCAAAAAATTTCATGGCTTCAGGTGGGTTGAAGGCCAAATTTTTAGCAGCCAGGCCAGAAGCAACTTGTTATCAGTGGATCTCAGTAAAGGAGTAAGGAAGGATTCAATCAATCATATCTGTCACTATTGTTAGGTGCTGTGGAGTCAGCTATGACTCAAGCAACCCTATGTACAACAGAACCAAATATTGCCTGGTCCTGTACCATCCTCACAATGCTCGTCATGCTGGAGCCCATCGTTGCAGCCACTGTGTCAATCCATCCTGTTGAGGGTTTTCCCCTTTTTCGCTGACCCTCTACTTTATCAAACATGATACCCTTCTCCAGGGACTGGTCCCTTCTGACAACATGACCCAAGTAGGTGAGACGAAGTCTGGCCATTCTTGCTTCCAAGGAGAATTCTGGCTGCACTTCTTCCAGGACAGATCTGTTCGTTCTTCGGGCTGTCCATAGTATTTTCAGTATTCTAAATTCACCAATACCACAATTCAAAGGCATCAAGTCAAGATTATCCAATGGCTAACCTTCTATATTTCTCCCTCCTCTTCTTTTTATAAGCCTCATTGTACCTACCTTCTCTCAGTCATTTGCTTTTTCTGGAATCAAAAGGTCTCCCTATATGCATATAGATAACTACTCAGAATAAACCTTTAGTTCAGATTTTGACAAGTTTTGATTAACACCATAAAATTAATCCCATTTTCTCAATGCCATATGCAGCTTTAGTATAAATGCCCATTAGCTTATAGTTAATGGACACTTTCTTAATTCCTTTATAACCAACATCCTAACATGCACCCCTTCTAATGGGAAGTCAGGAGTGAACAAGAGACGAGGTTCTTGATCTTATGGAGCTTACCTTCTAGTGCAGGAGACAAATAAATAATAACCAAATAAATAAATAAGCAGGCAAAGGAGTCTCAGATGTGCACAAGTGCTGTGAAATGTGGTAAAAGATAGCAAGCGAGCATGGGAGGGGCCTCTCCGGGAGATGACATTTAAAAGGAGACCTCGATGGCCATGCCAGCCTGATTCTCCTATGGCTGGTCTCTGCCCCACTACTCTCAGGCTCTCACGTCTCCCCTGGGAGATGTTATCTGTATTCCCAGGACAATGATGGGGCCTGGGTTCATCTAAGAACATGATTAAAAAAAGAGATTCTCTCTCTCCAGTAGAGATCATAGTTACTTTTCCTCCATGATTACCAAAGCCTAGCATTTTCACTGAAAAAGTGTGGAAAATATTGAAATGCACAAGATCACTTATAATTCTATCATTCAAGAAAACCACTATTAGTAGTAGTAGTGATACTGCCTCGGAAACCCAAGGAGGGGTCGCTATGAATCGGGGCCGACTCGACGGCAAACAACAACAACAATATATCCTTCTGGCCACTTTTCTATGTATATGCAATTTGTACACACTGAGATCCATAAAACAGAGATTAAAAATGTGTTGTGACCTGCATTTTCAACTAATTATTATAAAGTATGTATCATACTTCTACATGATTTTAAATGGTTTTATAATATTCCACTGAGTGCATACATTTATCATATTTTACTTAATCCTCCAAACATTTGGCCATTTAAATTATTTCCAGTGATTGCTACAATAGAAAATGCTATAGGGAACAATCTTCTATCTTCTTCTTCTTATTATTATTTTCTGGTGGTGGGAGGTGGTGGTGCAAATCTCTGCTTGTTTCCTCAACATAAATAAGTACAATGTCACTGCCGAGTGGTCGTGCCATGGGTCTCGAGGTTGTAAGAGACAGTCTGGAATGAGGACAGTGGAGGGGCAAGCTGAGTCACAAATTCAAGGAGCCAAAGGTCTCCAGAGTTCACTCAGATGCCAGAGACTGATTTAATCCTCTGACATACCTGGGTCTTGAGTTTGTTCCCTGGGGGCAGTAGGAAAAAAATAGGTTCTTCCCATAAACCCAAGAAATCCATGGAGATTCCCCACCTCAGACAGGAAGAGGGTGTTACTATGAGAACCCAGGACATAGAGCAGGCCATCCTCTCCTCCTACCCCCAAACCGTTTGGAGCAGCTCCTTCTAAACACTGAGGGGTCAGGCATTCAGCCAGGGAATTACACAGGAAGCAGAGGGCTCTATGGAAATACTCCTGTTCTGACCAAACCTTTGAGGGGGTGGGGTTTGCAGAGCCAGTCTGTACCTACCATGGGAGAAGTGTCCTGAGGGGTTGTGAGACCTGGGATAAACAGGGAATAGCACATGCCCTGGAGGCCACCACAGCTGGTTTAAATCCAAGCTGACACATTATAGCCTTAACATTTTGGGCAAGTGATTTTGCCTGTGGAATGAAGGCTCCATGAGTGAGGGACTGGGGTCTGTTTTGTTTGCTTTTATATCTGCAGCATTTGGCACATGGTAGGTGCTCAATAAATGTTATGTCAGGTTTGATGGTTAATGATATGTGTTAATGTGGTTTGGCTAGGATTTCCAGTATGATGTAATTATCCTTCATTTTGTGATCTGATGTAACAGGAGTTTCCTTGGGGGTGTGGCCTGCATCCAATACATATGGATGTTCTGGCAAAGCTTACCCTCTCTCTATCCTTCATCCAACTCACCCTCTGACCTCCAGTTCTTGGGATGTGAGTGAGCTAGCAGCTTGCTGTCTGACCTGCAGATTTGGGGCTCATCAGCCCTTGTAACTATGTGAGTCAGAAGAAGCCCCCAGCCTGATGTCTGACCCACAGATTTGTATGTGTGTATGGATATATATATATACTTCACTAGGAGCTCTGGTAGCATAGTGCCTAAGGCACTTGACTGCTAACCAGAAGGCTGGCGGTTCAAACCCGCCAGCCACTCCTCGGAAGGAAGGTTGGGCA
>NW_006921699.1:2532458-2535832 GCF_000298275.1 Orycteropus afer afer | reverse complement strand
CAATCCTACTTCTGTAGTGATACTGCCTTGGAAACCCAAGGAGGGGTCGCTATGAGTCGGGGCCGACTCGAAGGCACATAACAACAACAACAACATACTTCACTAGTTTTGTTCCTCCTTAGAACCTAGCCTAAGACACTGGATCAATGCATGAATCTTTTCTGAGTCTCAGTTTGCTCGTCTGTAAATAGGAATGAGAAATAAAACACGTCTAAAATACTTGATACAATGTCTGGTGTTCAGCAGACACGAGACTCCAAAGACCTAGAGGGTTGTTTACATTCTATGGCATGGACAGGGAGCTTTGCAGTTTCCCCTCATTAGACACCCCCACTCTGCCCACTGCCACACCCCAAATATGCCTCTGGTACAGTACACATCACATGTATGTACTTGTCTAGCACCCTTAATAGATTTCAGGGCAGTTTAAGGACAAGAATTTTGTTGCTGAATCCTCTGTGCCTCTGAACAACATTATGAAGTTAGCAAGGTCATTAACTCTATTCTACAAATGAGGAAATTGAGGATCAAAAAGGTTGGGTGCTTAGTCCAAGTCACATAGTGAGTGGGGAAAGATCTGACTGGTTCTGATTCCTGAGCCTGTGCTCTGGTCTAGGTGGTTCTCTTGCAAAGGGGTGGGGGTGGGGAGGTAAGGAAGGAAGCAAGCCAATTCCTGTGTCCCTGAGAGAACAAAAAGAGGAAGGAAGTCCCTGGGGAGTTAGTGGGTCACCTACACTCACCTGAGCCCCATCCCATCCTTCTGTGGACCATGAGACATGCAGCAGCTATGGCCTACTGAGGTAGGCTTTCAGTTTGGTTTGGCTGGTCTGGGATAGGATCCTCGGCCTATTTTGAGTTTTCTCAGCTCAGAGTTGATGGTCATGGACTGTTATGGATTGAACTGTGCCCCCCCAAAATATGTGTTAATTTGGGTAGGCCATGATTCTCAGTGGCAGCTCTGGTAGCATAGTGCCTAAGGCACTTGACTGCTAACCAGAAGGCTGGCGGTTCAAACCCACCAGCCACTCCTCGGAAGGAAGGTTGGGCAATCTACTTCCATAGTGATATTGCCTCGGAAACCCAAGGAGGGGTCGCTATGAGTTGGGTCCAACTCGACGGCACATAACAACAACAACAACAACATGATTCTCAGTATTATGTAATTATCCTCCATTTTGTGATCTGATATAATTATCCTATGTGTTGTAAATCCTAACCTCTATGATGTTAATGAGGCAGGATTAGAGGCAGTTATGTTAACGAGGCAGAATATCATATACAGGATTAGGTTGTATTTTATGTCAATCTCTTTTGAGGTATAAAAGAGATTAAACAATCGAACAGAGATCAGAGGGACCTCAGTACCACCAAGAAAGAAGAGTGGGGAATGGAGCGTTTCCTTTGGACCTTGGGTCCCTGAGCTGAGAACCTTCTAAACTCAGGGCAAGATTGACATCAAGACACATGGAGATCTGCAAGGAATGCTAGGCCCACGGATGTTGAAAGGAGACAAGGACCTTTCCCCAGAAAGCTTTCTTCTAGAGCTGGTGCCCTGAATTTGGACTTAGAGCTTCCTAAAATTGTGAAAGAGTATATTTCTGTTTGTTAATGTCATGCACGTACAGCAGCACTAGATAACTAGGGCACCAGTAGCAGAGGTGGTTGCTGCACGGCACCTGATTAGGAGCTGGCCTATCTCCACCTCAGGGGCACGGTCCCTATCAGACATGAGCATCCTAATAACCTGCTCACCATGGTACCTGGTATGGTAAAGGCTGAACAACTGAGAGACCCCAGCCTCCAGCACCAGGAAGGGAGGGTAGCCAGACAGACCTAAGGCAAGGATGGGGAAGGAGGAAACAAGGGGCCAGGTAGGAAGGCTTTTAATGCCAAGAAAGACCTCTCTCTTGGAGAGGTACATGGCTGATTCATCTTTGTGTCTCTACCACATCCAGTTGACTACTTTGCAGAGAGCTGTTACTCAATAAGTGTCATCTACAGGAGGTGTCACTGGAAGCCAGTACACATGATGACAGATGGTATCTTCTTTGCATTCCTGGGGCATCAAAGAAAGGGCTGGACCTGCTGGTCAGAGCTGACGTCTGACTAGTGTGTCCTAGCCAGGGTGGTGGTAGTGGTGGGGGCAGGGACCCTTTGCCTCAAGCATTCACAGTGTGCCTCCCTCCCAAAGTCCCATCTGAAGAATAACTTCCCCTTTCTTAGTCAGAGAGACTGGATCTAGGTGCTCCTGGGGGACAGAAATGGGCTAGGTATTTGGCCCTGGGGACGTGGGAGGGGCATAGGGCATGAGAAAGTGAGCAAGTATCTGAATTATTGAAACTAAAACTGCTGCTTTTGCCTGAAGTGCTAAATCAGCTGATCTCTTTCCACCTGTCACACCCAAAGCAAGCATTTATTGAATGGTTATTAATAATCCTGATGTCAAATATTTAGAACAATCCCTTTCTTTAATTCTTGTTTTCCATCAGGGTAGACAGCATCTCTCTCAGGAGCTGTGCTGTGTGAGGGCAGTGCAGGACTCCTCTCTATAAGACCAAACTCAGAATGGCTTTATCACCTGCATATCTGAATAGTATTAAGCTTTAGGCTGAGGGTACCCCAGGCCCTGGAGTGGGACATCACTGGAGAACAGGTCACTAACACCATGTCCTTCCATGTGGCCCTAAATTAATTCTAGAGAATTAGTACTAAATGCCTAATACAGCAACCAAAGTTCCCCAAGCTCTGGCCCACTCACTTCTCCTGTCCACACCCCCTCCCATTCTTAGCCTTTATTTACCTAACACAGTGATGGGTGAAATGCAGCTCCCTGAACCTGCTGGCTTTGGCTTATGCCAGAGATTCTCAAATCATGGTCCCAGATCAGTGGCATTAGCATCACCTGGAACTTGTTATAAATGTAAGTACTCAGGCCTTACCCTAGTTCTACTGAATCAGAAACTCTGGGGTGGGGCCCAGCAATGTTTTAATAAGCCATCCAGGTGATTCTGATGTGCACTAAAGTTTGAGAACCACAGGGTTATGCCCAGGACTTCCAACTGGTTCATTCTAATTACTCCCATAGAACATGGGGATACTGCATGGTTTAAAATTAAGAAGGGAGTGCATCAGCGTTGAATCCTTTTGCCATACTTATTCAATTTGTATGCTGAACAAATAATCTGAGAAGCTCGATTATATGAAGAGCGTGGCATCAGGGTTGGAGGAAGACTCATGAGCAACCTGCAATACGCAGATGACAACTTTGCTCGCTGAAAGTGAGGATGACTTGAAACACTTACTGATGAAGATTGAAGACTATAGTCTGCAGTATGAATTACACCTCAATATAAAGGAAACAAAAATCCCCACAA
>NW_006921699.1:2518611-2531988 GCF_000298275.1 Orycteropus afer afer | reverse complement strand
CAATCTACTTCCATAGTGATACCGCCTTGGAAACCCAAGGAGGGGTCACTATGAGTCAGATCTGAGTCAATGGCAGTGAGTTTTCTTATACAGGTGAGAGCTGGACAATGAATAAGGAAGACAGAAGAAGAGTTGATGCTTTTGAGTTGTGGTGTTGGCAAAGAATACTGGGAGTACCATGGACTGCTAAAAGAATTTAACCAATCTGTCCTGCAAGAAGTGCAGCTAGAATGCTCCTTGAAAGCAAGAATGGCCAAACTTCATCTCATCTACTTTGGCCATGATGACAGAAGGAAACAATACCTGGAGAAGGATATCATGGTTGGTAAAGTGGAGGGTCAACAAAAAAGGGGAAGGCCCTCAACAAGATGGACTGACACAGTGGCTGAAATGCTGGGCTCAGGTATAGCAGGGATCATGAGGCTGGCACAGGACCGGGCAGTGTTTTGTTCTGTTGTACACAGGGTTGTTATGAGTTGGACCCAACTTGACAGCATCTAACAACAACCACCAACTAAACGCAACGCACTGCTGTGCAGTTCGATCTGACTCATAGGGACCCCTCATCACCCATACATACTGAATCAGAATCTACTTTTTAACAAGATCCCCAGGCGATTCTTACAGATTCTTCTGTATACATAAGAATTGCCTGGGGATGTTGTTAAAACATAGATTATGATTCAGTATATCTGGGATGGAAATGCAAATTCTCAGCAGGGGTCAAACCTGAATGAACTGGTTTGAAGCTCTGCTTATGTTACCCCCTAAGCCTTGGATGCCCTTCGCAGGCCTTTTCTGCCCATTGTAAATTCAACTACTTTTCTAAGTTCAGCTCAAATACCATCTGTTTCAGGAAGCCCTGCTAGTCCACTGACTGCTTGTGAATGCCTCGTTCTTGAACCCACAGCTCCCTTGGCAATTCATCCCCTCCCCATTCTAGTGCAAGGGCTTCATTTCTGCTTTCCTTTACAGCATTTAAAGAGCTCTGGTGGTGCAGTGGTTAAGGCATTTGGCTGCTAACCAAAAGCGAAGTGGTTCAAATTCACCAGCTGCTCTGCAGGAGAAAGATGAGGCAGTCTGCTTCCGTGAAGATTTACAGCCTTGGAAACCCACTAGAACAGTTCTACTATGTTCTGAAGGAATGCTATGAGTCAGAATCACCTCAATGACAGTGAGTTGACAGCATTTTATCTCCTACCTTGTTTATAGCTAACTTTCAGCATATTGTTAACTGCCTCCCCTCCAACACACACCAAAATGTTGCTCTGAAAATACTTTTAGGAGTAAAGACTTCACTCCCTCTTTCAACAAACGTCTACCAAGGGTGGAGGCCTGCTATGTGTGGCATGAACTAGACACTGCAGTTCAACAGATAAAAGGTATGGTCTTGTCCTCAAGGAGCAAGTAGAAGAGAATAGCAAGGTACCCTGTTAATTTCAATACTTTGAGTAGCAATGGTAGAGTATTTCTAAACCACAGGAGGCCCCTTCATAACCTTCTCCATCAATACCTAGTCGAAGAGTAATCACTATTCTGACTTATAGCACCATAACCCCAAAACTAAACCTGTTGCTGTTAATTCCAGTTCATGGTTATCCTATGTGTTATAGAGTAAAACTTCTCCATGGAGTTATATTGGCTGTAATATTTCACAGAACTGCTGGGTGGGTTCAAACCACCAATTTTTAGGTTAGTAATCAAGTGAAAACCATTTGCACAACCTAGGGACCTTATATCACCATATTGTCATAGATTAATTTTATGTTTTAAAACTTCAGTTAGATAGAATTATACAGTATGTTCTTTTTATATACCTGGCTTCTTTTGCTCAGCAGTATGTGTTGTTATGTGTAGTCACAGTTCATTCTTTTTAAAAACTGCTGTATAATACTCCACTGTATGTATAGCCACAATTTGTTTATCCATTCTACTGTTGTAGAAAGGAGCTCTGGTGGTGTAGTGGTTAAGGCATTTGGCTGCTACCCAAAAGATCAGTGGTTTGAACCCACCAGCAGCTGTGGAAGAAAGATGGGGCAGTCTGCGTTTGTAAAGATTTACAGCCTTGGAAACACAATGGGGGTCGCTGTAAGTCAGAATTGACTTGATGGCAGTGAGTTTGTTTGTTTTTGTTTTTTTTTTTTTTTTGGTTTACTGTTGTAGATATGAATACTGTTGTATCCATTTGGGCTGCTTCCACTTCAGGGCTCCTATGAATACTATGAACACTTTTGTTTATTTATTTTGATGGACATATTCACTTATTCTACCTAGCAGCTGGAATTGATGGTTTATGGAATAGGTATAATCTTAGGTTTAGTAACCAAACCAAACTCACTGCTGTCAAATTGGATCTGACTCATAGTGATCCCTCCTTGGGTTTCCAAGGCGGTATCCCTACGGAAGTATATTGCCCAGTCTTCCTTCCAAGGAGTGGCTGGTGGATTTGAACCCTTAGCCTTAGGCACTACACCACCAGACTCCGAAACAGTTTTCTAAAGTGGTTGTACTAATTTATACTTCTACTAGCAATGTACGACTGTTTCAGTTATTCCACATTTTTCCCAGCACTTGGTATTATCAGCCTTTTAAATGTTAGTCCTTTTGATGGGTGTATAATGGTATCTTATAGATTTTATTTTGTTCATTAGCTATTTAGATATCAACTTCTAAGATGTTCCTGTTCAAGGCTTTTGCCTATTTTGTCTTTTCCTTATTGACTTGTAGGCATTATTTTTACATTCTGGGCACAAGTCCTCCATCAGATATGTTACTGAAAATATTTTCCACAGTTTGTGGCTTGCCTTTTCACTCTTTCAATGGTATCTTTTGATGAACCTAAGTTCATGAATGTCCAATTTATCAATATTTTCTTTTATGGTTGGTACTTTTTGTGTCCTATTTAAGAAATCTTTACCTTAAAATCATGAAGATATTATCCTATATTTATTTATAGTAGCTTTATTTTTGTATCCATCACATTTAATTCTACATGACACTAGTAAGTTTTCTGTAGGATGGCTTAGTAAATATTTACAGAATGAATACCTAATCTTATTTTGAAGGAAACAGAAAACCAAAGGAATGGTGTGTACAAAGAGTCTAAGGCAGAGACAATAATGACCTGTTTGAGGAACTGTAAGGAGCTCAATGCAGCGGAGGGCAGGAGAGAAGGTCAGGGTAATACCCAAAAGAGCTTTGCCAGCCAGGCTAAGAAGAACCTTCATCCCAAGGGAAAAGGGCACTGTGAGGAGATGCTAGGCAAGGGAAGGACATGATCAGATTCAACTTTAGAAAGTTGTCTTTCAGGAGTGGGGAAGATAGATTAGAGAAAAATGAGATGGAGGCCACTGTAGACATACAGAAAGAGAGGACTTGGTGACCAACTGGCTTATCCATTTATCTTCCCCAGTGCCAAGTCCAATACCCTAAATAGAGCAAGTGCTTAATGCATGCATCCTTGCCCATGAACCAAGTAGGCCAGCAAGTATATGGCAACTGCCAGCCACTGTGATAAATAAAAAAATATAATTCTTGCCCCCAGGTCTGCCCTAAAGGCTCAATAGCCCCATCAGCTCCTCCTCCAAATGCAGGTGGCTCTATTTGAGGCTGAGGTGTGGCAATACAGACTCAGTGGCACAGGAACCATGGGAGTGAGGGGATGACCCTAGGCAAGACCAACAGAGGTCCCACTGAGGCAGGCAGGACAGTGCCTAGCCAGCAGCTGTGTTTCCAGAAGGAAAGGTGATGTTTTCCTAGATACTGTCACTCCTTCTGGCCTCTGCCAGAAACCCTGGTGATGTTGAATTTGCCTAGAATGCCCTAGCTAACGAAGTAAAGGGCATCCACTTTGGAAAGTTTGGCAGTGTCTCATAAAGCGAAACATACACTTACCATATGACCCAACAATTCCAATCCTAGGTAAAATGAAAGCACATGTCCACACAAAAACTTGTACCTGAATGTTCACAGAAGCATTATTCATCATTGCCCAAAACTGGAAACAACTCAAATGTCCATGATCTGGTGGGTGAACCAATATATTGTGGTATATCCATCTGATGGAATACTATGAATGCACAATATGAATGAATCTCAAAAGTATAAGACTAAATGAAAGAAGCCAGATTAAAAAAAAAAAAAAAAAACAAATTCACTGCTGTCAAATCGATTCCTCTCATAGCAATTCCTCCTTCGATCTCTCATGTGGTATCTCTATGGAAGTAGATTGCCCAGTCTTCCTTCTGAGGAATGGCTGGCTGGTGGGTTTGAACCTCCAGCCTTCTGGTTAGCAGTCAAATGACTTAGGCACTATACCACCAGATACAAAAGGGCACATACTGTATGACTCCATTTATATAAATTCTAGAAGAAGCAAAATTGTATTAAAAGAAAGCAGACTGGTGATTGAATGCCTGGGGTGAGGGAGTGGGAGAGGAAGACTGTGAAGGGGCATAAGAAAACTTTTCAGGGTGACGTCATATCATAACTGTGGAGGAGGTTACACAACTGTATGTATTTGTCAAAACTCACTGAACGGTATACTTAAAATTGGTTTGAATTATATTGTACATATAATGTAACTCAATAAAGCTGATACCTTTCCCCAAATTAACTGCAGCAATGGTGGTAAATGCTCAACGAGTATCAAGAAATCCAGTGAGCACAGAATAGCAAAAGTTACTCACATTAAAAAAGACAAAGAAATGAAGAGGTAGGTTTGATGGGGAAGTGAGAGAAGAAATGCATCTAACCATGACAGTGCATCCACTTGAGTGCGTGTGATGCACAAAGCTTGGGCCTTGTTCTGTGATGTTGGGAATGTTTCACTTCATTTCAACAAACCCGTGCCGATGCCCAATTTGGATGAGATGTTGTGCCAAGTGCTGCAGATCACTCTGTGGAGGGCAGGGGGACCTTGGCCAACTGGCTTTAGAAAAGAACACCCATTTTCATATGTGTTAAACTGGGTCCAGCCTCCAAACCCAATAGACTCACTCTATGCCAGGCCCTGTATCTCTGTGCCAGATGCTGCAAAGATAGCAAGGTTGACACTTGTCCAGTTGGCTCACAGAGGGGAAATTCTCCCCTCCTTGAGTCACCACACAGACAGGAAGAGCCTCACATAACAAGAGCTGGACTACAGATGATCACTGTGCTTGTTTCACTACGCTACATCACTTCCAAAATCCCCTGTGATGCTTCTGGATGAAGTTGAGATCCAAAAAATTTCCCCATGTTTTCCCCAGTTTGAACAGAACAATACCCTGGGAGTCACAAGTTGTCTTGTAAAATAGACTTCCCCCCAAAAAAGAAAAGAGATCTGGGATTCAAGATTATGAGTTTGCAGTCTGGAGCAACCACACCCTCAACAGCTCTGCTGGGAGGTGGTGGTAGCAGACCAGTGCCCCTTCTCACCTTGCCAAAAGTAACCCAACATACCAGATGGGCACAGCTACTGCCTGCCTCCTCTAGCAGAAAGCCAGTATCCTAAGGGTGTTTTGTCCCATCCAGCTTCAGGAAGAGATACAGTACTCAGTCTTGGGAGCTCAGAGATACAGCTGTGTGTCAACGGTGATGGAAGCATACTTTTTCTCCAATTCAGGGCAGTGACCATAGTTAGGCAACAGGCATTGATTTCTGGTATTTTTACATTTTTGGGTAAACCATGAAGTGACCTCTAGCAGCTTTCAGGGTCCTTTTTTGTCCCTGTCCCCTGGCCCTCATCACCACCTTTTCCCATTTACTACCCCCTCATAAGAACTCACAACTCCAGGGGTCACTGAAATCCCTGAATGGTATGCAAAATTCTGGACACGTGTGAATTTTCCTGGGAAAAGGGTCCATATATTCCATTAGATTCGAACAGGCAGGTAACCTCAAGACAGCTAAGAACTACTGGGCCAGGTCCTTTTTAAACAGATGCACAGCAGTTTGATACAGTTAATTTACACTAATGAGTTATATATCTTTAAGTGCATTTCCAAAAAGACATCTAGGGAAGGAGAATGCTTAACTAAAAACATATTTATATGGGTACTTTCTTTGCAATTTTTCTGTAAACCTACAACTGTTACAAAAATGAGTGTATTATAAATTGGGAAAATATATTTCTAATGGCAAAAGTGATGTACAGTTGAAACCTGAGGGGGAAGAGGATATTTAAGTGGGGAGGAACTTCTTGCCATCCCTTAAGCCACTTCCACTGATGCATAAGACCAGCTTTACTGGTCTACATGGCTTTTCAGAGGCTACTGGAGTAGGGGCAAGAGTTGGTGACTAGAATGTGTCAAAAGAGACAGAGGCCTTGCTCAAACCTCAGTCCCCTCAGTTTTGAGAAACTGTCAAGGCCACTTGAGGCTGCTAAGAACTTAAGAAAGAAGGGAAAATTCCCAATATGACTTAGGGGCCCTAACACCCTGTTTCTATCACAACGGCAGATCATCAGTTGGGAAGAGTGTGCCTGGATTACATGGTTCTTCTTGTAAGGGCCAAGCCCCCAGAAGACCACTGTCTGTTTCCTCCTGAGATCCTCCTCTCTCTTGCTGACAAGACACAAAGTAATGGCCTTACCCAACTGCCTGTGTGAGGAGCAATCTGGGGTCTCCTCCTCCACCCACTGTACCCCCTACAATCCTCTCACACACTTACACACATACATACTCTCTCTCACACACACACTCACACACACACACACACACAGAACTAGACTCTTCCTCCCATGCTCTCTCTCCAAGCTTCCTCACATCCTGGGCCTAGCCACCCCCACCCCCTACCCCCCACTGCAGAGTCAGGAGGAAGTGATTCTGTGAGGCCTCTCAGGGACTCCCAGGACTGGCTCAGGCTGTTAATAAAGAAGTAGGATTTTTTTTCCAGCATTTTCAGAAACTGTTGTTTAACAATATATAATCATCTAAACTGTTTATGTAACCCTTGGGAAGTCTCAACCGATATGGTTCCCTATTTATAATTGTGGCCAACACTTGAGAGATAAAATTGAAGATGTTGTCAAAATCGGAGTGATTGTCACGTTATAGTTCTGTGCTTGCATAACCAAGTTCAGTATTTTACTCTAATGTCAGAAGTTTCTTTTTATTCACTTTCTCCCTTTTCTGGTTTTCTTTTCCTTTGTTGTCCACTGCTATATACTATACACTCCTGTTTCTGGGAACATCAGAATGGTTTCTCTGAAATGTAGACCAGAATCTCCCCAGAATCGGGTTCAAAACAGAGGCTTTTAGAATGACTATAGAGTCCCTGCAAAGGAGCTCTGGTGGCACAGTGGTTAAAGCATTTGGCTGCTAACCAAAGGGTCAGTGGTTTGAACCCACCAGCCATTCCATGGGAGAAAGATGTGTCAGTTTGCTTCAATAAAGATTTACAGCCTTGGAAACCCTATGGGGACAGTTCTACTCTGTCTTCTGGAGTGGCTATTAGTTGAAATTGACTCAACGGCAGTGGGTTTGGTTTTTAGTGTAGAATCCCTGTTGTTGTTGTTGTTGTACCCCTAGGTAGTACAAATGATTACATGCTTGGCTATTAACTGAAAGGTTAGTGGCTCAAATCCACTCAGAGGCACCTCAGAAGAAAGGCTTGATAATCTACTTCTGACAGTTCACAGCCATTGAAAACCCCATGAAGCACAGTTCTCCTGTGAAACATATAGGGTTGTCATGAATGGGAATCAACTCAATGGCAACTGGCTTGGTTTTCTTTTTTGGTTTTAGAATGACTATGCTGGAATTCATCTAAAAGCCTAGGAATATTCTAGTTTCACTGATATGCCTCACTGATATGCCGGGAGCTCTGGTAGCATAGTGGCTAAGACACTTGCCTGCTAACCAGACGGCTGGCGGTTCAAACCCACCAGCCACTCCTCAGAAGGAAGGTTGGGCAATCCTACTTCCGTAGTGATACTGCCTCAGAAACCCAAGGAGGGGTCACTATGAGTCAGGTTTGACTCGATGGCACATAACAACAACAACAACAACTGATATGCTATGCCTACTGGGTTCAACATAGTTCCCTTCTCCTCTTCCACACATCTGCAGCGGTCTACCATGTCTCTGGGTTGTTTTTCCTGGAAGTGGGTGTCAGACCACTTTTGTCCAACTCTGATGGGTTCAGATCTGTGTTAACAAAACAAAATCTGATGGGTTCAGATCTGTGTCAACAAAATCTATATGGCCCCTAAAACACAAACCTCCCACAAAGAAACTAAAAAGAAACTCACTGCTATCAAGTTGATTTGACTCATAGCGACCCCTCGTTAGATTTCTGAGGCGGTATCTCTACGGACGTAGACTGCCCAATTTTCCTTCTGAGGACAATCCAAAGCTCCTAGGAAGAGGGGAGCAATCACTGTGTAAAGGTGAGATCTGGGCTTCTTTCTAGAACACCCCTGAGGTCTCCACTACTTAGCCTTGGCAATCCAATCGGAATCCTGCACTTGTATGAAAACACACTCTTCTTTATTGGAAAGGCTATTCTTCTTTATTTGGCTGCTAATTAGAAGATCAGTGGTTCAAACCCACCAGCTGCTTTGCAGGAGAAAGATGAAGGCATCTACTTCCATAAAAATTTACAGTCTTGGAAACCCAATGGGGGTCGTTATGAGTCAGAATTGACTTGATGGCAGTGGGTTTGGTTTTGTAATTTTGGGTTCTTCTCTGGGTTAAAGCAGTGGCTTGGATCACAGACTTTTCTGGTGAAAAAGAAGCTTATATCACTATCAAATATACAAGAAGGCTGTGGACGTGGTGATAAGAAATGCTGACCTGCAGGCTTCCTCATGGGTTGCTTCTAGGAACTACTACCAAACCAGTACCAGCAACCAAGGCTTCACCCAGAACTCCCAGATTAGACCTGCACTGTACACCCTAACAGAGAAGGTAGAGGCATATAGGCCTCACACTATGAGGTTCCCCCTTAGGGCCCAACAGCTTGGAGCAGCTGAAGGGAAAGGAGAGGATGCAACCACTCTAGCCCTAGCACACTTCTCACAGTGATAGTAGCCAAGGGACATTCTGGCAGATCTAAATGAGGGTAGAGAGTCTGAACCAGCAGCTCTTCTTCCTCTTTTGTCCCTCCACCACCCTAATTCCACCAAGCTCTGATGTCACTCTTTACCCTGCCCGCCCCAGAAATTCTGGGCCATTTTCCACAGGTCTCCTCCCAGAGAAGTTGTTTAATGGGTGCGTGTGGAAAAGAGGAAGAGGAAAAATATCATCTCCATCCCTTCCAACTCCCTTCTATTCCATGAACCTCAATCAGAAAATAACTGCTCATCTGACTTGGAGCTCTCATCCCAAGTATCATAATGGCTCTTCTTACATCCATAAAGAGAATGAGCAATAAAGAAATACAAAACCCCAACTCATTAAAATGCGGTTGAAAAAGGGAAGCTCCCCAAAAGTTCCCATCTGCTGATCAACCAAAACCCACTGCTGTAGAATTGATTCCGACTCATAGTAACCCTATAGGACAGAGCAGAACTGCCCTCATGTTTCCAAAGCTGTGAATCTTTATAGAAGCAGACTGTCACATTTTTCTCCTGTGGAGCAGCTGGTGGGTTTGAACTGCCAACTTCTGGTTAGCAGCCAAGCACTCAACCATTGTAGCATCAGGGCTCCAGAAACAATAAAATGATTATTAAAAACAAACAAACAAACTCTAGGGTCTTTCAAATCATGGAGGAAAATATAAACAGAGGAAGACATGCTCTGGTCATAAAACTCTTTTATGGGTGTTCCCCAACAACAACAACCCTCCTCCCAGCACTCTTCTTCCTACTTCACCCCACTCATATTAGGTCTCAGACAATTCAACAAACATTTGTTGACCACTGACTATGTGCTCAGCACTATGCCAGGAGTTGGAATTTTGCAACCTCACAGAGAATGGAGAAGAACTGGGAAACTGTTCAATCAACATTTACTGAATGCTTACATTGTGCCAGGTTCAAAAGCTTCATATGTGTGTGTGTGTGTGCGCGCGCACGTGTGTATGTGGCAAGAAATGTGAGAAGAGAGCCATTAAGAATACCCTAACCTGGGAAGTACATTAACCTACAAAGAGTATCACAAGAGCAAGGTACAATTAATTCTGCATGGTGGTGTCAGGAAAACTGACCTGGAGGAAGTAAGATTTCACCTGGGCCTCAAAAGTATATCAGGATTTTGACAAGTATAGCTGGGAAGAAGCAGCATTCCAGGTAGAAAGAAATGAATCAGCAAAAGCAAAAGTTGGGGTTGGGGGTAATACAGCCAGTTGAGTGGGGTATGGAATGTAGTCAGTCAGGACTGGGGTGCCAGAGCATGGGGTCTAGGAACAGGGAAAGAGGAGATATGGCTAAAGGCAAGCTGGGATTTATGGTAGCCACGGACAGGTGCCATTCTGAGAGTCTGCTGCAAGGAGTGCAGACAGCTGAGAGCCTGCAGATTCAGGATCTGCACCATTCAAGTCAAGGCCAGACTGCTTCTCAGGCAGCTCCCAGCCAAAGCAGAACTTGGTGGGCATGCTAGAGCCTGTCCAGTGCTACCCGATGCGGGACTCCTCTATTGGCTAATCTTTGTGCTGAAGCTTCCTGCTGTGTTGGTTGAGATGTTTGCAAAGCTCCATCTCAGTCAGAGGCCCTCCCTACCTAATCCTTCTTCCTTCACCCTCCTCTTTCACAGGAGTTAGACCTCCATTGCTTCATAGCCTTGAAAACCCCATGGAGGATTTTCACACTGTTCACATAGGATTGCTATTAGTCGGAATCAACTCCATGGCAACTGGTTAGATGTCCATTGCAATCTGAAGGCTCCCTCTTCCTACTCCTGCTCCCTCTCCCTTTTGTCTTTCACAAACATTACCTCCTAATAAATCTCCTGCACTTCTAATTCTGTCTTGGTTCCAAGAGGAAGGTATTTGGAGTCTGTCTTGTTGGCCTTGAGGAGCCACTGAAGTCTTTTAAACAAGGGAAGCCATGATCAGGATCTGAGTTTTGTCAACGTAATTCCGGCAGCAGGGTGAGGTTCATTCCTGGGGGGAAGGAAAGGGTGGTGAAATGACCATTTAAAAAGACACTGCATTTATTGGTACATGGTTTTGGGGGGCAACTGGCAGCATCTACAATTTATTATGCATATGCCCTTTAACTCAACAATCCCAATTTTAGAAACCTGTCTTACAGAAACACTAGCATAAATGCATAAAAGTATAAGGATGAGGATGTTTCCAGCAGTCTTGTATATATTAATACAACATTGGAAAACTTCATACTCATCTGTAGAGAAAAAGATTTAATGATGGGAAGTCCATGCAGTGGAACAGAATACATACCATGCAGCTATTCAAAAAAAATAAAGAAGATCTCTGTGTACTGTCTTAGAAAGGTGTATACAATATATGATTTGTGAAAAGCAAGTTGTTTAACAAAGTATATAGAATACTCCATTTTCATGAAAATAAACAAATCTTTTGTAGAAATAAATCTAGAAGGTATGTATCAACTGTTGAAGAGGTTATTTCTTGGGGGTGGTAGGGCTTTCACTTTTTACTTTACGTAATTTAGAAAGTAGTAGTAGTGGTCATTTGACTGCTAATCAGAAGGCTGGTGGTTCAAATCCACCAGCCACTCCTTGGAAGGAAGGTTGGGCAATGTATTTCCATAGAGATACCGCCTAGGAAACCCAAGAGAGGTCGCCATGAGTTGGATCTGACTTGACGGCAGTGAGTTTGGTTTTGGTTAGTAGTGGTTGAAGAGATGCTGGGCTTGATTTTTATTTTGTTAGGTGCTCTTTCATGTTTTCTAATTTTTCTAAAAAACGACAAACATGAAATTTTAGTTAAAAAAAGCTCCATGTCTACTTGGAAAAAATTGTTTTTTATTCTTCATATTGCCTTTCCAGAAAAGAAATAACAAAATGTTCCTAGGGTGGTTGGGAGGGCTGTCAATGACCTGGTTTGTTTCAATAGCAATGAGAGGTGAGCTAGTATAGAGCTAAACAAAGACAGAAGTTCCAGAAAAGACCAAGAGTGCTACCTTGGGCAATAGGTAGATAACTTACAGAGGAGGAGTGGGTGGGGGTTTGTGTTGAGTTTGTGGGCCCAGGACAGGTGGTATAAACAGTGGGGGACTCTAGCTTTAGTTCTACAGCTTAGGAAATTAGTTGAAGCGATAAATTCTTGACATACCAAGAATTAAAAACGTACTAATAGCAGTCACTAATGGACTCGATGGCACATAACAACAACAACAACAATGGACTAATAGGAGCTCTGGTAGCATAGTGCCTAAGGTACTTGACTGCTAACCAGAAGGATGGCGGTTCAAACCCACCAGCCACTCCTCGGAAGGAAGGTTGGGCAATCTACTTCTGTAGTGATACTGCCTCGGTAACCCAAGGAGAGGGTCGCTGTGAGTCGGGTCCAACTTGACAGCATACAACAACAACAACAACAACCATGGACTAATATGGTAAATGTCAACAGTGAAATCATAAAAGAACTGGAAAAAATATGGGTGAATCTGACCTGAGTGAAGGAAGACTTTAAATAAAAGAGCAAATACTATTTTATAAGTCTGGAAATGTTAATTACATTAAAAATAAACACCTATACATTAAAAACAAACAGCTATACATTAAAAACAAAACACAAGTAAAATCATAAGGCAAAAAACTTGGGAAAATATTCACAACAACATTGATAGCAAGGAAGCATCATAGATAAAAAACATTTAGAGATCAATAATAAGAAAAGTATTCCAAAAGGAAAACAAAACCTTTTGTATAAGTTAAGAGTTGGTTCAGTTATATGTAATAGAAACCAACAGTGGCTTAAATAAGTTGGAAGTTTATCTCTTTCTCACATTAAAAAAAATAAAAAGTCCCAAGGTCAGTCTAGGACTCATAGGGTGGCTCAGGAGTTCAGGGTCCTAGCCTTCTTTCAGTTCATTCTGCCTCATCCCTAAGGTGCAACTCTCATTCTCATGGTTCATGTCGAGAAAAAAGTTTTCATCACATCCTAATCATTACATCCCATTTCAGGAAGTAGGATGAAGAAATGGAGTGTGGGTAGAAGGCACACCATTCCTTCTATTTTAAGGAGACTTCTTAGAAGTCCTTCATGATATGTCCATTTATATCTCTTTGGCCAGAACTCAGTCACATAGTCATCCCAGACTGCAAAGGAGCCTGGGAAACAAAGTCTTTCAGCCGAGTGGCAAAGGGTTCAGCTAAAAATTGGGGTTGTTACTAAGAAGTAACAGTGGAAGGGATACTAAAAAGCTACAAGCAGTTTCTAACATACATTCTTTTTTTTTTATTTTTTAATTGTGATTTGGGTGAAGATTTACAGAGCAAATTCACTTTCCATACAGCAGTTCACATA
>NW_006921699.1:2517189-2517883 GCF_000298275.1 Orycteropus afer afer | reverse complement strand
TAGCTGGCTGTGACCAAGCAGTGACCACAACCTTGCCCCTTGTCAGCTCTACTATACACCTGGGGATTCTGATCATTCACATAAACTTATAGGACGATTGTCTGCCAACCCTATATATGATCTTGGATACACTCCCTATTTCATAAACATACCTAATCATTTAGCCTGTCCACCTATCTATCCATCCATATACCCATATTTGCCTTCACTGAGAACGTAGTACTGTATATGCAAAAGGGTTCATATTTGTCTAACATACATTCTAACATACCAAAGAAAGGCAAAAGTAAAGGATTTTAAAAGAGTCAACCTTGTTGTGTGCTGTCAAGTCAATTCCAACTCATAGGGACCCTAAACTAATAATCAAATATATGTAAAGAATGCCTTTTTTGGTTCCTCCCAAGTGGGATCTTGAAGAGCTGGCCAGACAAGTCATCAAGGTACAGACAGGAGGTGACTATCTTAACAACAGCCTTGACATAGTTGCCCACAAATACAGTTATAAGACAACTTTAACCTGCTGAGCAGCTCTCTGGCCCAAGGACTTCCTGGGCCATCTCTCCCAAAGTCTCCCTCCAATCCCAAGTGATGTCAAATTCTGTAAATGCTGGGAAGTAGAGAAAATTCTGCACCCAGGAATCCTCCAACTAAACTATGGCTAGAATTAAATTTTAGGTGTTTTTGAAAGTTCCTT
>NW_006921699.1:2484619-2516299 GCF_000298275.1 Orycteropus afer afer | reverse complement strand
ATTGCCCAACCTTCCTTCCAAGGAGTGGCTGGTGGGTTTGAACCACCAGCCTTCTGGTTAGCAGTCAAGTGCCTTAGCCACTATGCTACCAGAGCCCCCTGATTGTGGATTGGGGAACAAAATACAAAATAGATATTTAATGGATTCTGGGGCAGGTGGTCTTTAGTGCATGGGAAGTAACATGACGACTAAACATGCACGTGCTTTAGAATCAAGAACACCTGGATTTCAGTCCCAGTTCTGTCATTTACCAGCTGTGTGCTCCTGGACAAGTAGTTAAACTTTTTCTGAGTCTCAGGTTCCTTGTCTTAAAAACCAACAATGACCCATGGAGGCCCATGTGTTGCAGAGTGGAACTGCGCTCCACAGGGTTTTTAAGGCTGTGACCTTTTGGAAGTAGATGGCCAATCCTTACTTCCAAGACTCCTCTGGGTAGGTCCAAACTGCCAAGCTTTTAGTTAGTAGTTGAGTGATGAACTGTTTGCAGCACCCAAAGACTCTTGTCTTTAAAATGGATGATAATATAGTGTTTACCTCATAAAATTACTGCATCTTCAGGTCCTTCAGGAAACAGATGGTACATGCAAACTGGTGCTATTTACAAAGCTGTGGGAAGAGCTTAGGGAAACCATCAACAGACAGTGAAGCACCTTAGGGCTAGCAATAGTGAGGAGCTGTTACCACCTCTAGCCTGAAGGAGTGAAGGAGGGTAATTAATAGTTAAGAGAATCCAGAGAAGGTAGCTATCTAAATAGGTGCCTGACAGGAGCTGTAGCTTTAGGTAGAGGATACAGTTCACCTGAAGTGACAGAGGATCCAGGGGAATAAATTTCTTGACTTCATTCCCCTTTGTCCTCTGATCTCCTGCCAGTGCTCCCCACTGGCCAAATCTAACCAGAAGCCAGAGGCAAGGGAAATGTTGATGCAGTCCATACAAGTCAGCCTCCCAGTGCACAGAGCAGGTGGAGAGGGTAGTGAATAGATCTAGAGGGGCAAATGGAAAAGCTTGTGGGTAGACTGAACAAAATAGAGAATGTGATGAGCTTAACACAGTCCTTGAACATAGTAAGTTCACAAGTCTTCAACAAATGTTAATTTTGGACTTTGTGCTCTGTGTGTGTGTATGTGGCTGCCGTTTTTGCTTACTTCCTGGTTTTCAACAGGGCACAAATGGTTGAATTGACTTCCATGTAATCAGTTGTTGTTATCTATATTGGAGGCTTTGAAGGAGTAAAGAGTATGTAAAAAAGATAACCAGAGACTCTGGGGGCTGGAGATGAGGGATGGAAACAAACAAAAAAGTAGGGGATCCGGGAGAAAAGAGAAAAGCATAGGAGAAAGCCATATGTTCCCTATCAGACTGAATGGACATAGGATTATTTTACTTCATGATCAAAGCATACATTTACTAGCATGTGATAATATCATCTTTGCTAATTTAGAGCCCAGTGAGACTTGCCAGAAAGGAATTTTTACAAAGAAGGTCTTCCTGCCCTAAATGTAAAACCTAATTCCTTCTTTTAGGTTTTATGTCAGCCCTCCCCAAAACACAAGCAGTCAAATGTGTTCACATGAATATTTAAATACCACTCACACTGGTAGTTTCACGCTCCCAGTGAAGTGCCTGGTTCAGGTGACTGTGAGCTAGGAAATGGCTGCTTAGAATGAGGTGGTCCTCCCTGCAATGGCTCCCAGCGGAATGGAGGCCCAGAGAGGAAGGGCAACTCATGAGCCTCAGTGTCCTTTCCTCAAGTGACCCTACAGGACAGAGTAGAACTGTCCCATAGAGTTTGCAAGGATGTAAATCTTTATGGAAGCAAACTGCTACATCTTTCTTCCATGGAGTGGGTTTGAACTGCCAACCTTTTGGTTAACAGCCAAGCACTTAACTGCTGTACCACCAGGACTCTCTTTGAACACAGTGAATTCACCAAACAAAACTTACTCTTACTCTCATTGAATCGATTCAGACTCACAGCAACCGTCATTGAGTTTCTAAGACTGTAAATCTTTATGGAAGCATATTGCCTCACTTTTCTTACGCAGGGCAGCTGGTGGGTTTGAACTACTGACTTTCTGGTTAGCATCCAAATGCCTTAAGCACTACACCACCAAAGCTCCTTGAACATAGTGAACATAGTGAAGTGCTCATTAAATAGTTGTTGAAAAATGAATGCTACTGTTATTGCATTCTGATTTAATTTGATGCCCTGTAACTTTACTGTGGGAGTAGCTGCTCCAGAGAATCCAAGAAGGCCTGAAGAACTACCCTCCTCATAGCATTGGTGAGTGTGATGGGGGGGGGGGTCTCAGCGAGGTATGCTGCCTGCTTATACCTTCCTGTGGCTTCAACTTCCACGTGGAGGTCAGAGGCTGAGGAACCCTGTCCAGTGTGTCTGCAGGCCTTGGATGCTGAGACTGCTGCATCAGCTTTCTGTGACAGCAGCTCTAGCTGTCCATCACCCAGGCTGATGAGGACACAGACCTGGGGCTCCCACCTGGCCTGGCTCCTGGCAGGAGGCAGGAACAGTGGCCGGCACACTGAGGACAGGCGTCTTCCTTTTCCCACACCTCCACCCAGACAATGCATGCTAGCTGCCTGCCTGGGTGTACTTTCCTTTGGACAGTGTGCAGAAAATGGCCACACCTCACACAGATGAGCCAACAATATGACTCTCTGGTTAACAGAAACAGTGGTAACCTTGAAGAATTGTAGCCTTGGGCCCTGCCCCTTTCACCCCCACAGGAATTGCTCTGCCAGCTCAGCGAAGGGCCAGGTCTGGAATCTCTCACCTGCCCCTGGCCCTTCTTAGAAGCCCGCTGGCTTACTGGAAATCATAAACTGTGGGAGGCAAGCTTTATTACACCCTGAACCCTACACCCTTAATATTTAACACTGGAGGTTGAGTTGACCAGAGATGCTGGCCTCCCGGTTACTCCCAGTGACTTTTGTTTGCACTTAGTAATTGAGGTCAGGCTTGCTTCTATTAAGCCACATGATTTGCTTCAAGGCAGGAAGGTGTTGGGACTACCTGTTGCAAAGGGTCCAGGAGGTGATCACAGAAACGCTGCAAACCAGCTTTGGTAGCAAAGGTTGAGCTTCCATAGGAACTGGCCCTGGGAGCACAGAGCTGAACTAGCACCTGTTAAATGACCTATTTGGGGCCTAAACCCCAATATTTCATTCAGAGCAAGCTCCTCCCTCTAAGAGGCCTGCTGGATGAAGCCACTTTGAATTCTTTTAGGAAAAGTATGGGGTATACATTAATTAACTAATTAATTAATTGCTGAATAGGACATCCCAAAGATACTAGTTACTTAAGGGTCTCCAATCACAGTACAGGCCCCACCTTAGCCAGACATCTAATCTTGCTCCAGGCTTTGCTTGACTTCAGGTGTTTATCTCCTGGTTACCATGGAAGCTGTTCATATAAACAGCAACATAGCTGACCTGGCTCTTCAAAAGTCCCGGATCCTTCTGAGAGCAGTGGAGCTCCCTGGAGTCCTAATGAGCTAGGCTCAAGGTACTGCCACTACAGCCCTACACCAACTGGCATGGCCTTGCTAGGCACACAGTAGGTGTTCCATAAATGCTTGTTGAATAAATGCTTATTAAATAGATAACTCCTCACTGGCTGCTATGGCTAGAGCAGCTCCACAGCCCAGCCTGGCTGTCTACCCCCACCCCCACCCCAGCAGGGAGTACAGGCCAGGTCAAACAGGACTAGTCACTCAGCTCTTCAAGTGTTCCAACCGGCCCACAGACCACTTCTTCTGCTCCCCAGAGCAAGATGGATGCAGACCTGTGAAGAAGGAGCCAGTTGTGGTCTGGCAACTTGGCTAGAGGGCTGGTGGGGACAATGGCTGACTACCACTCCCACTGGACACTACCCCTCCACAGCCAGAGTGGCATCTGCTCTCTAGTGGAACTTCACCCTCCACATTTTCATCCAAGGACTAAGCACACTCTCAAGATGTGTCCCCTAACTACTCTTGAGGATGGACAGCTGGCCTCAAAGGGATACTGCAGGGAAGAAGCCACTATCCCTCCAGACTCTGAACCTGACCCAGACCCTTCCCAAAGGCAGATCCAACAATTTCCCCTGGAAAGTGTCTAAAGTAAGACAGATTGCTCCTGTGACACACAGTCCATACCACAAGTAAGGGGACACACTAGACCTCCTTATCTCTTATGGTCACCAAATCCAGCCATTTCCATGCACAAGAGGCAGTACAGCGGCTGAGTGTGGAAACTGGAATTGGACATGTGCTTCATGGTCAGCTGTAGGAAAGCAGTGTGGCCTTGGGCATTATTTAACTTCTCTGTTTCTGCATCTGGTTATTATGTGAATTGAAAGAGATAATTCATGTAGAACTTTTAGTATAGTAAATTCTCAATACAGTGTTTCACTGCTATTTGTAAGGTTTTCAGTGACCAAATTTTTCAGAAGTGGATGGCCCCATCCTTATTCCCAGTCTGGATGCTCCGCTGAAACCTGTCTACCATGAGTGACCCTACTGGTATTCAAAATACTGATGGCATAGCTCCAGCCTCACAGCAACAGACCACACTACATGGCTGAAAATCAGGAGGGGCATGAAGATCAAAGACTACAGTCTTCAGTATGGATTAGACCTCAACATAAAGAAAACAAAAATCCTTAAAACTGGACCAAAAAGCAACATCATGATAAATGGAGAAAAGACTGAAATCAAAGATTTTATCTTGCTTGGATCCACAATCAACATCAATGGAAGCATCAGTCAAGAAATCAGACATTGCACCGCACTGGGCAAAATCTGCTGCAAAAGATCTATTTAGTGTTGAAGAGGAAAGGCGTTACTTTGAAGACTAAGGTATGCCTATTGCAAGCCATGGTATTTTCAATTGCCTCATATGCATGTGGAAACTGGACAATGAGTAAGGAAGCCTGAAGAAGAATTGATGCCTCTGAATTGTGGTGGTGGAGAAGAATAATGAAAATGTCATGGACTTCCAGAAGAAGGAACAAATCTGTCTTAGAAGAAGTGCAGCCAGAATGTTCCTTAGAAGCAAGAATGGCCAGACTGTGTCTCACCTACTTCGGTCATGTTGTCAGAAGGGACCATTCCTTGGAGAAAGATATCATGCTTGGTAAAGTGGAGGGTCAACAAAAAAGGGGAAGGCCCTCAACGAGATGGATTGACACAGTGGCTTCAACGACGGGCTCATGCATAGCAGGGATTGTGAGTATGGCACACGACTGGGCAGTATTTCATTCTGTTGGACATAGGGTCGCTATGAGTTGGAGCTGACTCAGCGGCACCTAATAACAACAACATTCTTAATACATTTTAGCTATGTAACTTATTTTTTCCCCTTTCAAGAACACGGAATGAAACGGAAAAGAATAGAAATAAGCGGCATGTCCAATCATCTACACATCAGCAGAAACATAATTTTATCCATCCAGAGTCCCTGGGTAGTGCCAGTGATTGGCTGCTAACATCAAGTTTGGAAGTTCGAGTCCACCCAGTGATGCCTCAGAAGAAAGGCCTGATGGTCTATTTTAGAAGATTCAGCCACTGAAAACCCTATGGCATGCAGTCTAGTTCTACACACAGGGAGTCATCAGGAGTTGGATTTACTTCACAGCAACTGGTTTAATTACTCACTCAGATAATAAAAATGACTGTAAATAACAGTAAAGAGAGGTTTAGCTTTTTGGCTCAGTCATTCTAGGATCCTGAATTACAGCAAATAAGTGCACAGTTTATGTGAGGCTGAGCCACATCTGAAAGCCAGGGGCAGATTACCCAGTAAGCAAGGTAAACAAGGGATTACTTGAGTTTTCCTACTAATCTGCAGTGAACAGTTTCACATGTTTTTCACCACTCAGGTGAAATTGTTCACTAACGATTACTGAGTAAGCATAAGTAAGCCCATGCTAACCTTGCTTGCTGGTACTCAGTCCCTGTCAGGGATTGTAAACGTGAAAAGAGGCTTTGATTTTATAGGAAAGTGCTGTGGGCTTGAGAGACAGATGCCGGCCATACGTAGAAGCTCAATCTTTGATGTGGCAAAAAAAAATGTGAAACTGTTCACTACAGATTAGTAAGTAAGCACAAGTGGGCCCATGCTTACCTTGCTTATTGGGTAATCTGACACTGGTGAAACCTGTTTCTACCCACGGATTAGGTAGCACCCACTGACACCTAATAATGATGGTGATGATAAAAATAGTTACTGCATTCTATGCACGTGTGTGGTAGTTAAGGTTATGTGTCAACTTAGCTGAGCCTGGTTTTGAATGGCTGGGCAGCTAGATGTAGTTATTCCCCATGATGAGACTGGCAATCAACTCCATGGTAGAATCTGCCATGAGCAGCCGAGTAGCTGCTGTAGGGATGTGGTCTGCTTCCCATATATAAGTAGAAGCTTGGGGAATGGTCTACAGCTTTTTGGCACACTTGAACCCTGCACGTAGCCAGACTCTTTCAGTAGGAAGTAACCAAAACAACGTGCTAAGCAGTTCACACAAGTTCTTGCATTTAGTTGATGACTATAAATCTATGAGGTAGATACTCTTATTCCCATTTTACAGATGTAGAAACTTAAAGCTGAAGAGGTTGAATAATTTCCCCAAGTACTAATGCCCCCCCGCCCCCACACACAAAGAAGCTGATATAGGATTCAAATCCAGTTCTGATTCCCAAGGCTGTGGACTTCACCATACCACATTCCCTGAAGCAAAATTCTAAGTGCTGTCCATTTCCTGGGAAACCATTTTGAGAAGTCCTTAAATCTATTTTGCCAGGATCAAAGGCCCCCACCCTGTATCTAAGACCAATGAGATTAATCCTCAAGCAATAAGGTAATCAGGGCAGCCTGCAAGGGGGGTTGACACCCCTGTCCCATAGGGCAGAAGTCCAATTCTCTTTCTAAAGGAAATGATGGAAGCAACTGCTTAGGTAGGAGACCATGACTCCTCCCACACCCATTTCCCTGGCCTGAACCACAGGAGTGAGGGCCCAGCTTTGCTCAGGGACAGAGAATACTTGAGCACCCTCCTGCCATCTGCATGCCCCTTCCACTCTTCCCCACTATAGTCTGGAGGAGGTCTCTGTGATGCCCAAAGGACTGCAAGATCCAGCCAACAGCAGGCCCAGGGGTGGGGAGGCGAGGGCTAGGAGCATACCACTGCCAGACTCCTCAGCCTCTCAGAAAACAAAGAAGGATGCATGTCCTGTCATCTGCGTCCATGGATGACCTTCCTAGAAGAAATCTTAATACCTGGGATGAAAGGCCCTATAAGCTGAGGGAGCCCTGTCCCCTACCGCCTACAAAAGCCAGCAACAGCTGACAAGGGCTAGACTCAGGCAGAACTATTACCTATATTGACATTTTCTCCTGAAACCCAACATGAATCCCAGGGGCAGAGCACTGGCCTGGGACTCCATGAACCCTGAGTTCTACCTCTGGTTTTGCCTCTGCCTCTCCATGTGATCATAAGCATGTACTTAACTTCCCTGGTGTTGACTTTCTGTTCTGTTAAATGGGAATAAAAACCCTTTGCCAACAAGTCGATTTTGACTCATAATGACCCTATAGGACAGAGTAGAACTGTCTCTAAGGGTTTCAAGGCTATACATCTTTACTGCAACAGACTGCCACATCTTTCTACTGCATAGCATCTGATGATTCAAACTGCAGAACTTTTGGTTAGCAGTTGAGCATTGTCACCACTGTGCCACCAAGGTCCCTTAAATAGGAATAGTTACATGTAACCATCACCATAGCTGACATTCAGGCCAGTTTTATTCTGGGCCATGCACTATGATGAATATACCATTATGTTTATCCCCATGGTACCTTAGGAGATAAGGTACTATTTTCAGATGAGGAAACTAGAATAAGAAGAAATATGCCCAAGGTCACATGGTTAGTTAAGGTGGCTCTGGCTCTCAGTAACATGCCTGTTTTTCCTTAACCTCTATGGCATACTCATAGATTATAACTCATAGCCATTTGTTTATTTATTTATAACTTTTTATTTTTATTTGCTGGAAGTATATAGAGCAACTTTGTTTTCCATTCAATAGTTCATACAGATTTTGTTTTGTGACACTGACTGTAATCCTCACAACATAACAACTCACTTCCCACTTTCCTCTTACAGTTACCTTCTGTGTCCTTCTTTTGTATTCAATCCTGCCTTCTGAGCTTTTTCCCTGTGCAAATGCTGCCCTTGTGATCTCCCATTGTTGATTGTTCTAAGGAGTGCATCTCCCTGGTGTAACTGTTCACCTTGTAAGCCTATTTATTGTTTTGGCTGAAAGTTAAGCCATGGAAGTGAGTTCAATTCCAGGCCCAAAGGAGGACGACTAGGTGCCATAGTTTGGGAGTTTCACCAGTCTCTATCAGACCAGTAATGCTGGTCTTTTATTTATGATTTTGAGTTTCAATCTACATTTTTTCCCCCACTCTATCCAGGATCTCCAATTTCGATTGCTTTCTGAGTGGTTGGTAGTGGTAGCTGGACACATCTTCTGGTTTCAGGGTCATGTAGGCTGAAGTTCCCATGGTTCACTAGTGCCTTATAGTCATTTAAAGATCAAGGACTGATGTAAAAAGTATTTGAAAGCAGAAAGAAAAAAAAAAAAAAGCTACATGATACAAAGATAAATCATAACGTCACAATCACACAACCCCTGGATCTGTTCAAGAATCAGAAACTTCCAAGATGGGAAAGACCCTTGATAAGCCATTTTTTCTCTTCCTCCCTCCTTTCAGGCAGGAATAATATGACTGAATTATAAGATAATACCATATAGGCAAGTAAGGGGTGACCTGCTCCATTCCTCACCTACCAACAGAGACAGAACCCTAGTCTCCTAGTTCCTGGGGAGGGGGGCAGTGTGTGTGTCCAGGGATGATAAAATGCCTCTTACAATGGTCACAGTAGAGCCCCTTCAAGCAAAATTTGAACATTTTAATATAATATCCAAGTATATCTTTTCTAGTCATAAAAACAAGTTTATTTCACTACAAAGGTGATCAATTTTGTAGTTGGTTTTCCACTCAAAGCTCTGTATTGGTATTGTTAGACAACAACATTTAACAGTGGTTAATTTAGCCAGAAAAGGGATCATTTAAAGAGATACTGGGTAGATCAAAGAGGTGTCCTGGTGGCACAGTGGTTGGTGGTTTAAAGCCACAAGGTGCTATGCAGGAGAAAGATGTGGCAGTCTGCTTTCATCAAGATTGACAGCCTTGGAAACACTATAAGGCAGTTCTACTCTCTCCTATAGGATTGCTATGAGTTGGAATCGATTCCATGGCAATGGTTTTTTTTTTTTTTTTCATTTGGGTAGATCAAAAGTCTCGCTGGGAGGACTGTGGAGGCCAGCTAGCCAGCCAGCCAGGAACAATGCCCCAAAACACATTAAAACCAGTTGCCATTGAATCAATTCCAACTCATGGTGCCCCCATGTGAGGCAGTGTAAAACTATGCTCCACAAGGTTTTCAATGGTTGATTTTTTGGAAGTAGATCTCCAGGCCTTTCTTTTGAGGTGCCTCTTGGTGGACTTGAACTACCAACCTTTTAGTTAGCAGCCTAGTATGTTAACTGTTAGCATTACCCAGGGACTTCTACAATGACTTGCAAGCTTGTGCTGTCAATCTGCCCTCTCTCTGAAGCTTTGGCTCCTCCCACTCTCATCCTTAGTCCCTGACACATTGGCCTCCTCGCTGCTCTTCAAATGCTCCAATCTCATGTCTATGAACCTGCTGTTCTCTGGGCCTGGAATGCTCCCCACACAGATAAAACACTTGCTTCCTCCTTTCACCAGATTCTGTTCAAATGCCTCCTCTTTAGAGAGGTCTTGCTGGACCACCCTATCATTCTACCCCTGCTCCCTGCTTTACTCTTGCTCACAGCATTTACTGTCCCCTGACATTTTATCATACATGTCTGTCTCCCTTACTGGAATGTAAACTCCAGGAGGGCAGGGACTTGGGTTGTTTTGCTCCTAGCTGTATGCCCAGGGCCCACAGCACAGCTCTGATACATTGCAGGGGCTTAAATTGTTGCTCCATAGTCTACAAAGGAGTGAACAAACAAATCAGTGGAAAACTTCCATCTGAACCAAATCTTCAGGCTGCCTTGCCTGTGCTGAAAGATTAGGGTAGCGACAGGAGTCAACTTGTGCTGTGGCTGCAGCTCCCTGTCACCCTGCCCGGATGGTGATCCAGACCTGCAGCTCCCTTTGTAGGGAAGACTTGCTGCGGGACTTGCCACTCCAAAGATCTCCTGACAGTCCCTGCAGCCCCCGAACTTGTCTGGGCTGTTATTATGCAGACCACGGAGGCCTAGATGGGATTGTGGTCCTGCTTTTCTGGGCCTCAGACTAGCTGGAAAGTGACTTGCCCAAAGTCCCCTTTCTCTCTGATAACCTGTTCAGCCCAGGGAATGACTCTGGCAAGCAAACAAAGCCACATACAGATTCACAGGTCACAGAAGGTCAGAGCTGGGTGGAGGCTGGGTGACCCGCAGACCAACCTGTGCTCTGCAGATAACACAGCCAGTGCAGGGGCCAGCACATACGTGAACTCTGGGATCTGGCAGATCCAACCCCTACCAGCAGTGTGGCCTTGGAGAATTATTTGAAAAAAAAAAAAAACATTTCTGGGCACCTCTTTTCTCAGTGGTAAAACGGGAATAAAAGTGCCATCAAGTTGTCTCTGACTCATAGTGACCCACGTACAGCAGAACAAAACACTGCCCAGTCCTGTGCCAGCTCCATGATCCTTGCTATACCCGAGCCCATCGTTGCAGCCTCTGTGTCATCCATCTAGTTGAGGGCCTTCCCTTTCTTCATTGACTCTCCACTTTACTAAGCATGATATCCTTCTCCAGGGAATGGTCCCTTCTGACAACATGACCAAAGTAAGTGAGATAAAGCCTGGCCATTCTTGCTTCCAAGGAGCACTCTGGTTGCACTTCTTCTAGAACAGATCTGTTAGTCCTTTTGGCAGTCCATGGTACTCTTAGCATTCTTCACCAACACCACAACTCAAAAGCATCAACTCTTCTCTGGTCTTCCTTATTCACATTGTCCAGCTCTCACATGCATAAGAGGCAATTGAAAATACCATGGCTTAGGTAAGGCACACCTTAGTCTTCAGGGAGATATCTTTGCTCTTCATCACTTGAAAGAGGTCTTTTGCAGCAGATTTGGCCAATGCACTACGTCATCTGATGTCCTGACTGCTGCTTCTGCTGGTGTTGATTGTTGAACCAAGTAATATGAAGGGGATATATAGAGAGTCCAGTAATACGATATATGACTGGAATACAAGTACTTGCTTTAAATAATACCTCTTTTTCTAAAGTCTGTTATTTTCTGTTCTTTATGGTATCAAATTAAAATTCCTTGGTTTGATATTCAAACTTCCATCACAACCAAAATCTGGTCAACCCAACCTACCCAGTATGGTCTCTCTTGATGCCTCTGAAGAACTTTTAAGTTTGGCCCAGACGCTCCCTGATCCTTGTCCCTCCTGTGCCTGGAATGACCAACTGCCTTGTTTTCTTCCATCTGAATTTACTAAAGCCCAGGGGCAGGTCTCACAATGTGTCCCCTGACTTAGGCTTTTCTGGGCACTCAATAGTGTACAGAGTTTTGGTCTATTGTGGTGCAGACCAATAGCCAAAAATGTGGATACAATCCATATGTCCATCAAATGTCCAATCAGAACATGAGATCCTTGAGGGCAACTGTCTTTTCTCTTACAATTTCCCTCCCTCCACTAGGCATTAAATAAATGCATAAAATTCCTGCTGTCTGACTCATCTGAAGTTAGAAATCAGTTAAGATGCTCAAAATACTCCCTCTGTATTTTCCAAGAGAAGAATAAAAAAGATACAAAAATAAATTAAATTGGAGACAAACTCAAGCCATTCCTCTTTCTGCATGTTTGGTCTATGTGGAAAAAAAAACATCTCCAACTTAGACTTGACAAGTAGAGGAACTCCCTAAAAACAGTGTATAGAATAAATCACAAGAACTAGCCTCACTTAAAGATTTCAGGAAGGAAAACACAGTTCAACTGAAAACTGTTAACTGGTGTTTAAAAAAGAAAAAAAAGAAAAAAAAAAAGCTGGCCCGGAAATGTTTTTAGGTCCTTGTCTATCAAAGTTCCCTAGGGGCCAATTTGTCCTTTAGCACATTCCTCATAGCACCTGCTCTTACTAAAAACCAACAGCTTGGCATCAGAATTTTGTGAGGCAGAAGCAGAATGAAACTGAACACAAAGGTGTACAGCTGTGAATCTCATCATCCAGAGATCTAGCAAGAGAGTGCTACTGGCCAGTGCCCTACGGCCATGAGGGGTGGGCTACAGGGAAGCTGAACCAACAACAGATGGGCATCCCACACACCCTGGCTTCTCTCCTGCCTTCTTCCTTCCTCTAGTCCCTGCCTTTGCTTCCCTTAGCTCACCTGCCAAATACATCTGGAAAAAGTCCTTGCACAACCCACCATAAGAACTATTTCCACATGATTTCAGGAGACCTCAGCACCAACATTCTTATTTCTTCTTTATTTTAAAAGAAGATTATTAAAAATATTCCTCTTAAACAAGGCTATTAAAACAGAATTTTAAATTTTCAATTGAAATGGAGAAGAGTTAGATCTAATATATTTTTTGTACCTTACTTATTTATTTTATTGTGATTTGGGTGAAAGTTTACAGAGCAAATTGCTTTTCAACTCAATAATTCAAACACATTTTGTTTTGTGACACTGATTGCAATCCCCACAATGTACCAGCACTCTTCCCACTTCCTCCCTATGTTTACCATTTCCTATCTTCTTCTTTCCTATCCCTTCCTGCATTCTGAGCTTTACTCCTGGGCAAATGCTGACCTTTTGATCTCATATGGTTGATTTTTCTAATGAGTGTGCACCTCCCTGGTATTATTATTCATGTACTGGCCTTTCTATTCTTGGGCTGAAAGTTGAGCCATGGGGGTAAGTTCAGCTCCAGGCTTGAAGAACATCTAAGGACCATAGTCTTAGGGGTTCACTAGTCACTAACAGACCAGTAAATCTGTTCATTTTTATGATTTTGAGTTTTGTTACACATTTTTTTCTCCCACTCTATCTAGTACCTCTTATTGTGATCCATTTTAGAGTGGTCAGCAGTGGAAGCCAGGTACCATCTAGTTCTTCTAGCCTCAGAGTCATGGAAGGTGGGATTCACATAGTCCATTAGTCCTTTGGATCTAATAACTTTTGATTTTTAACCTGAATATCTAGTTAACCAGCCCCTTCGGATGCAATTCTATATCTTTTCAATTGTCCTTTTAAAATTCAAACAACATCAGCCTAGTTCTCTTCCTCTCTGTTTTTTAAAACCAGGATTTGCTTATTGTAGCCTATAAGGCAGAGCCCCAAAACACAATCACAGTCCACCCAAAAACTCAAACATGAATGTTTACAGCAATGTTATTCCTAACAGCCAAAATGTGGAAACAATCCAAATGTCTATCAACTGATGAAGGGATAAATAAAACGTGGTATATTCATGGCGAAAAAGTAAAACAAAACTATTGCTGTTGAGTCAATTCTGACTCACGGTAACCCTGTGTGTTACAAGTAGAACCACCCCAGAGGGTTTCCTTGGCTGTAATTTTTATGAAAACAGAGCACCAGCTCTTTCTTGTGTGGCATCTCTGTGTGAGTTTGAACTGTCAATCTTTAGGTTAGTAGTCGAGTGTAAGCCATTTATTATTTGGCAACAAAAAGGAATGAACTACATGCTACAACACAAATAAACCTTAAAAACATTATGCTAAATGAAAGAAGCCAGTCACAAAACATCACATTTGTATGATTTCATTTGTAGAAAATGTCCAGAATAGACAAACCAAAGAGACAGAAAGTAGATTAGTGGTTGCTTAGGGCTGGGGGAAGAAGCCTTGTTGGTGAAATGGTTAAGCTGCTATTCCATATTCTTAAAGAATGTTGATGGAATCTGGATTGGGATTGCATTGAATGGATAGATTGCTTTGGGTAATATTGACATTTTCACAATGTTCAATCTTCCTATCCATGAGCATGGTACGTTCTTCCATTTATGTAGATGTCTTACAGCTTCCTGAAATAGTGTTTCATAATTTTCTTTGTATAAGTCTTTTGTGGCCCTGGTAAGATTACTTCCCGAGTATTTTATCCTTTTGGTAGCTATTGTAAATGGTATTGATTTCCTTATTTCCTTTTCAGTGATCTCTTTGCTGGTGTAGGGGAATCCAACTGGTTTTTGTATGTTGATCTTGTATCCTGCCACTATGCTAAATCTCTCAATTAGTTCCAGTAGTTTTTTTGCTGAATCTCTCAGGTTTTCTATATAGGATCCTATCAACTGCAAATAGGGATAGTTTGACTTCTTCCTTACCAATTTGGATGCCTTTGATTTCTGTTTCTTGCCTTACTGCCCTGGCTAGGACTTTAATACAATGTTGAATAGAAGTGATGACAGAGGTCATCCTTGTCTGGTTTCAATTAGCAAGGGAAATGGTTTCAATCTCTTTCCATGGAGAATGTTAGCTGTTAGTTTTGCATATATGCCCTTTATTATGTTGAGGAATTTCCCTTCTCAGTGAACATGGGTGTGCATATTCTATTCCTATTTTTCTGAGAGTTTTATCAGGAATGGTATTGAATTTTATCAAAAGCCTTTTCTGCAATGACAGATATGATCATGTTTTTTTTTTTCTTTCCCCCCTTTATTTTACTTACATGATGGATTATATTGATCATTTTTATAATGTTGAACCATCTTTGCATACCTGGTATGAACCCCATTTGGTCATGATGTATTTTGTTTTGATATGTTCTTGGAGTCTATTGGCTAGGATTTTGTTGAAGATTTTGGCATCTATGTTCATGAGAGATACTGGTCTATAGTTTTCCTTTTTAGTGACATCTTTGCCTGGTCTGGGTATCAAGGTTACAGTTGCTTCATAAAATGAATTTGGGAGGATTCCATCATTTTCTATGTTCTGGAATAGTTTGAGTAGGTCTGTTGTCAGTTCTTCTCTGAACATTTGTTAGAATTCTCCAGTGAAACCACTTGGGCCAGGACTTTTTGTTGTTGGTAGTTTTCTTTTATGAACTGTCCAATTTCTTCTTTTGTTACGGGTCTGTTCAAATTTTCCACCCCAATCTGTGTTAGTTTAGGCAAGTAGTATGTTGCTAGAAATCTGTCAATTTCTTCTAGATTTTCAAATTTGTTGGAGTACACTTCTTCATAGTATCCTGATATTATCCTTTTAATTTTGGTTGGTTCTGTTGTGATGTTACCCATTTAATTTCTTATTCATGTCATTTGTATCTTCTCCCTGTTTTCCTTTAAGTTTGCCAGTGGTTTGTTGATTGTATTAATCTTTTCAAAGAACCAACTTCTAGTCTTGTTGATTTTTTTCTATCATCTATTTTCTGTTTCATTTATTTCTGCTCGAATCTTTATTATTTCTTTTCTTCTGGTGACTGTAGGCTTTCTTGTTGCTCTTTTTCTAATTGTTGGAGATATTGGGCTAAGGTGTTGAGTTTGGTTCTTTCCTCTCTTTTGACGTTGCATTTATTGCTATAAATTGCCATCTGATCACTACTTTTGCTGTCTCCCAAAGATTTTGCTATGTCGTGTTTTCATGCTTGTTTGATTCAAGGGATTTTTTAATTTAATTTTTTTTTATTTCCTCTATTACCCAGTATTTTTTAAAGAGGATCTTATTTGGTTTTCTTGTGTTTGCTGTTTTTCTGTTGATTATTTCACCAGGTTTTGGTGAGGATTAAATGAGATGTAAACTGTATGGCATAGTTTAGGATGCATACTAGGTGCTCAGTATCAGTTTTTCACCCGGTAGTACTTGAATGTACTTGAGAAAAAACCCATTGCTATAAAGTAAAAAAGTAGAAGCACACTTTAAGAGATGGAAAGAAAGGAGCTGATTTAAGATTAAATACTCATATAAATTTGAAATACTTTTTTTAAAAAAACCATAATTAGAAAAAAAGCATGTAGAAGGAAACTTAATTTGCAAAAACGTCCTTCTCCCAAGCATAATAAAGTCACAGAGAAACCTGGAGTTTGGTGAAATTCCAGTTGTATATGTCTATGATTTCACATAGTGAGCCTAAAATAAACAGGACAGCACCGAGGCTGGGGGGCACAGCTGGCATATTGTTGTTATGTGCCCTCGAGTCAGATCTGACTCACAGCCACCCCTCCTTGGTTCCCAAGGAGGTATCATGGACCCCTTCTTGGGTTTCCAAGGCAGTATCGGCAGTATCACTATGGATAGTAGATTGCCCAACCTTCCTTCTGAGGAGTGGCTGGTGGGTTTGGTGGGTTTGAACCACCAGCCTTCTGGTTAGCAGTCAAGTGCCTTAGGCACTACTCTACCAGGGCTCCTGCATAGGGTAGGTGAAAAAATAAAGGATTAAGTTCTCTGCAAAGAAAAACTCATGACACTGAGAGTAGATGTCCCAGAATCTTTGTCAGGCAGGTCCCTAAAAGGGTCATAAGTAAGAGAAAGACATCGTCAAACCTAGCAAGTGATGAAATTCAGGGAGAGTCTGCTAGACCCCTTATTTAGAATGCCAAGAAATGGTGTAGTTGCCCTCACCATTAGGGGCTGTTGTTGTTGTTTGCCGTCGAGTCGGCCCCGACTCATAGCGACCCCTCCTTGGGTTTCTGAGGCAGTATCACTATGGAAGTAGGATTGCCCAACCTTCCTTCTGAGGAGTGGCTGGTGGGTTTGAACTGCCAGCCTTCTGGTTAGCAGTCAAGTGCCTTAGGCACTATGCTACCAGAGCTCCTACCATTAGGGGCAGAAGGTACTTATTCCTGAATATGACGCTTAGAATTATTTCCTATTGAGGGCAAGAAACCAAACTCACTGCCATCAAGTCTTTTCCAACTCATAGCAACCCCTCCTTGGGTTTCCGAGGCATTATCTCTACAGAGTAGATTGCCCAATCTTCCTTTCAAGGAGTGGCTGGTGGGTTTGAACTGCCAGCCTTCTGGTTAGCAGTCAAACGCCTTAGGCACTTCACCTAAGAGCTCCCTTTTTTTTTTTTTTGTTTGAGGGCAAGGCTAACAAATGAGGTAAAAATAAATTGTAAACAATCTCCATTCAACTGCTCAGATTACAACACAAATAAAGTCTAAGGATCAGTAAGATAGCTCTGTGAAATAAACAGATGAGGGAGAAGGGGAAGATGAGAGGGAGAAGTCCTGCAAGGTATGAGCCGGGCCAGGGGTGGTTCTCTAGCAGTCCATGAATAGTCCACTTTGTGAGCAAGTGGACTCACCCTGTGTTCTTGCAAATAATACTGCACATTTGCTGAATTAAAGGGAACCCTTTTTGGTAGAAGGAACCATGGTAGTACAGTGGTTAAGAGCTCGGCTGCTAATTGAACGGTCGGTGGTTTGAATCCACTAGCCACTCCACAGCCAAAAGATGTGGCAATCTGCTTCCATAAAAATTATAGCCTTGGAAACCTTATGAATCAGTTCTTCTCTGTCCTATAGGGTCATGATGAGTCAGATTGACTCGATAGCAATGGGTTTCGTTTGGTTTTGGTATTCTGGGTAGGTAACACCTCCCTGGATGGTAAGGGAGACAGGAACTAGACAGGGGCAGGAAGGAACACCACACTTACAGTGTAGGGGATCATTCCATAATCCCTCAGTCCTCTGCCACAGTCTAGTAATCCTTCTAGATTCTACCAGTCTAGTAATGATCACTGGTATCATTTCCTTTTTCTTTGTAAACAATCTGTGAAAATCAATAAACTGCCACAAAATGGAACACATGTGGTTTATACCAATTCCAATACTAAAAAACAAATAACGTACAAGTAAGAGAAAAACTCTGGTCAAACTCTAAACTCACCCATAGCTGGAAGCTGGCATTATGTCTACAGAAGGGAGTCCATTTTCCTGCTAGTCCTATAACCAGCCTCAAGACTGAGTGCAGCACAGGGAAGTCTAGTGCTTGCTGCCATCTGCAGGTAAAACAAGAAAACGCAGACACTATGGCACAAATCGTCCACCTGAAGCTCCCCCCTCCTCCCAGTTTCTGCCGGTCTTAACCCATTGCTGACCCAGTGCCATCGAGTCAATTCTGACCATATATGACAGAACAGAAGTGCCCCATAGGGTTTCCAAGGCTGTAATCTCTACAGAAGCTGGCTGCCAAATCTTTCTCACTCCCACAAACAAAAACAAACAAACAAACAAAACACAAAAAACCAAACTCAATGCCATTGAGTCGATTTTGACTCATAGTAACCCTCTTTGGATTTCTGAGGTGGTAAACCTTTACAGAAGTACATTGCCCAGTCTGCTTTCTGTGGAGTAGCTGGTGGGTTTGAACCACCAATCTTTTTGGTTAACAGTCAATTGCCTTAGGCATCTGGGTCCGGATTGTGTATAAGAACCAGGAGAACTCACACAATGCTAAAGCCTGTCAAACCACAGTCTGTACTTGGGAACCCATCACAGAGTTATAAATGACATAGTTGTTATTGTTGTTGTTAGGTGCCAACAAATCGGCTCTACGTGCAATAGAACGAAACACTGCCCGGTCCTGTGCCAGCTTCACAATCCTTGCTATACCTGAGCCCATCATTGTAGCCACTGTGTCAGTCCATCTTGTTGAGGGCCTTCTCCTTCTTCACTGACTCTCTACTTTACCAAGCATGATATCCTTCTCTAGTGGGTGAGATGAAGTCTGGCTATTCTCAACTCCAAGGAGCATTCTGGCTGCACTTCTTCTAGGACAGATTTGTTCCTTCTTCTGGTAGTCCATGGTACTTTCAGCCTTCTTTGCCAACACCACAACTCAAAAGCATCAATCCTTCTTCGGTTTCCCTTGTTCATTGTCCAGCTTTCATATGCATATGAGGCGATTGAAAGTACCAGGGCTTGGGTTTGGCACACCTTTGTTTTTAAGAAGACATCTTTGCTCTTCAGCACTTGGAAGAGGTCTATTGCAGCAGATTTGCCCAGGGCAATACGTCATCTGATGTCTTGACTGCTGCTTCCATTGTTGTTGATTGTAGAACCAAATAATATGAAATCTTTGACAACTTTAATCTTTTCTCCATTTATTGTGATGCTGCTTATTGGTCCAGTTATGAAGATTTTTGTTTTCTTTAGGTTGAGATGTAATCCATACTGCAGACTGAAGTCTTTAATCTTCATCAGTAAGTGCTTCAAGTCATCCTCACTTTCAGCAAGCAAAGTTGTGTCGTCTGTGTATCACAGGTTATGAATCAGTCTTCCTCCAATCCTGATGCCATGTTCTTTTTATATAGTCCAGCTTCTTGGATTATTTGCTCAGCATTAGATTGAATAAGTATGGTGAAAGAATACAACCCTGACACACTCCCTTCCTGATTTTAAACCATTCAGTATCCTCTTGCTCTGTTCAAATGATACCCTCCTGGTCTATGTACAGGTTCCTGATGAGTACAATCAAGTGTGCTGGAATTCCCATTCTTCTTAATGTTATCCATAATTTGTTATGATCCACACAATCAAATGTTTTTGGATAGTCAATAAAACACAAGTAAACATCTTTGTGGTATTCCTTGCTTTAAGCTAAGATCCATCTGACATCAGCAATGATATCTCTCATTTCATGTCTTCTTCTAAATCCAGCTTACAGTTCTAGAAGTTCTGTCAATATACTGCTGCAACCTTTTTTTTTTTTTAAATTATCTTCAGCAAGATTTACTTGTGTGTGATATTCATGATATTGTTCAATAATTTCCACATTCTTTGGAATGGGTACAAATAGGGATCTTTTCCTGTCAGTTGGCCAGGTAGCTGTCTTCCAAATTTCTTGGCATAGACAAGTGAGTGCCTCCTCTGCAGCATCCGCTTGTTGAAAAATCTCAGTGGGTTTTCCATGAATTCCTGGAGCCTTGTTCTTTGCCAATCCTTTCAGTGCAGCTTTGACTTCTTCCATGGGTGACCCTGATGTTCTTTGAAATACTGGTGGCCTAGCCTCCAGCTCACAGCACAGTACATCAAACTGACAGATGTAGTAAAAACTCTAAAACTCAGTAATTTCTTAACAATAACAATAGCAAACTCTTACATAGGGCTTACCATGAGTCAGACACTGCTCTAAATGACATATATGTTGACTCATTTAATCCTCACAAATATTCTAGAAGGCCTCTGTCAACTTGCCTGATTATTGAATTAGGTTGAAGAACTTGAGAATACCGGATTTCAAACAGGGGCCAAATATGAGCATTCTGTGAGAGATTCTGAACATCCTGAAGATGGTTAATTCCCCAAATATTTATCGAGTGCCTGGTAAGGACCAGCCACTGCTCAAGGTCCTAGAAATAGAGAAGTGAATGCTAAAGACAAAATCCCTGCTCTAGTGGAAAGAAACAACAATAGCAAAACTGGTAAGTACTTTTATGAAATATCTAGAAGAGGCAAATGTATTGAGACTAAAATTTATTAGTGGTTAACAGGGATGGGAAAGAGGGGAAGTCACTGTTTAAGAAGCACCAAATTTCTGTTAATGGTGATAGAAAATGTGGCAACAGATATGGATGATGGCTGTGCAACACGATCACTGTAATCACTGTCAATGAATTGCATATGCAAAACTGTTGAATTGGCAAATGTTGTGTAATATATATTTTTACCACAATAAAAAAAGAATAGATAGTAATTGCTGTGCAGAAGAAAATAGAGGGGGAAGGGGGTTGGGAATGATGACAATGCAGTTAATACTCATTCATATAGTAGTAAGTACTCATTTCCAAGTACTTACTACCCATCTACCATGTGCCAATCATTGTGCTATGGATACAACTGTGGGCAAAAAATAGGCATGGTCCCTCACTCATGTAAGAGAAACATACATTAATCAAATAATCACCTAAATAAATGCAAAAATGTTCAACTGTGGTAACTGTGCTATCTGAATGGCACATGTCCCTGTGAAGGCATCCCAGGGAGATCTGACCTTGTCTGGGGCCTCAGGGAAGGCCTGGGATGCAGTGAGGGGAGAAGAAACATCCCAGTAAAGAGGATACCATGTGCAAAGGCTGATCATGGACAGCAAGCCAGAGGCAGAGAAGTGAGAGAGGAGACAGGATGAGGCTGGAGAGGCAGCCTCAGGACACACCCAGCCATGAGAGAAATTTGGTCCTTCTCCTCTGAGAATGGGAGCACCACACGAGTCTTCTGCAGAGGAGTGATGTGTTTGGATTTACAGTTTTTGAATCTTCAGAACCTGTGGACAAGTTACTTTACATGGAAAAAGAGACTTCACAGATGTGATTAAATGAAGGGTTTGGGTTGAAGAGATTATACTGGATTATCTGGGTAGATCCAATGTAAACCCAATGCCCTTATAAGAGGGAGGCAAAGGGAGATTTGACTATAAAAGAGGAGTATCAGAGTAACACAGCATGAGAAAGACTTGACCAACTACTGTTGGCTTCAAAGATATAGGAAGAGGCTACAAGTCAAGGAACACAGGTGGCCTCAGAAACTAGAAAAGGAAAAGGAGACAGGTGATCTCCTAGAACCTCTAGAAAGAAGACAGGCCAGTCAGCATCTTGACTTTAGCCTTATGAAACCGATTTTAGGTTTTAGACCTCCAGAATTGTAAGATAATAAATTTGTCTTCTTTTAAGTCATTAATTTGTGGTTAAGTAGTTACAGCAGCAATAGGAAACTAGTATACACTGACGGCTGTGCAAAATAATACTGGAGATAAAGGGAAAGGCAAGAGGGGACTAGTTTGGAGGTCACTGTTGTCCAGACAAGAGATGTGAGAGCCTGTGAGAATAGAGGGACACCAGGGGTACAGATGTCAGCTAGTTGAAGGTCTTGCTGCAGTCTGGCAGATGTTACTGGATTGCTACACCTGGTCTCTTTCAGCTTATTAGCTGGCTGGCTGACCCTGGCTAGAGAACAGCACCCTTTTTAGGAAGAAGCCTGCATCCATAACAGGCTGCAAGACCACTCCCAGCTAAAGGTACCATTTATTCACTTAACAGGGACCTGCCAATCCTATATCCACAAAGGAGTCCAGTGGTCTCCACAATCAATCTCTAAGGAGTAACACATAAGAAATTGTTACTACACAAAGGGTAGAAGTTATTTCTGCCAAGAATTAGGTCTTAACATAAACATTTTTTTTTTCACTTGAGTAGAGAGAATTTATACTCCTGGAAGGGAGGTGTCAAAATTTAAATATACACATCTCCAAGCCAGGTAAAGTAGAGCCAAAATTATATCCACCATAGAAGTCTCATGGTCAGTAGAATAACCCAGAAATTAAAGAGAAAGAATGAGAAACTGCAAGACCCTCTCTCATCATCTATTCCATTACTCTTTAATGATCCAGACCTACTTAAAAAGTAGGATCCTAATCTGGTCCTGCCTAAATGAGGCTATTGTGAAGAAAAGCCAATGAAAATGATTTTAAAAAAATTTATATAAACAGTCTCCCTATTCTATTCTAAAAGTATAAATATACACCCACAAAATGAAGGTGAAAAGAAGCCTTGGCGTGTACTTAGGGATGACAATGTGTATATTTATGTATATACTTAGGAGTGACAAGGAAGTCTTTGAGGAACTATCCTACATCTCAGCAGTCCAGAGAGATTGAACTGTATTCTAAGGACATGTCAGTACACAGGAACACCCACAGGTGGCAAAATGCCACATACGCCTGTGTATTTTATTGTACACATATTTTTTTCCCCCAGTGATAAAAGTGATGTGCTTATTATTGGAAAACATAAAAACTTCCTGTAATCTCCACCACTCAGAGATAACCCATTTGGAAATATTTTCTTCCAGTCTTTTTTGCAATGATTTTGGGGTGTGTGTGTATATAATTTATTTTCAACAAAATCAGTGTAGTGTATACACATTTTTTTTGGTAACCAATTTTGTTTTTTATAACAGTACATAATATGCATTTTTCATGTCATTAAATACAGGTGTACTTCAGGATTATTATATTTTGGTTCCAGAACACCACAATAAAGCAAATATCACAATAAAGCAAGGCATGTGAATTTTTTGGTTTCCCAGTGCATATAAAAGTTATGTTAACAATATACTGTAGTCTATATTAAGTGTGTAATAGCATTATGAAAACATTTGAAATATTGTGAGAATTACCAAAATGTGACATAGAGACTCAAAGTGAGCACATACTGTTGGAAAAATGGTGCCAAAAGACTTGCTACACCCAGGGTTGCCACAAACCATAAATTTGAAAAAATGCATTATCTGAGAAGTGCAATAAAGTGAAGTATAATAAATTGAACACATGTTTTGTTCTGTTGTACATAGGGTTGCTAAGAGTCAGAGCCAACTCACGACACCTAACAACACAACAAAATGAGGTATGCCTGTATACTTTTTATTTTGATAAAAATATATATAACAAAACATCATTTCAACATTTTTACACGTACAACTCAGTGACAATTAATGAATGTATGATTAATGATATTCATCATGTTGTATACCAGTACCACTAACCTTGTCCAAATTTTTCCATCACCCTTACTTAATGGAAACTCAGAGTCCTCTAAGCAATGACTCCTCCTTTCCCTCTTCTTCCCATTCCTGGTAATCACCAATAGTTTTAGTCTCTATACATTTGTCAATTCTAGAGATTTCATATAAGTGAAAACATATAATATTTATCCTTTCAGAATTGACTTATTTCACTCTGCATAAAGTTTTCAAGGGTTCTTCCATGGTGTAGCATGCACAAGGACTTTTTTTTTTTTAGAGCTAAGTAATATTGCATTGTATGCATATACTACTTTTTGTTCATCCTTTCATCTGTTGATAGACATTTAGGTTTTTGCCACCTTTGGCTAGTATGAATAGTGCTGTCAGGAACATTGGTGTACATGTATCTGTTTGTTCCTGCTTTCGATGCTTTTTGGTATATACCTAGGGGTGGACAGCTAAATTATATGGTAATTCTATGTTTAACTTTTTGAGGAATCACCAGACTGTTTTCCACAGCAGTGGTACCATTTTATAATACCACCAGCAATGGATGAAGGTTTCAATATCTCTACAACCTCCTCAAAACTTGTTTTCTGTTTTTGTGATCATAGCATCCTATTGGGGGTGAAGTGGTATCCCATTGTGGTTTTGACTTTCATTTCCCCAATGGCTAATGACTTGGAGGTTTTGTTTGCTTGTTGGCCATTTGTATATCTTATTTGATGAAATGTCTATTCAAGGCCTTTGCATAGTTTTTAATTGCTTAGTTATAGGAGTTGTTTTTAAAAATATATTCTGGTTATCAAATCCTTGTCTGACATAGGGTTCCCTAAATATACTTTTAAATAATTGACAGTATCTCATTGTGTGAAGGTATCAAAATCACTTAACCATTTCCTCATTGCTGGATAACTGAGAGGTTTCTAACTTTTTGATAGCATAAACAACATAGGGCGGAACATCCCCATATATCAATCTGTGTCTGTACCTCTTACTACTTCCTTAATGTCATGTTACTCACATTTCAGTCATTCATGCATCCTCATCACTATTTTATTGTAATTAAATACTATTCGTATTAAATTTAACATTTCCCTTTAAATCAGACATACTGCTTTGGCCAAATATGCTGCAAAAACCTCTTTAAGGTGTTGAAGAACAAAGATGTCACTTTGAAGACTAAAGTGTGCCTGACCCACACCCTGGTATTCTCAATAGCCTCATATGCATGTGAAAACTGGACAATGAGTAAGGAAAATCAAAGAAGAATGAATGGATTTAAATTGTGGTATTGGTGAGGAATATTGAAAATACCATGGACTGCCAGAAGAAGGAACAAATGGATCCTGGAAGAAGTGCAGCTGAAATGTTCCTTAGAAGCAAGAATGGCCAGACTTCATCTTGTTTACTTTGGTTATGCTGTCAGAAGGGACTAGTGCCTAGAGAAGGATATAATTCTTGGTAAAGTGGAGGGTTAGCAAAAAAGGGAAATGTCCTCAACGAGATGGATTGATACAGTGGCTGCAACAATGGGTGAGCGGCTAGGCAGCTGATGGTAGTTATTCCCCATGATGAGACTGGCGATCAACTCCATGGTGGAATCTGCCACTAGCAGCTGAGTAGCTGCATTAGGGATGTGGTCTGCTTCCCGTATATAAGGAGAAGCTTTGGAAATGGTCTACAGCTCTTGACACAGTTGGACCCTGCATGTAGCTGAGACTTCATTCAGCAGCCTGCCATGCTCTGCTGATCTTGGGACTTTTAATGGACTTGAACTAATGGCCTGTCGGTTTTGTTCTTAGTTGTTGACCTTGGGTTTGTCAGCCTCAGCAGTCAGTAGCTGCCTGAGTGAAGAAAAGCCTCCAGCTTCAGTGGGCCGGGAGCAGGAGGCAGAGCTGAAGCCCAAGGTTGAAGGGCCTTCACCCAGCCCCCAGAGCCTGGCACTCTGAACTTGGACTTCTAGCCTCCAAAACTGTAAGAGAATAATCTCCTGTTTGTTAAGGCCATCCCATTTATGGTATAGTTTCTGTTAGAGTGATGCTAGGTAACCAAAACAATGGGCTCAAGCAAAACAAAGATTGTGAGGCTGGCAGAGGGCAGGGCAGTGTTTCTTTTTGTTGCACACAGGATCCCTATGAACAAAAACTGACTTGATGGCACCTAACAACAACTTTAAATCAACTCATTTCTGCTCTTAAATAAGTGCATTTTGAAAGTAAATTACATTTACTAGTGTAAATGGGAAACCAGTATCATATGGCAGAAATGAAAACAATTATAAAAAGAAATGTAATGGAAAACAAAACAGTGTGTTTAAAATATAGTTAAGATACTGCTATCTCTGCTCATTCTTTTTATGTCAAAAGTGAGATTCCAAAACCAAACTCACTGCCATCGAGCTGAATCCGACTCATAGCAACCCCTTCCTTGGGTTTCCGAGGTGGTATCACTATGGAAGTAGATCACCCAATCTTCCTTCTGAGGAGTGCTTGATGGGTTTGAACTGCCAGCCTTCTGGTTAGCAGTCAACGCCTTAGGCACTAAGCCACCAGAGCTCCCTTCACTTAATTGAAAAACAATTGAACAGGGAAATTGCTTTCTCACTATATGAGTCAGTGTCAGAGAATGCCTCAAATATGTTCCACCTAGAATTACCCTGCATCACCTGAAATAACCTTGTGTGGGAAACATGCCATAGGATATATTCCTGAAGTGGAATTACTGGGATAAAAAGTATAGACGTTTTAAAAAGGTTATGATACACAGAGCCCAAACACCATCCAAGTTAGTTTTACCAATATATATTCCTACACTTATAAGAGTGTCCATTTTATTTCACTCTCATGAATAATACTAAGTATGATAAACAAAAATATTGAAATGTTAAAATATTAAACATTTTAACATAAAATACTCAGCAGCTGAATTTTCAAAAGCTATTTTCATACTTTCTAGTCAGTTTCTGTCCCTAGAGCAGGGCTATTATATGAGCCTTCAGTTAGTAAGTTTATACAAACTAATAATTGAACTTGGTTTAACCTAGCTAAAGTAAACTCAGTAAAACATGAGGAAGTGACTTTAGCATTTACAAATACTCCAGAACGTTTTTGTGCCAGCAAAGGTCACACGAGGATCAGAATAGCATGGATTCCAAAGTGCGCTTTTGAGAAATAAGAGATTCGGAGAAGCATTACTCACAAGACATAATTTACTACAAATTTTCAGTGAATCAATGAAAACATCTAAAAGAAACATATTTTAAGTCTTCCTATCCTGGTGTGATGGCAGTTTCACAAATAGGTGACAGATGAGTGCAAATATCAAGGAAAGATTTCTAAAGCAAAAAAAGAAAAGTGTATTTTGAAACATGAAAAGTCAGTAACAGTTGGGAGCATCCGGATTATTTCAACAATTACTGAGCAGATACCCATGCGTGTATATGCCTGTGAGGAAAAGTAAGGGGAAGGAGGAAAAGAGAACTAAAAACATTCTAAAGTTACTTAAAGGAGATTATAAAGTCTGATTAATTTCTGTCATATATAGGAAAATATGAGTTTATTTATGTTTAAGAACTTAATGATGGTCCCTAGTAAGATAGAGAATCTACAAGTCATTAAATAAAAAGGATGAAGATAAGAGGGGAGCAAAGAAAAAAAATAAAAAAAAAAAAAAAAAAAAAAAAGAGGGGAGCAAAGGCACCTTGATCAATTCAGGAAATGTCCAAAAATTAAAAAAAGAAGAATTGGTGATAAATATATGGCAAAACAAGATGTCAGAAATAAATACTTACCAGTGAACAAAATAAATATGGATGAGTTAAAGTCCATTATCAAGACACCATGACTTTCAACCTAAATGGAGAATGGATACATTACGATATTCCATTTTTTCATATACGAAGTAGAAGAAGTTCATGATTCACATAGTAAAAAAGAACAAACTGCAGAAAAATATGTTTGTGTAAGCATAGAAAAGGGTCTAGAAAATATATACCATTTTGGTAACCATCGTTGTCTACAGAGTGTTGCATTAGAGGAGGCAGCAGAGGATTTCTATTTCACTTTATGAGTGCCTGCCTACATTGTTTGAGTAGGAGCCCTGATGGCACAGTGGTTAAGCACTCGGCTGCTAACCAAAAGGTTGGCAGTTTAAACCCATCAGACACTCTGCAGGAGAAAGATGTGGCAGTCTGCTTCCATAAAGATTTACAGCCTTGGAAACCATGAGGGACAGGCTCTGTCCTATTGGTTCCTTATGAGTCAGAATCAACTTGACGCCAATGCGTTTGGTTTTGGGTTTACATTGTTTGACACTACTACAAATTGCATGCAAACAAGAAAACAAAAATAAATGAATAAAGGTAAGAACAGAACCAATGAAATAGAGGAAACGGAGGACAAAAAAAATAGTTAACAAAATCAAAAGTATTACTTTGAAAACAGACAAACCTCTAGTGAAACTGATCAAGAATAACTGACTGAATATGGAAAAGGATACAGAAAAAGGAGGAAGTTACATTAAAAAATATATAAGAATATTATAAATAACTATGATAAATTCAAAAATAGATAAAATGAATAATTTTTTAGAAAATAAAAATTGTCAAATTGGCATTAAAATGACAACATGTGAATAACCACTTAAGAAACTGAAATATTAATTAAAAAACAATGACATGTCATAGAACAGAAGAAAGTATTTGTAAATCACGTTTCTGAAAAGAGACTTATATCTAGAATACATAAAGAACTCTTAAAACTCAATAATAATAAGACAAATAACCTAATTAAAAATGGGCAAAAGTATCCTATCTTAGTTAACCACTGCTACATAACAAAAATCCCACAAGTAGAGGGTTTTCAAGAAATTTATTCTCTCAGTTTAGAAGGCTTTAGAAGTATGAATTTAGGGTGCCAGCTCCAGGGGAAGGCTTACTTTCTCTGTCAGCTCTGGAGGAAAGCCTTGTCCCTTTTCAACATCTGTGGGCCCCGTGTTCCTTGGAAATCTACATGTGTCCTGACATTAATCTTCCCCTGGGTCCAGGAGGTTCTCAGTGCAGGAGCCCCAGTTCCAAAGGATGTGCTCTGCTCCCAGCTCTTCTTTCTTGATGATACTGAGGTCCCTCTGATCTCTACTTGCTTGTTTAATCTCTTTTATATCTCAAAAGAGACTGACTCAAGATACAACCTAATCCTGTATATTGTATCCTCCCTCATTAACATAATGTTGCTGTTAGGTGTCACTGAGTCAGTTCCTACTCATAGTGATCCTATGTACAACGGAAGGAAAACACTGCCTGGTCCTGTGCCATCTTCACAATGGTTGCTATGTTTGAGCCCACTGTTGTCGCTATTGTGTCAGTCTGTCTCATTAAGGGCCTTCCTCTTTTTTGCTGACCCTCTATTTTTGTTGTCGTTGTTAGGTACCTTCAAGTTGGTTCCAACTCATAGCAACCCTATATACAACATAGGTACCTATGTGGTGGCTTTCATATTGCTGTGAGGCTGGAGACTATGCCACCAGTATTACAAATACCAGCAGGGTCACCCATAGTGGACAGGTTTCCACTGAAGTGGAGCTTCAGACTAGGACTCAGAAAAAGGAAGGGGCCATCCACTTCTCAAAGAATTAATTGGCAGGGAAAACCTAATGAATAGCAGTGAAACCCTCTGCTTTACCAAGCATGATATCCTTCTTCAGGGACTGGTCCCTCCGATAATATGACCAAAGTACAAGAGTCAAAGCTTTGCCATCCTCACTTCTAAGGAGTGTTTCAGACATACTTCTTCCAAGACAGATTTGTTTGTTCTTCTGGAAGTCCATGGTATAGTCAATATTCTTTGCCAATGCCAAAATTCAAATGCATCAATTCCTCTTCAGTCTTCCAGATTCACTGTCCAGCTTTCACATGCACATAGGTGATTAAAAATACCATGGCTTGGGTCAGGGTCACCATAGTTTTCAAAAATCAACATCACAGAGATTAGGATTTATAACACATAGGATAATTATATCAAATCACAAAACAGAGAATAATTACATAATACTGAGAATCATGGGAGCTCTGGTGGCATAGTGCCTAAGGCATTGGACTGCTAACCAGAAGGCTGGTGGTTCAAACCCACCAGCCACTCCTTGGAAGGAAGACTGGGCAATCTACTTCTGCAGAGATACTGCCTCAGAAACCCAAGGAGGGGTCACTATGAGTAATCATGGTCTAGCCAAGTTGACACATATTTTTCAGGGGCCTCATTCAATCCATAACAGATCTGAATAGCTCTTTTGCCAAAAGATAAACAAACGGTCATGTTGTTGTTTGGTGCCGTTGAGTCAGTTTTGACTCACAGCAACCCTATATATAACAGAATGAAACACTGCCTGGTCCTGCACCAGCCTCACGATCCTTGCTATACCTGAGCCCATCATTGCAGCCAGTGTGTCAATCCATCTAGTTCAGGGCCTTCTCCTTTTTTGATGATCCTCCAATTAATGAAGCATGATATCTTTCTCCAGGGAATAGTCCCTTCTGACAATATGACTGAAGTAGGTGAGACGAAGTCTGGCCATGCTCGCTTCCAACAACCATTCCGGCTGCATTTGTCCCAAGACAGATTTATTAGTTCTTCTGGCAGTCCATGGTGCTTTCGGTATTTTTCACCAACACCACAGCTCAAAAGCATCAGCTCTTCTTCAGTCTTCCTTATTTATTGTCCAGATTTCATGTGAATCTGAGGCCATAAGCACCTGAAAAGGTGCTCAACATAATTAGCCATCAGATAAATGCTAATCAAAACCACAATGAGACATCATTTCATACCTGCTCCAAATGTGGAGTCCTTTCTGACTTATGGTGACCCCATGTGTTTCAGAGTAGAAGTGTTACATAGGGTTTTCAATGGTTGTAATCTTTCAGGAATAGACTGCCAGGCCTTTCTTTTGAGGTGCCTCTGGGTGGCTGTTTTGGTTCTCTAGTGTTGGTACAGGAGCTCTGGTGGTGTAGTGCCTAAGGCACTTGACTGCTAACCAGAAGGTTCAAACCCAACAGTCACTCCTGGAAAGGAAGATTGGGCAATCTACTTCCGTAGAGATACTGCCTTGGAAACCCAAAGAGGAGTCACTATGAGTCGGAACCGACTCAACAGCAGTGAGTTTGGTTTTTTTTTTCTTTTTTGGGGGGTGGTTTGAGTGTTGCTGTAACAGAAATACTACAGGTGGACGGCCTTAACAAACAGGGATTTATTCTCTTACAATTTAGGAGGCTAGAAGTTCAAGTTCAAAGTGCCAGCTCTAGAGGCTGGGTGAAGGCCCCTCTACCTTGGGTTGTAGCTCTGTCTCTTGCTCCTGGCCCACTGGAGCTGGAAGTATCTCTTAACTCAGGCAGCTGCTCACTGCTGAGGCTGACAAACTCAAGGCTGACAAATAAAATGGCACTGTTCCAAGATTATCAAGCCATGCGGCAGACCACTAGTTCAAGTCCAGAAAAAATCCCAAGATCAATAGACAATGTGGCAGGCTGCTGAAGGAAGACTTGGCTACATGCAGGGTCCAAGCATGCCAAAAAGCTCAGAGACCTTTCTCAATGTTGTCTTCTTATACACTGGAAGCAGACCACATCCCTAAGGCAGCTACTCAGCTGCTCTAGTAGATTTCACCATGGAGTTGATTACCAGTCTCATCGTGGGGAATAACTACATTCAACTGGCCAGCCACTTAAAACCAGGCCCAGCCAAGTTGACACACAACCCTAACTACTGCAGTGGTTTTAAACTGGCAATCGTTCAATTAGTAGCCCTGTCCTTGACCATCTGTAATACCTAAGGGGTTTTATAAGGACTGCAATGAATTGCTTGATGTGGCCCTTCTAGCCATTGTCCTCCATTCTGCGGTGTTTTGTAAATCCCATTATCCATGCCTGTTTGGGGTGGTGTAGTTAAGGTCAGGTATCAACTTGGCTGGGCAGCTGGTAGTAGTCATTCCCTATAATGACTGGCAATCGACTCTGTGATGGGATTTAGGTTAATTCTGTTGGGGCAACACAGGTGGAATGTATCTTGAGTCCTGCCTTGCTGGAGGGTATAATTCAAATCACCACCCTTAGCTT
>NW_006921699.1:2464930-2480294 GCF_000298275.1 Orycteropus afer afer | reverse complement strand
CAAGTATAGCAGGGATTGTGGGGCTGGTGCGGGATCGGGCAGTGTTTCGTTCTGCTGTGCATGGGGTCGCTATGAGTCGGAAACGACTTGACGGCACTTAACAACAACAACAACAATTGGGATAGATGTGGAGAAACTGGAACCCTTCAACACTGCTGAGAGGAATGTAAAATGGTGTAACCTTTGTGGAAAAGAGTCTGGCAGCACCTCAAACAGTTAAAGATATGAGTCCCCATGTTTTTTGCCATTGAGCGGAAGACCCTACATGACAGAGTACAATCAGGCTATAATGTCTTTTCTCACGCAGAGCCACTAGGTGGGTTCACAGCCAAGCACTTAACCAGTGCACCACCATGGCTCCTATATTATGATTGAGCAATTCTGCTTATAGGTAACATCAAGTCAATTCTCACTCATTGCAACTTAAAGGTCAAAGCAGACCGACCCGTATGTTTTCCAAGACCATAAATCTTTATGGAAGCAGACTGTCACATCTTTCCCCCGTGGAGTGGCTGGTGGATTTGAACCGTTGACCTTTCAGTTAGCAAATGAACACTTAGCTACTGAGCCATACCTCCCAGAATTAAAAATATTTGTCCACACACAAATTTGTACACAAATACTCACAGCAACATTATTCATAACAACCAAAAGGTGAAAACAACCCAAATGTCCATCATCTGATAAACAGATAAATAAAATGTGGTATATCTAGCCGATGGAATATTATTCAGCATAAAAATGAATTAAGTACTGATACAACATAGAGGAACATCAAAAACATTATGCTCAGTCAAAGAAGTCAGACACAAAAGACCACATATTGTTTGACTCCAATTATATGAAAGGAACAGGCAAATCTGTGGAGGCAGAAAGTAGATTTGTGGTTTCCAGGAGCTGTGGGGAGATGGAGTTTGGAGGAAAAGGGAGTGCCTGTTAATGGTTATGGGGTTTCTTTTTGGGTTGATGAAAGTGTTCTAAAATTTTATGATGGTGATGATTACTTAAATCTGTATGATATGGTATGGAAATTACATCTCAGTAAAGTTATTAATAGGAGCTCTGGTAGCATAGTGGCTAAAGCACTTGACTGCTAACCAGAAGGCTGGCGGTTCAAACCCACCAGCCACTCCTCGGAAGGAAGGTTGGGCAATCCTACTTCCGTAGTGATACTGCCTTGGAAACCCAAGGAGGGGTCGCTATGAGTCGGGGCCGACTCGACGGCACACAACAACAACAACAACAACAACAAAGTTATTAATAATAATAATAATAAAGGATACTATAAATTAACAAGTAAGTGGTATGAGTAGAAGATACTTATAACATCTATATATGGCCAAAGATTAAATTGTCATATACAAGAAACAAAATCTAAACCAGATAGAAAAATATCAGAAGCTTAAAATGGGGAAAAAAAAAAAAAGGCAAAAGCAGATGAGACAGATATGTAATTCATAGAAGGAGACTCCAAATGGCAAAACAATATGAAACATGATCAATTTAAACAAAAATGAAGAACAGCTTTAACACACCACCAGACTGACAAAGGGCAGTTCCACCCCATCACATGGGGTTGCCATGAGTTGAAATCAATTCAGTAGTACCTAACAACAACAACAACAACAAATTAGTAAGTGCTGGCAAGGATGCTGAAAAAGGGACTGTTCTCATACTGCTGGGGGTGGGGGACGGTGGCTGATGAAGCCATTCCGTAGCAATGTGGCAGTTTTTAGTAAAAGACAACATGCAAGTATGATAGACCCAGCAATCTCACATCTATCTAGATCTATCTGTATGCATGTCTGTTTGTCTGTCTATCTCAGTTAGAGAAACTCTTGCACAAGTACACATGGAGATACCCACAAGGGTATTTGTTGCAACATCATTTGTGAGAACAAGGAGTTGGAGTTAACTCAATGTCTATTTCCAGGTGGCTCATACCTGTGAAGTATATTTCTTCTAATAGAAACTATGCAGCAGCCAGGAGTAATGAACTAGATTTACATATAGCAACATGGATTGACTAAAAATGCTGAAGAGGAAGAAGAAACAGTATGAAATTTATAGCACAGTGGTGTTCATTTCGTAAATACGACACAAACAAAATACTACTTATCTTTCAAAGACACAAATATTTCTAAGCAGATATAATAGGAGGTGGTTTGGAAGGACCAACAATAAATATGCCAGTGTGCTGCCTAAGTTTGTGGGGTGAGGAAGGAGAGTATTGAGGAAGAAATAAAGGAGGAAAATATAAAAACACAAATTGAAATAGGGACCCTAAATATGCCAATATGTGTCATGAACTGAGGAATACAGGCAATTCAGCTGATCTGAGACCCTAAGGAAAATAAGTAACACCTTACACATTACTTTATAATGAAAAACATAGTAACAAAGCACATCACATACTGGTGACAAAACCAATGAATAATGGAACTATGGAGAAAAGAAGGTGGGGAAAATAAAAGCTCAGTCTGCTGCTGAGTCATTCAGTTTTTAGGAACATGGAAACAAGAGCATACAGTTGTGGACATGCAGTGTATGCTATTGATTACATCTCTCCCTCCCACCTTTCCACCAGCAGAGAAAAGATAAGGAAATGAATCATCCACTACAGTTTAAGTATAGTTACTAGGAGGGAGAGAGAAAGAAAGGATATTAAGAGTCCAGGAGAAAAGAAATAGCTCATTGAAGTTAAGTCATAAAATTAAAAGATAAAATTTGACTTTCTGGCTCATGAAAAAGTAATATTTTTAAAAAGCCAAGAATACTCAACACCACCTTGGTTGAGGACCAATTTAAAAATTGTTGTTGTTGTTATGTGCCATTGAGACGGACCCGACTCATAGCGACCCCTCCTTGGGTTTCTGAGGCAGTATCACTACGGAAGTAGATTGCCCCATCTTCCTTCCGAGGAATGGATGGTGGGTTTGAACCACCAGCCTTCTGGTTAGCAGTCAAGTGCAAAAAATTAGAACCTCAAAAACCTTGGGACATCTTTTGTCAAATTTAGAAATGGCTATTTTGAAGATTAAGATAATTTAAGTTTTGTTTCAGGAGTGGACCTCATACTCAGGATCTTCACATTATGCTGAATTAATTTTTACTGAGATGAAAGTTGAGTAAAAAAGATTTCTCAGTATTGTACAAAAAACAGCACTCAAATGTATGTCAAGTGTTAGGCAGATTTAGTCACTTTGAGAACTTAGCACCATCACCCATCTATTCTTGTCCTACCCAAATGGCTTTGTGGGTTAACAGGGAACTCTCCAAGGGCAGGGGGTGTCTCCAAAATCTTGGCATGAAACCCAATCCTACTCCAATCCTAGCATACCACATGACCCAGGACAAAGAGGAGGCAGCACTTACTTTCACACTTCTGCTGGGGCAGACACTATTTCTCTGATCTGCGAAGGACTCAGCTCTTGAGTGCACCCACACTTGACCATCTACGCCAGCCCTAAGATTAGATCCCCTGGGTAGTGAGTCCCTGACTTCACCTGGGCAGTTCTGTGAGGAGGGGGCAGTATCCTGGGCTCGCTGCAATCCATTCCCACAACTAACAGAGGCGAGATGCCAGGCTTGCCAGGTTACCGAACATTTGAAAGTCCACGTGTACCAGGTGCACCAGAACTGGGAAAGTAAAAAGCCAAACTACGGGAGGGATGGGGCCGAGTGGGGAAGATGAGGAGTCTGAAGGGCAAGAAGGAGGAGATTATGAGCTCTTCCCTGCTGAGCTCAAGCTGGACACTCTGCTGAGCGTCTAGCATACATCTTCCCACTTTGATTTTCACCCAAACCTGGTGAGATCGGTGTTCTACAAAAAGAAAACGTGTCTTCAGAGAGGTGGCGTGACTTGCCAAGGTCTGGCTTCGCCCCTTGGCTGCCAGCTCTGAGGTCGCTGTGCAGGCCTTCCTGCAAGGCCTGGGGTTTCAAAGCCGTGAAAATTACGCGGAGCCTCAGACCTCAAGGCCCCAAGGCAGCAACCCCCAGCCCCGCCCGCGTCAAGTGCTGCCTGGCGTCCCGCCCGTCCGGTCCGCAAGGAGGAGCCCGCGAGACAGTCGGGAGGGGCTGCGCTTACCTCGCCCAGGCCGGGTCAGGCCAGGCCAGGCCAGACGCCCCAGGCCGGCGGTCTTCTCACTCTGCGCCCCTCGCCCAGAACAGCAGCTGCGTCAGCTCTGGCCACTGTCACTTTCATTTTCCTCAAATACAGCGACAAGGGAAAGTGAAAGCGAAAACCGCCGGGAGGCGGGACTGGGGGTCAAGCGCGCAGTGAACGTGGGGCGCACCGCTGGGGGTGCACGGTGCGGGACAGTGCGCCGCGGGCTGGGGGCTTTCGGATGGAGCCGGGTTCCACAGAGAGCGTGTCAAGCATCTCGGCCTCACGGCTCCATGGCGGAGGCTGGACCAGGCAAGAGGTCTGGCAGTCTGGCAGCGGAAAAGCGCCCTCACCCAGCTCTGCGGGGTGCCCGTTCCTTCATCTGCCCGCCATTCGGAGTCTACTTAGACTCGGTAGCCGGCGAGGGGCCTGGGACCAGGAGCTCTGATGGCGCTTCTCGGGGCTCTGACTGCAGGAGGCGTGCTCTGCCCTGGGCAGCTATTGCTAAGCCTCTGAAGGGGCGTCGTTGGAGGCACTGAGCGAAAGGGAGGGCGGGTTTGGGGGACAGACCAGGCAGACTGGGTCGCCTTGTTTCCCAGGTACGTGCACCAGTCCCTCTGCCAAGCTCGCGCCAAGGTCACCTCTAAGTGTGGCTCCTGATGGTGAGATACCCGGCACTTGATCCCGAGTCAGAGAAATTAAAATCAATGACGCCGGTGAAATGAGATATTCTTCACCTGTTAAAAACTAAAATAGCATACTGTTTTGACTCCCTGGTTTTCGGTTCCAAAAATGATGCTCGTCAAATAAGAATTTCGAGATTCTACGGTATTAAGTCCTGACTCTGTCTATTATTGGCTGCGTGATTTGGGGCAAAATACTGAATTACTCTGTTAGCCTTAAATTCTTCCCCTGTGTGTGTGTGTGTGGGGGGGGGGGGCAAACTCACTGCAGTTGAGTCGATTTTGACTCCTTGTGTTTCCGAGGTGGTAATTCTACAGAAGTAGATTTCCCAATCTTCTTTCCTAGGAGTGGTTGGTGAGTTTGAACTGGCAGCCTTCTGGTTAGCAGTCAAATGCCTTAGGCACCGCACCACCAGAGCTCCCTGTAGGACATGGATAATAATCATACCTACCTCAAAATTGTAGAAATTAAATGAAATTATGTCAGGGAGAAAATACTTGGTGAAAGACTCTACGTGGGTCCTTCAGGGCAGGGACCAAATCGTTGTTTATGTGGATGCTGTTTGACAGACATTCTCTAATAGTCAGCTGACTGAATTGGGAATGTCTCAGTTGACTGCTAACCAGAAGGCTGGCGGTTCAAACCCACCAGCCACTCCTCGGAAGGAAGGTTGCGCAATCCTACTTCCGTAGTGATACTGCCTCGGAAACCCAAGGAGGGGTCGCTATGAGTCGGGGCGACTCGACAGCAAACAACAACAACAGTGGTAATAGGAGAGTTTTCAAAGTTTGGACCTGTGTTATCTTGATGTAGAGTGTATGAGGGGGCACTGTGATCCTTTTAGAAGGCACCACAAACTTAGCCTGCCAATGAGCCCTGTAATGATACCACTGGACCTGGTTTTTGATAGAGCAGAGCACTGCCACAATCAAAGTTTGATCCCTATAGCTCTGCCCAGCATCAACCACTGAGACATGCAAGCATTTCTACTCACTTGACAAGACTCCATACTCCAAACACAATTTGCCAAGAGATTCTTTGTTTCTGTCCGTAGAGCAAACATAAAGCAATCTGATAAGTGTTGTTGTTGTGTGCCATTGAGTCGGACCCGACTCATAGCGACCCCTCCTTGGGTTTCCGAGGCAGTATCACTACGGAAGTAGATTGCCCCATCTTCCTTCCGAGGAATGGCTGATGGGTTTGAACTGCCAGCCTTCTGGTTAGCAGTCAAGTGCCTTAGCCACTATGCTACCAAATCTGATAACTAGGATACAAAAAACAAAACTGTTTATCCAGAGTCGCTTTTGTTTTCCTCTTTGGAATATGGGCATATTCCCTGTTGGAGGCCTTGATCTGTGATTGAAGTAGTGGCTTTCTATTTGTCCTTGCAATATTTTCCTCAAGAGCAGGTGGGGAAGTGGAGCAGGCCAAATGATGACCTTAGCAAAACAACAGCCTGTGTGTTCCCACCTCAGAAGACAATACTGGAGTGTGCGTGTGGTGGTGGTGGTGATGGTGGGGGCGGGGTGGGAATCAAAGGCAAGACCTGAAGCCTCTTTTTCATTAGAAGACAACAATTTTTGACTCCATGAGAACACAGTAGAGCTATGTCTGCTTCTGCATAAAAAAATATGTCTGGAAGATGAAGGTTAGGAAAAGAGAGACACAAGAAGATTAAGTAAAATCCTGGTTACCTTTTATAGATGTTACAAATGTGAATAGAGAGATACTATGAGGTAAATTAAAGGCTGGCCTGGTGTCCACCATTTTGGTGATTTTCCAAGCCCAGATTTGGTCTTTGATCTTGGGGGCTCAAAAATCTCATCTTTCTAGTGTCCTGGAGTTGATTAGCACTGCTGTATAAAATCAAAATGCCAATTTATTGACTTGCATTAATAATAACTATTGAGTTCTTTAAAAATTATTTTTTAAAAGATCAGATTTGCTGGTCTTAGCCGGGTGAGACCCTTGAGACTATGGCCCCTAGTATCCTTCAGGTCTGGAACTGAATTCACTCCTGTGTCTTCCAGACAGGCATATGGGGTGAACATTTACATCAGGTAGATACACTCCGTGGAGCATCAGTGTGGGAGAACCAGAAGGGCAGTATTTGCAAAGGGAGCTAGCTGGGGCGGGGGTGGGGGAGTGGGGGAGTGCATGGGAGGGGAGGACACAGGGAAGAGGTAACTATAGGGAGGAAGTGGGAAGAGAGCTGTTACATGTGGGGAATTGTACTCCATGTCTTGAAATAAATGTGTATGAACTGCTGTATGGAAAATGAATTTGCTCTGTAAACTTTCAATCAAATCACAATTTAAAAAAAAACTATTGAGTTCGAATTATTTGCTAGACTGTGCTAAGTACGTTACATACATTGCTTCATTTAATTCTCCCTACAATCATGTGCATTGTTGTCTATTTTTTAGTTGGGGAAAAACAGATGAAGGAAATCTCCAGGTTCACGCAGTATGTGTAAAAGTGGTAGAGCCAGGATTCAAGTCAATCTGACCCCCAAACCTTGCACTTAACCCTTCTTGTTGGAAGAAAATTTGTCAGGAACATGGGATGCTTGAGGTCGCCTGATGAGTTCACACTCTTTTCTTGTTGCCATGCAACTTGAGGAGCCTAATTCTCAATTATAATAATCTATCTTAGAGGAAATACAGCCAGAATGCTCCTTAGAAGCGAGAATGGCCAGACTTCATCTTGCATGTCTGGTCATGTCAGAAGGGCCGAGTCCCTGCAGAAGGCTATCATGCTTAGTAAAGTAGAGGGTCGTCAGCACCAAGGGAAAGAGCCTCAACAAGATGGATTGACATAGAGGCTGCAACAATGGGTTCAAGCATGGCAACGATTGTGAAGATGACACAGGACCAGGCAGTCATTCTGTTGTACATAGGGTCACTGTGAGTTGGAACTGACTTGATGGCACTTAACAACAATTATCAGAAGGTGGCTTAGTGAGCCTGAAATCAAAATTAGAAGAATAAGTTCTGACTTAAACGTTTAATGGTATCAAACATGGGCAGCCTAGTGTATCTTTCTCTATAATACAGGTCAAACAACCTACTGGGAGGACTGGTTACTCATTCCTGCTGGCCTGGCCAGCCCTTGTCTCTGGGATGGTACCTGGTAGACACTGCTGGGGCTCTCTTTTTATACTACGTGGGCTGCCCCTCTTCAGATGGACACATTTCCCTTTGAGATAGAACAAGGCTTTGTTGAGTAATACTACTGTTAGACCTTTTAATTCTTGGAACCTTTACTTCTTTTTATGGAGGTGTTTTATATATTTTTTCTCTGATTGGTTTGACTAATAATTTAACTTTCTAAGGGTAACTTTCATTCCCAACTCTTTGGGGGCAACTTTCTGTCCTTTCCTACCCTTCCTGACCTTCTTCCCAAGAACAACATCTTGTGCGATAGCAAATTCTGCAATAAGCATTTTTTGTATCCAGGCCTGCAATGCTAGTCAATGAAGACCTAAAAGAAACTAAAGTCCATGTCCAAGAGCAGCCTTCAAAGGCTTTACCACTAGTGTGTCTGTGGGGAGAGATTATGCAACACAGCTTGAGAACAACATAAATGAACAGACAGAATATAAAAATCATCTAAATTAGACAGAATTCACTGGCTAGAAAAGAAAAATACCTGGTATATAATTCAAATATACTCACTGCCATTTAGTCAATTCTGACTCACAGCAACCCCCTATTGGGTTTCCGAGGCTGTAAATCTTTACGGAAGTAGATTTCCTCATCTTCCTTCCAAGAAGCAGCTGGTGGGTTTGAACTGCTGAAGCTGTCAAAGATTGTACATTACTTGGTTCCATAATCAACACCAATGGAAGCAGCAGTCAAGAAATCAGATGATAAGATGACATATTTCACTGGGCAAATCTGCTGCAAAAGACCTCTTTAAAGTGCTGAAGACTTTAAAGAGGTGCACCTAACCCAAGTGTGGTGGTTAAGTTTGTGTGTCAACTTGGCTGGGCCTGGTTGAGTGGCTGGGTAGCTGAACGTAGTATTGCCCATGATGAGACTGGTAATTAACTCCATGGTGGAATCTATTGTGAGCAGCTGAGTAGCTGCCTTAGGGATGTGGTCTGCTTCCTGTGTATAAGGAGAAGCCTTGGAGAACAGTCTCTAGCTTATGGCACACTGGAACTCTGCATGTAGCCATGTCATTGTTCAGCAGCCTGCCATGCTCTGCCAACTTTGGGACTTCCAGTGGACTTGAATTAATGGCCTGTCATGCGGTTTGGTAACATCAGGACTGTGCCTTTTTACTTGTCAACCTTGGGCTTGTCAGCCTCAGCAGCCAGCAGCTGTCTGAGTGAAGAAAAGCCTCTAGCTTCAGTGGGCTGGGAGCAGGAACCAGAACTGAAGGCCAAGGTTGAGGGGCTTTCAGCCAGTGCCTAGAGCCTGGCACTTTGAACTCGGACTTCTAGCCTCCAAAATCTAAGAGAATAAACTTCTGTTTGTCCAGCCATCCCAGTTGTGGTATATTCTTTTCAGAGTGGCACTAGGTAACCAGAACACCAAGCCATTGTATTTTCAGTCACCTCATATGCATGTGAAAGCTGGACAATGAATAAGGAAGACCTAAGAAGAGTTGATGCTTTTGAGTTGTGGTGTTGGAGAAGAACACTGAAAGTACCGTGGGCTTCCTGAAAGAAGTACAGCTGGAATGCTCCTTGGAAGCAAGAATGGCCAAACTTCGTCTCACCTACTTTGATCATGTTGTCAGAAAGGACCATTCTCTGGAAAAAGATATCATGCTTGGTAAGGTGGAGGGTCAGTGAAAAGGGGAAGGCCCTCAACAAGGTGGACTGACACAGTGGCGGCAATGATGGGCTCAGATATAGCAAGGATTCTGAGGCTGGCACAGAATTGGGCAGCGTTTTGTTCTGTTGTACATAGGGTCACTGTGGGTTGGAGTCGACTTGATGGCACCTAACAACAACAAATGCATGCATGCACTGCCGTTGAGTTGGATCCGACTCATAACGACCCCTCCTTGGGCTTCCGAGGCGATATCACTATGGAAGTAGATTGCTCAACCTTCCTTCTGAGGAGTGGCTGGTGGGTTTGAACCACTAGCTTTCTGGTTAGCAGTCAAATGCCTTAGGCAATATGTCACCAGAGCTCCCAACAACAACAACAACAAAATTCAAATATAAAGGAAAAATCAAATAACCCTATTAGATGCTTCATTCAACAAATAATATGTGGCAACTACAAAATGCAGACACCTGCTAATGCTGGTGTTCAATAATGAACACAAATAGACATGGTCTCTGCTCCTAGGAATCACACACTTTAGTAGTGAGGTAGTCAGATAATCAAATATGTTGTTGTTATTATGTGCCGTCGAGCCAGACTGACTCAAAGTGACTCCTCCTTGGGTTTCTGAGGCATTATCACTATGGAAGTAGATTGCCCAACCTTCCTTCTGAGGAGTGGCTGGTGGGTTTGAACCACCAGCCTTCTGGTTAGCAGTCAAGTGCCTTAGGCACTATGCCATCAGAGCTCCTTTGCCTAGTTAACTAATCTTCAATCCTTAGTTCCCAGCTCAAGCATCACTTCTTCAAGGGAAGCCTTCTCTGGCCCCCTGACAAAGCCAAATCCTCTGTTATCTCTCTGATGACATCAATTATACTTTGCAACATTCTAGAATACCATTTTAAATGGCTATATTAAGGACTTTAGTCCCTTGAGCATTGGTGGTTTTTAAGCAAAGGTTATATGATCTAATTTATGTTTTGAAAAGGTTGCTCTGGCTGCTGTATGGCAAGTAGATTGAAAGATGGTGACCAGTTAGGAGCAAGATAATCATTGTGGTAGAGGAGGAGATAGAAATGCAGATATGTGAGAGAGATTTAGAGATTAAATGGTCAGGAATTTAGCCATAGATTGGGTCTTAGACATGAGGGAGGAGATATGAAGGATGACTCCTAGCTTGCATAATTGATTGTGGCAATCATAATCAGGTATCCAGGTACTCAGATCTCCCTTCAGGAGGGCCTGCTATAAGGAACATAGTTAGCAGACAGCCTCCAGCTGCTGTACCTTCAGGTCCCCTGCAGTGTCCACACTCCCTAGGCTGCTCCTAGTCAATGAGTAAGCACAGTGCAGGTACCAGAGCCATGTCATTTCTACCCTAGGTGGGACTCCTCTAACAGGCAATTTGGAGGGATTCCTGTCCACCTGGCCAACACTTTCTATGAACTGCTCTGCAGTCTGACACTCCTCCTATCTCATCCTCCTTCCTTCCAGTTTTGGTTACTGCTGGTGCTGCTCTAACAGAAAATATCACAAATGGGTGGATAGCATTAACAAACAGGAGTTTATTCTCTTACAGTTTCGGAGGGTAGAAGTCCAAGTTCAAAGTGCCAGCCTCTAGGGGCTGAGTGAAAGCCCCTCAACCTTGGGCTTCAGCTCTGCCTCTTGCTCCTGGCCCATTGAAGCTGGAGGCTTTCTTCACTCAGGCAGCTGCTGGCTAATAATCCAAAGTTGACAAGTAAAAAGGCACCGTTCCGATATTATCAAACAACACGGCAGGCCATTGATTCAAGTTTAGTAAGAGTCCCAAGATCGGCAGACAACATGGCAGACTGCTGAATGAAGACTCGGCTACATGCAGGATTCAAGTGTGCCAAAAGCTTCAGATCATTCCCAAAGCTGCTGCTTATGTACTGGAAGCAGACAACATTGCTAAAGCAGCTACTCAGCTCTGCTCTTCACAGCAGATTCCACCATGGAGTTGATTACCAGTCTCATCATGGAGAATAACTACATCCAGCTGCCCAGCCACTCAAAACCAGGCCTAGCCAAGTTGATACATAACCTTAATTACCACGCTTCTCACTCCTCTTTCAGTGATATCAGACCTGCATCATGGTCTGAGTCTTTCTCTGCTACTCCTCCTTCCTCTCCTCTTTATCTTTCACAGACATATTCCCCCAAAATTCTGCATCTTAAATTCCATATGTCCACTTTACAAGGACCCAAACTAACACAATAATGCCTTTTACTGAGATGGAGAATCTTGGAGGAGGACCAAGTTTTGGAGATGAAGATCAGAAGTTCAATTTTGTACATTCTGGGTGAGGTGTCAGGTGGGCAGAAGACCTCCGTGTCCACTTTCCTACTCTTAAGATAAGTTTGTGCTTTGGTATTAAGCTATTAACCATGTATCCTGTGTGAGCTAGGGTCTGGTCTTATTTTTAAAATGTTTGTTTCTTCTAGAAAAATACACCATACCAATAGTAAAATATCCTTTAACTTCCTTGAGGAGGAGTCAACAGTTGAAAAATAGAAAGGGAGTGAGCAATTGTTCCTGAACAATGAAAAAAAACCCCATTACTGTCAAATCAATTGCAACTTAAAGCAACCCTACAGGGCAGAATAAAACTGCCACATAGGGTTCCTAGGGCTGTAAATCTTTACAGAAAGCAAATTGCCACATCTTTCTCCCATAGAGTGACTGGTGGGTTCCAAGTGGTTAACCAGGGCTCCTTGAATAATCCAAAGGTCAATAGTTTTGCTTTTGGGGGCCCTTGTTTTCTGGGGAAAGGGAGTAGCCTTTTATAAGTGTTATTTAAGGAAAGGATTTACATATTTAGTAGCACAGATGGAAATTTCTGTCATTCTGTAGTAAAAAGAAGCTAGCACTCTAAAGACACTCTTGCTCTGACTTCTGCCTCTCTGAGCAAGATGCTTGGAGATTTGAGTGGTATGGATGAGTCTGTCAGTGAAGTTTTAGTCACCAAAGCCTGTGTGAATCACTTATGTCTCAGTGATGAATTTTAGCAACAGAAATTAATTCTCCCACAGTTTAGGAAGCTAGAGCCCAAATTCAGGCTTTTCTCTTTCTATAGGCTCTGGAGGAAGGGCCTTGTCTCCTTTCAACATCTGTGAGCCAGGCATTCCTTGGAGATCTCTAGTGTTTTGGAATCATCTTCCCATGGATCCAGGAGGTTCTCAGTGCAGGGACCCCAGGTCCAAAGGACAAGCTTTGCTTTTGGCTCTTCTTTCATGGTGGTACTAGTACCTCTCTCTGTGCTCATTTCTCTCTCCTTTTTTATTTTTTAAGATAAAAGACAATGGAGGCCACACCCTAGGGAAACTCATCCTACATCAGATCAGAGCTGTGACCTGAGTAAGGGTGTTGCAACCCTCCTTAATCCCCTTCAACTGATTCGCTGATCACATCAGATCACATCAGGGAGGATGCTTGCATCATTGCCTAATTGCCAAATCACATCATTACATAACTGCCAAAGCATCAAATATCATGGACCAGCCAAGCTGACACATATTTTTTGGGGACAAAATTCAATTCATGACATCCCTTTGACCCCCTTTTGTTGTTGTTGTTGTTGTTATGTGCCGTCGAGTCGGTTTGACCCCCTTAGACCCCCTAAAAATCATGTCCTTCCCACATGCAAAACACATTTACCCCATCATATTATCCCAAAAATCTTAAATCAGCTCCAAGCCCAAATTCCATCCTAGAGCAAAATTCTTCATCTGTGAATCCAGAATACAAGTTATTTGCTTCCACATTACAATGGTGGAACAAGCACAAGGTAGATACTTCATTACAAATGTGAGAAATTGTAAGATAAACGGTGATACAGGCCCCACCTGAGGGAAACTCCTCTTAGATCAGGGCTGTGACCTGAGTGAGAGTGTTGCATCACACCCTAATCCCCTTACAACTGATTGGCCAATCACATCGGATCACATCATGGGGGATGGTTACATCATTACATAACTGCCAAATCACTGAGAATCATGGCCCAGCCAAGTTGACACATTTTTGGGGGACACAATTCAATCCATGACAACTTTGAGAGGGTAGGGCTATTCGGGTCTAACATTGGTTCATGCTACTGAAGCAAGCTTGTACATAAATCAGGATTCTTACATGAGTATTTGAACACTGTACTCTCTTATAGGTCAAATACATTTCCTTCACTGTTGCAGTCCAAGAAAAAGACCCCCAAAAGAACATGATTGGAAGGCACATGTTCTAATTACAGTTAGAGATGGCAAGGCCTCTCTTGTGATTGAATGTTTGCTTTAAGAGATGGCAAGGCCTCTCCTACGGTTGAATGCTTGCTTGGTTCCAGCTTTGTGTTCCTGAGGCGGAACGTTGCCCCAGCAGAAGGTTTGCTTACCTGTTCCTTGGAATAGTGTTGCGCCCTAATTATAGTATACCTTAGAAACCATTCTTTAGAATTATGTACCTTAACAATTATATTATGTTTTAGAATGACACATTTACTGATTATTTGTTAATCCTTTAAGAGATATTAACCTAATTAATTATCCAATATATTTGGACATGAGAAAATGCTTTTGGGTACAGGAAAGAGTAAAACTTTAACTTTTAACTAATGGCTCATTGTTATAAAGAAATACATGATTTTACTGTAGAAGAATATTTGATTGAATACTTGATTGTTTTAAAGACATATCAAGAATAATGATGTAATCATATGCTTATGTATAAATAAAGCAGAGCAGAGGCATCAGGGGTCGCTCTTGCAGAATATGCGGGGTGTCTGCCTGGAGCCCGTTCCTTTTTTAAAAAACCAATAATCCTTTCGTATTGCTTCGTTTCTTGACCTCTGCGGTTTTGCCAGACGCAGCACTTCACTAATTGCAGACCCTAGAGAGCCCAGGCCCATTTTAAGGTGTCTATCTCATCTGGAGGCTGATCAGTAGGGAAGTTTACATGTTTTGTTACCAGGCTTTCAGGAAGCTCAGCTGTCATTAGTCTGTTTGGACTAAAAACAGAAAGAAGTAGGTATAAGCTTCATGAAGTATGTTTTCCTGAGGGCTGTGTCTCACATTAAAGGATGAACTAGTAAAAACATTTGTTAAATTAAAAAAATAATTACAAAATGTAAACTGAGTACACTATTTAAGTACCTTAGGGATATAAGACCCATCTTTTCCCCAGAAGGTAGTTATAATTTTGTTCATAAATGTGGTAAGAACTAATTATTTAAGAGTCAATAATTATATTAGGGAGGCCAAGATGAGGAAAAGGAATAGAAGTATTATTATTGTCAACACAAATTTAGCACTGCTCAACATGTTGCACGTATGATCTAATTTAATCCTCACCAAACCCCAGTAAGCTAGGGAATAGATTTTATGGATGAGAAAATTGAGCCTTAGAAGAGCTATGTGTCTTGCCCGAAGTTATGGAGCTGGTAAGTGAAGAAGGCTACTTTTGGACCATACCCTAACTGCTCCGGATTTGGACACTTCAGTCATTAAGCTATGTCCCAGGAAGAGGATGTGCTGGAGGAGAACCTTGAAAATGGGCTGAGAGATGAAGGAGGCAAGGGTGTCAAGGAAAAAGAGAAAATTGGAACTGTGTCATATCAAGAACTAAAATGTATTAAAAATATATGAAGGTTTTGCATTGTTCCACCTCCTACTTTCGTGAGTAGCGACTGGGATCTTAAAAGCTAGCAAGCTGCCATCTAGATGTAACGATGGGTCTCTCCTTGTCAAGAGCAAAGAAGAAGGCAGAAAACCAAAATTAATGGAA
>NW_006921699.1:2460920-2464161 GCF_000298275.1 Orycteropus afer afer | reverse complement strand
GTCTGAGATTTTTTGTCTGTTTTATTTTGTTCTTTGTTTTTAGATGAGAACTTGCTCCTTTGTTATAGTTAAGAAATCAACTTATGTTCTAGCACCCTTTAGTTCCACCTAAAACACATTTAAACTTTGTGGAATAATAGTTCTTGTTTACTTCTGGAAAATGTTCTTGAAAAAAGCAAGTCAGGGGGGTAAATGTATCTCTATGAGAAATATACTGCACTGATACCCTGGCTATTTTCAAGGTAAGAAGAATATCAAACAACACAAAGTCTTCCTACTTACCACTATCGTGAGATTTTGAAACATCAAATGTATAATAAATGCATTACATCATTATTTGGAGGTTCTAAGAAAATGTAAATGTGTGAATGTGAATTGTAAAGCCACAAATACAAGCCTGCACATGTAAAATTTAAGATACTTTATGTACTATTGTATATCTCAGATTCTCAATATTTTGCAGACTTGTGTAATAAACCATTTTACAGTCTACTTGGAAAAAAAAAAAAAGTAAATGGTCCTGTAATTCCATTGTCAAACATATTTTCTTAGCACAGGATTAAAAAATATAAGTGGGGTAAAAAAAAATATATATACATATATATATATATATATGAAGGTTTTGGAAGAAGTTGGAGGAAATCTAAAAATACCAAATATTACACAGAAGAAAATAATTCATCTTTGCTCTCAGAATTAACTACTATTCACATTTTGCATATTTACTTTGTTCATTTAACTAAAAATCACATCAAAACTGATAGACACATGGTTATTTATAAAGAATTCAAACACTATAAAGTACAATGATGAATGCTTTAAAAGCTCCCTTAAATTTTACTGTCCAGAAATTAATACTATTAACATTTATACAGGTAGAAGGGTTGTTGTTGTTGTTAGGTGCCATCGAGCTGTCTCCAACTCACAGCGACCTATGTACAGCAGAACGAAACACTGCCTGGTTCTGTGCCAGCTCCACAATCCCTGCTATAGCCCATCGTTATAGCCACTGTGTCAATCCATCTTTTGAGGGCCTTCCCCTTTTTTGTTGACCTTTCACTTTACCAAGCATGATATCCTTCTCCAGGGAATAGTCTCTTCTTACAACATGACCAAAGTAGGTGAGACGAAGTCTGGCCATTCTCACTTCCAAGGAGCATTCCGGGTGCACTTCTTCCAGGAGAGATTTGTTAGTTCTTTCAGCAATCCATGGTACTTTCAGCATTCTTCGCCAGCACCACAACTCAAAAGCATTGACTCTTCTTTGGTCTTCCTTATTCAATGTCCAGCTCTCAAATGCATATGAGGTGATTGAAAATACCATGGCTTGTGTCAGGTGCACCTTAGTCCTCAAGGAGACATCTTTGCTCTTCAGCACTCAAAAGAGGTCTTTTGCAGCCAATTTACTCAGTGCCATGCGTCATTTGGTATCTTGACTGCTGCTTCCATTGGTGTTGATTGTAGAACCAAGTAATGGGAAGTCTTTGACAACTTCAATATTTTCTCCATTTATCATGATACTGCTTATTGGTCCAGTTGTGAGGATTTTTGTTTTCTTTATATTGAGGTGTATCCATACTGCAGACTGTAGTCTTCAATCTTCATCAGTAAGTGTTTCAAGTCATCCTCACTTTCAACAAGCAAAGTTGTGTTGTCAGAGTACCACAGGCTGTTAATGATTCTTCCTCCAATCCTGATGTCATGTTCCTCTTCATATAGTCCAGCTTCTCGGATTATCTGCTCAGTATACAGATTGAATAAGTATTGTGAAAGGATACAACCCTGATGCACTCCCTTCTTGATTTTAAACCATGCAGTATACCCTTCTTCTGTTCAAACGACAGCCTCTTGGTCGATGTGCAGGTTCCTCATAAGTATAATTAAGTGTTCTGGAATTCCCAGTCTTCTCAATGTTATCCATAATTTGCTATGGTCCACACAATCGAATGCTTTTGCATAGTCAATAAAACACAAATAAATAACTTTCTTGTATTCTTTGCTTTCAGCAAAGATCCATCTGACATCAGCAATGATACCCTTCATTCCACATCCTCTTCTGAATCTAGGTTGTGTTTCTGGAAGTTCTCTGTCAATATGCTCCTGCAGCTGTTTTTGAATTATCTTCGGTAAGATTTTACTTGTGTGCAACAATAATGATACTTACAAAAACCTCACTGCCATCGAGTTGGATACCACTCATAGCGATCCCTCCTTGGGTTTCTGAGGTGGTATCACTATGGAAATAGATTGCCCAATCTTCCTTCCGAGGAGTGGCTGGTGAGTTTGAACCACCAGCCTTCTGATTAGCAGTTACAGGCCTTAGGCACTATGCCACCAGAACCCCTGATATTAATGATATTGTTTGATAATTTCCACATTCTGTGGGATCACCTTTCTTTGGAATGGGTACAGATATGGATCTCTTCATCAGTTGGCCAGGTAGCTGTCTTCCAAATCTCCTGGAATACCCAAGTGAGTGCCTCTAGTAGGGCATCCATTTGTTGAAACATCTCAATGGGTATCCTATCAATTCCTGGAGTCTTGTTTTACACCACTTCCTTCAGTGCAGCTTCAACTTCTTCCTTCAATACCATTTTTTTTTTTTATCATATTCCACTTCCTGAAATGGATGTACATCAACCAATTCTTTTTTGTGCAGTGACTGTGTATTCCTTCCATCTTCATTTGATGTTTCCTGAATCATTCAATATTTTGCCCATAGAATCTTTCAATACTGCAACTTGAGGCTTAAATTTTTCCTTCAGTTCTTTCAGCTTGAGAAATGCCAAGAGTGTTCTTCCTTTTGGTTTTCTAACTCCAGGTATTTGCACATTTCATTATAATAATTGACTTTTGTCTTCTCGTGCTGCTCTTTGAAATCTTCTGTTCAGCTCTTTTATCTTGTCATTTCTTCCATTTGCTTTAGCTGCTCTCTGTTCAAGGGCAAGTTTCAGAGTCTCTTCTGACACCCATTTTGGTCTTTTCTTCCTTTCCTGTCTTTTTAAGGACCTTTTGCTTTCTTCATGGATGATTTTCTTGATGTCATCCCACAATTCCTCTGGTTTTTGGTCACTGGTGTTCAATGCATCAGATCTACTTTTTAGATGGTTTCTAAATTCAGGAAGGGTATATTCAAAGTCATACTTTGGCTCTTGTGGACTTGTTTTAATTATCTTCAACTTCAAGTTGAACTTGCATATGAGCAGTTGATGGTCTGTTCCACAATCAGCTCCTGGCCTGG
>NW_006921699.1:2459155-2460820 GCF_000298275.1 Orycteropus afer afer | reverse complement strand
TGAACTTGCATATGAGCAGTTGATGGTCTGTTCCACAATCAGCTCCTGGCCTGGTTTTGGCTGAAGATATTGAGCTTTTCCATCACCTCTTGCCACAGATGTAGTCAATCTGATTCCTGTGCACTCCTCTGTTGAAGTCCATGTGTATAGCTGCTGTTGGTATTGTTGAAAAAAGGTATTTACAATGAATTAGTTGTTGGTCTTGCAAAATTCTATCAGGTGATCTCTAGCGTTATTTCTATCACCAAGGCCACATTTTCCAACTACTGGTGATTCTTCTTGGTTTCCAACTTTTGCATTCCAGTCATCAGTGATAATCAGCACATCTTGATTGGATGTTCAGTCAATTTCAGACCGCAGAAGTTGGTAAAAATCTTCAATTTCCTCATCTTTGGCTTTGGTGGTTTGTGTGTAAACTTGAATAATAGTAGTAGTAACTGGTCTTCCTTGTAGATGTATGGATATTATCCTATCACTGACAGCATTGTACTTCAGGACAGATCTTGAAACCTCTTTGTGATGATGAATGCCGCTCCATTGCTCTTCAACTTGTCATTCCCAGCATAGTAGATCATATGGTTGTCTGATTCAAAATGGCCAAAACCCATCGATTTCAGCTCACTAATGCCTAGGATATCAATCTTTATGCGTTCCATTTCAGTTTTGACACCTTCCAATTTTCCTAGATTGATACTTGGTACATTCCATGTTCTGATTATCAATGGATATTTGCAGCTCTTTCTCCTCAGTTTGAGTCATGCCATGTCAGCAAATGGAGGTCCCAAAAGCTTTACTTTATGCATACCATTAAGGTCATTTCTACTCTGATGAGGCAGCTCTTTCCTAGTCATATTTTGAGTGCCTTCTGACCTGAGGGGCTCATTTTCCAGCACTATATTGGACAATGTTTCAGGGCTATTCATAAAGGTGTCCAGTAATGTATCAGTGTTTCTCTGCTATTTATAAGGTTTTCCCTGGCCAGTTCTTTGAGAAATGTCTGGCCTCTTCCTTCTTCTGAGTCTGTCTCAGTCTGGAAGCTCAAACCTGTCCACCATGGGCAACCGTGCTGGCATTTGAAACACCGATGGTATAGCCTGCAGCCTCACAGCTACATGCAAGCCACCACAGTACCACGGACTGACAGATAGATTCGTCTGCTTTAGAAACCTCTCCCCCACTTCCTGGCCTTCCCCTTACATGTTCCAGCTGTTGGCCCTGGCATCCCGCTTCCTGCCTGGGTAGGAGCTCTCCCTCCTCTTACCTGGATCTGGCCATAGGCCCTGATGTCTTCCCGCCAGGGTGGCTGGATAGGAGAAAAATGATATATTAGTATAGTTTTCATTTGCATTTCTTTGATTAGGAGTGAGGTAGAGAATCTTCTCATATGTTTGAGACATCTGTACTTCAATTTCTGTGTACTATTTATATCTGTGTACTGTTTGTCTCTTGCCCAATATTCTATTGGAGTTGTTGTTTTCTATTTATTTGTAGAAGGTATTTTGATCTGCACTGAACACGTTCCCTTGTTACCCTACCGAGAGGGACCAGGTCTTTGGGAGCAAGGTAAGCACGGGCATAGCACAGAGTAGCAGGCCGGAAGAGCAGGAGGAAGCGGTGGAACCCAGGAAGCCAAAGAGAAGAGTGTTCAGCCAGGGGGCAGTTTAA
>NW_006921699.1:2427501-2455395 GCF_000298275.1 Orycteropus afer afer | reverse complement strand
AGTGTTTCGTTCTGCTGTGCATGGGGTCGCTATGAGTCGGAAACGACTCGACGGCACTTAACAACAACAACAACAACAAACTAGCTCTTTGTTATATAAGTTGCAGATAGATTCATTCCTTAATGGACTGGATTAATTTTTTCCAGGGTTTATGGGTGCCTTATTCCTTGAGTTCTTTCATGTTTAAGCATATTTGTCTATTGCCATTATATGTGAACAATTCTTATACATTAAAACGCTGTTTTCTGATCTTGTGTGGAGACATCTAAGGGCAACCTGATTGTTTTCTTGGTGTCTGCTTTTTCTGACCTGGATGGTTTAAGGGTTCTTTCATTACCCTTAAAGTTTGATAGCTTAATTAGAGTATTATTTGGTAATGAGAATCTCATATCAAATTATACTGGAACATGGTGTGCTTATTAGATTAGCAATTTTTTTTTTCTTCATTTCAGGAAAATTCTCTTGTAGTATATCTATGACTCTATTAACTGTATTCTCTCCTTTAGGGAAATAGTATCTTTTACTGGATCATTTTGTCTTGCTTATTAGTTTTTTTTTTTTTTTCCTAATTGTTTTAATCTTTTTGGCTTCACTTGTATCCATTATAAATTACACTGTCAGTAATATGATTTCAGGATGTGTTCTGCTTTTTGTTATTGTTTCTTATTTGTTATTTCTATAATGAGCTGACTCCATCAATTTGTTTCCTTGTGTTCACAATCTCCACTTCATTTCATGCACATTCTTATTAAGTTGTTCTTTATGGTAAACAGCGCTATTTGCTTTTTGAGATTGGCTGTCTTGTGTATGCTATGTTTGTGCACTTATTTTTGCTGTAATGTATCTGCATATATATATATGGAGAATTAACTACTATTCACATTTTGCATATTTACTTTGTTTATTTAACTAAAACTCATTTCAAAAGTGATATATAGTTGTTGTAAAGAATTTACTGAGCCATGTCTTCATGTTGTCCGTGTTTGTGTGGAAGGAGCTTTGTCCATATATCCCATCTGCTCTGATACAAAGTGGGGGACTTCTTAGTTATTAGTCTACTATGTGTGAGGCCAGTTTTTCTTTCGTTAGACTGTAACAAATCTATCCTGGAAGAAGTGCAGCCAGAATGCTCCTTAGAAGTCATGTGGTCAGAAGGGATCAACTTCTGGAGGAGGATATCAAGGTGGGTAAAGTAGAGGGTCAAAGAAAAAGGCAAAGACCCTCAAGGAGATGGATCAGCACAGTGGCTGTAATGATGGGCTCGGTGTAGCAGGGACTGTGGGGGTGGGGCCTGACCACTCAGTGTTTTGTTTTGTTGTACACAGGGTTACTATGAGTCTGAATCAACTTAATGGCACCTAACAACAACAAATTGTAAACTATAAGGAATGAATATTTTGCGTTCTATCCACTTTTCTGTAGCCCAAGGGACTTGGGAAAGCTCAGTAGAAGCCCTGTGCAGACATAGAAAATCTGGGCTCTGTTCTTCTCCTGATTTTCTTTAATATTTTACATGTAGGGGCGAGGTGTGATTTTTGACAATTCTTGTGGGAAACACTCTCACTTTGGGCTATTTTCCCAATTCAGTGTACTATCCATGGACCATCACTCACTTATTTTGGTTAGAATTCTTTTTTTAATTTACTAAGATAAAATTCATATAACATAAAACTTAAACCATTTAAACATTTTAAAGTGTACAATTCAGTGACTTTTAGTACATTCATAATGTTGTGCAACCATCACCAATAATTCCAGAACATTTTCATCACCCAAAAAGAAACCCCATACTTCTCACAATTATCCACACCTTCCCACAACCCCCAGGCAACTACTTCTAATTTTGTTTTTTATGGATTTACCTATTCTGGATATTTCATATAAATGAAATTGTACAACATGTAGCCTTTTGGGTCTGGCTTCTTTCATTTAACATGTTTTCAAGGATTTCCATGTTGCAGCATGTATTAGTACTTAATTCCTTTAAATGTTTATGGATGGCATTTATCATTCAGGTTTGTTTTCCTTTAATACTTTATTTTTTAGAGCAGTTTCAGGTTTCAAAAAATTGCACGGAAAGTACAGAGTTCCAATCTACTCTCCTCCACTCACAGTTTCTCCTATTATTAATATCTTGCATTAGTGTGGTACATTTATTAAAACTGATGAACTAATATTGATATTGTTAACTAAAGTTCATAGTTTATATTGGGATTCATGCTTTGTGTTTGTACAGTTCTAAGCTTTTGACAAATGCATGTCATGTATCCACCATTAGAGTATCACTGTCCTTAAAATGCCCTGTACTGTGTTTGATCTATTCACCCTCTCTCCCTGAACCCCTGATTTTTTTTTTTTTTACTGTCTCTATAGTTTTGACTTTTCCAGAATGTCATATAATTGCAATAATACAATATGTGGCTTTTCTAGACTGGAATATTTGACTTAAAAGCATGCACTTAAGGTTCCCCCATGTCTTTTTGTAGCTCGACGTATGGATGTACCGTATTTTGTTTATCCATTCACCTACTGAAGGATATCTTGGTTGCTTACAGTTATGGATAAAGTGGCTATAAACCACATTTTTGTGCTATTTTGCATTCCCACCAGCAATGAATGAGAGTTCTATTACTCCACACCATTGTCAGCATTGGTGTTGCCTATCAGCTGTTCTAGGTGTGTAGCAGTATCTTGTTTTAATTTTCAATTCCCTCATGATATATGATCTTTTCATATGTTGATGATTTGCTATCTCTATAGCTTATTTGGTGAGGTGTCTATTCAGAGCTTTTGCTCATTTTGTAATTAAGTTGTTTTCTTATTGTTGAGTTTCAACAATTCTTTGCATATTTTAGATACAATTCTTTAATCAGATGTGTTTTATAAATATTTTTTTCTCAGTATGTGGCTTTCTTTTTCCTTGCAGAGAAGATGTGTTTAATTTTAATGAAATCCAACTTACCAATTTTCTCTTTTATGGATCGTGCTTTTGGCATTGGATCTAAAAACTCTGCCAAACCCAAGGCCAGCTAGATTTTCTCTTACGTTATCTTCTAGTAGTTGTACAGCTTTGTGTTTAACATTTAGGCCTATGTTTCATTTTGAGTTAATTTTTGTGAAAGGTGTAAGGTCTGTGTCTACATTTATGAGTCTGTCCAGTCGTTCCAGCATCATTTGTTGAAAAGACTGACCTTCTGCCTTTGAATTCCCTTTGCTCCTTTGTCAAAGATCAGTTTATTATGTTTGTATGGGTCTATTTCTGAGTTCTCTACTCTGTTCCATTTATTTATTTATTTATCCTCACACCAATATCACACTGTCTTGATCACTGTAGGTTTATAGTGAATCTTGAAGTTTGGTAGTGTTAGCCTTCAGACTTTGTTATTCTTCAGCCCTGGTTGGCTATTCTGGGTCTTCTGCCCTTCCATATAAACTTTAGGAACAGCTGGTCAACATCCACAAAATAACGTGCTGGGATTTAGATCTGAACTGCATTTAATTTATAAAAGTTTAGAAGAATTGACATCTTGATAATACTAAGTATTCCTATCTATGAACATGGAATATCTCTCACTTTATTTAGCTCTTTATTTCATCAGTTTTATAGTTTTCCTCATATAAATCCTGTAAATATTTTGTTAGAATTATGCCTAAGTATTGATTTTTCTCTTCCTCTTTTCTTTTTGGTGCGAATGTAAATGCTGTTGTCTTTTAAATTTCAACTGCAATTGTTCATAGCTGGAATATAAGAAAGCAATTGACTTGTATATTAACCTTTGATCCTGCAACTGTGCTATATTGCTTATTCCAGTTATTTTATTTTTTTGATTCCTTGGGATTTTCTACATAGACAATCACATCATCTGCAAACAAAGAGTGTTATTTCTTCCTTTCCAAACTATATTTCTTTTTTGGTCTTAATTACATTAGGTAGGACTTCCAGTACAACGTTGAATAGAAGTCATGAAGGGGTACATACTTGTCTTCTTCTCAGTTTTACAGAGAAAGCTTTATTTTCTCACCATTAAGTATCATGTCAGTTGTAGATATTTTGTAGATATTCCATATGAACTTGAGGAAGTTCTCTTCTATTCCCAGTTTGCTGAGAGTTTTTATTATGAATGGGTATGAGATTTTGTTAAACGCTTTTTCTGATACACTGATATGATCATATGATTCTTCTTGTTTAGCCTACTGAAGTGATGAATTACATTAATCTATTTTCAATAGGCGAACTAGTGTGGAATAAGCCTCACTTGTTTGTATGATTTTAAAAAATATATTATTGGATTAGATTAGCTAAATATTATTGAGCATTTTTACATCTATGCTCATGAGAAATATTGATGTGTAGTTTTCCTTCCCAGTAATGTCTTAGTATGGCTTTGGTGTCAGGGTAATGTTGGCCTCAAGAGAATGAGTAAGGTAGTATTCCCTCTGCTTCTATCTGCTGGAAAAAGAGTGTAGAGAATTGGTGTAATTTCTTCTTTAAATGTTTGGTTGCATTAGTGAAACTATCTAGGCCTGTTTAGTTTCTGTTTTGAAAGGTTATTCATTATTGCTTCAGTTTCTTTACTATAGGCCTATTCAGATTATCTGTTTTTCCTTGTGTAAGTTTTGGTAGGTTGTGTCAAAGATTTGATCCATTTCATCTAAGTCATCAAATTTGTAAAGATAGATTTGTTCATAATAGTCCTTTATTACCCTTTTAATGTCCATGGGATGAGATCTGATGGTCCGTCCTTGTTTCATTTCATAAATCTATCTTATTTTCTTGGTTAACCGGACTAGAGGCTTATCAATTTATCACTTTTTTAAAGAAGCAGCTTTTGATTTTCATTATTTATTTCCTGTTTTCAATTTCATTGATTTCTGCTCTAATTTCATTACTTCTTTTTTTTTCTGCCTTAGATTTAATTTGCTCTTTTTCAAGTTTCCTTTCAAGCTATAAATTTTCCATTAAGCACTGCTTTTGCTGCATCCCACAAATTTTGATAAGTTGTATTTTCATTTATTAGGAAGTATTTTAAATTTTCTCTTGAAATCTCTTCTTTGACCCATGTGTTACTTAGAGGTGTGTTGTTTAATTTCTAGATATTTCTTGGTTTTTAAAAGTATCTTTTTGTTACTGATTTCTAGTTTAATTCCATTGTGGTCTGGGAGTGTACTTTGTATGATTTCTATTCTTTTGAATTTATTAAGGCATGTTTTATGGCACGGGATGTGGTCTATCTTGGTAAATGTTCCATGTGAACTTGAGAAGAACATGTAGCCCAAACTTCCCTTTGACAAATTCTACATATATAAAACTTTATATATGTAAAATTTGTACCTCAGATACAGATGTAGATATATCTGAGATATACATATCTCAGATACCTCTTGTGTACCACACCAAATCCTCTCAGCCTAACCATTTACTCCAGCCACTGCTGCAGTGACCAGTTCACACATGCTTTGACCAGCTTCACTGAAGTCAGCTTGAGAGACAACATCTCTCAATCATCTTTGGTGTGCAATGTATCATCTCTTGCTTTCTATCCAGGGCATTACCTGGAACTTGTTTGGGATTCATACATGTGCAGCCAATACCAGTGCAGACACTCCTGATGAATGGGACCAAAAGATAAATACTTCCTCTTTTTATCTATGTTGCAGATTGATTTGAGATGCATTTCATAGGCTCTTTGGAAGTTCGTGCTGGCTTGAGTACCACTGCCCTTAGTGCTGGCCATTCTTGTACTAGCTTTCCCTCTTTTTCTATTCTACTCCCTCTGTTCTTTACCCTAACTATGAGTTTATTCTTTTTCCCAAATAAGCTACCTAGCTGCACAGATGTGCTGGTCTTAGGCTCTATTTTCACGGGGAACTCAGGCAAAGATATTTTGAAAGAAAGATGGCCCATTCCATAGTCCATTAGTGGAGTGAAGATTTCTAGTGTATAGGGCTTACATTTAGCTTTAGAGACTATTGGTAGAACTAGCTCAACCTGACAGAGAAAAGTCAGGTTGTGATATGGCACAGGCTCACTAAATTCTAGAAATAAAGGTTGTAAGTGGTTGCTATTTTTTAAAAAAATCATTGTGCTTATTAAAACTTTTTAATTTCCAAAGGCACTTCAGTAGCTTTCACAAAAATATGCTTTTTACCTAGGTGAAGCATATGCTTCAATAGTACCATGGTAATATAATCAGAAAAAAAGACAAATTGAACACCAAATATCTCCCAATAATGTTACATGGCTGAGGTGAGCATCTCTGAAGGACTGTGAACAAAATTTAAGTTTCTTCTTTGTAATTTTTTTCATGATTAGGTATCACAAAAGGAACACACACAATGACACCATTTTTGGCACAGAGAAGTGCTAGTGGCTAAGGCCAGTAAGGCCAAAGAGTTGCATGTACAAGAAGCAACTAACTGCAGGCCACTGCCAGAGTGATTCTGGGTTTTTTTTTTTTTTGTTTTGTTTTTTAAAAAGATACAAACCAGGAGGATAAGGAACCAGCCTTTCCCAAGACTATTCTGAAGGGCAAATAACTTAAGGAGAAAACGTTACAATAAAAACAATAATCACAAACAAAACAAAACCCACATTACAGTTCTGAGAGAAGAGACAAGTTTGCTTGTCTTTTTTTTCTCACTGATATAATTCCTTCAAATCGTACAGAAGTCAAAGTACCTGGAAGTGTGATTTACACAGTAGTGGAAAAACAAGAATAAATAGATTCAATGATGCATTTCTTATGGGCCTGGACAAACCCAGTGCTTTGAACAGATGTAAACAAGTCTACCCAGAAGTCTTATTGGTGGTTCAAGAGCTTGTAAATCAAGGCACTTGTCCACACAGCCTGTATCTGCTCAGTCCCCTCCATATTAATCACCTCCGGGTTTCCCCAGAGCCTGTGCTCTTTTGCCCTAAGGAGGCAATACTCACAGTTAATGTCCTTTGGAACTGAGAAAACACGAGAAATCTAACGCCTCATTAAATTATTTCTTGTATTTTAAAGTGAACCATTAGAGGGGAAGGGAAAAAACAGGGGGACTTGAAACTCTAGTTTTATCAGGGGCCTTTTTTCAGGTAATTTGAAGTTAAAATGCAAATTTAGCAGATATTGCTCATATCTTTTAAATCCCAGTGGCTCTGCCAAAGTTAACTTCTTAGGAAGTGACAAGTCCATCATCGTAGTAGGTGGGACTTATCTAAAGTTGTCTGTTCATAGCCATGGTGTCTCTGGAGGGAAGATAGTACTCCAGGACCACACACAGCCTCTGGTGCCGAAACATGAGCAAGTCAGAAACAGGGCCAACAGAATAAATAGAAAGACCTTCGTCACTGTAGGACCCAGTGTCTGTATAAGCCATTTCTGACAGAAGCGGTATTTCCTCTTCAGGTTCTCACTTACTGAAGGTTGTGTTAGAAGGCTGTGTTTTTAAGGATGGTAGGGCTTTCTTCTTCATCCTTTAACACCCTTGTGTGGCTTGGACTTTGCCTATGTTTTATCCTATAAAAACAAGCAAAACACATGTTTGTTACAAATCTTAAGAAAAATTTAAAAAATAAAACTGAGGGTATTTTGACCAAGGAGAAAAAAGTCATATAGCTGATCCTGAAAGGTCAGAGCTCCTGTTGCTATGGAGATGTAGACACAGGATCAGACCAGAGAAGACAGGCTGTAAGCACCTTGCCATTCATAACCCTGTGATAGATGAAGCAGTCCACAGCATTTGTGAGAAATAATCTGTGGGGGACTCTACTGTGAGGGGCTCCTAAGACCTGGCTAGGCCCAGACCCGGCATTCAAAACTGTGAGCAATGGGGCCTTCTTACCCTTTGACCCTTAGCATCTGGTCAATGGTGTCTGGGAGGGGAGTTTTGAAGCTCTCTGGGAGGAACAAGGTAAGGATGGCTGTCAGGATGGTCAGACTTCCCATGAGAATGTAGGGCAGGAAACGGTCATAGGCACCTATGGCAAAGCAGACAGAGCCCCAAGCTGGAGGCTGCAGTTAGACTGGGCTTCCCTCCATCCCTTTATGTTCCTGGGACTCTATAAAGGAGATCACCTCCCTTTCTTGGCCTCAGCATCTGCCACAGCTGAGCTGCCAGATTAGAATCCGAAACCAAGACAGGCCTTACAACCCAGAGTTAGCACAGACATGCCCAGAGGTCCAACAGTGCCTCCACAATACACGGGAGGAGCGCTGAGGGGAAGAGAGGCCCTGAACCATGGCGATCACTATTTCCATTTCTAAGGAACTTGAGGTACTCGTCCATTGACAGGAATAACTCCTCCTCCTCTCCAGGTGTGTTACAACCTGTTTGGTTTGCCTTTAGGCTGTTCAGAAAAATGTTTCTGCTTGTCAGATCTAGGTAGCATGTTAAGTTCACAAAGCATACTGGGTACTCTCAGAGTAGGTGTCACCTCTCCCAAAGATACACAGGGGAATAAGAGCTGCCATGAGGAAATAATCTTCAGAAGGAGAAAACTGATGCTCTGTTACATAAAATGGCACAAGGAAGCTCTTTATACAGTATAAGCCCAATGTGTGAAGTGCTCTGAGTTACAGCAATTTTCAATTCTCTGGACCTCTTGAATGGACCTTTTTTCACCTTGTGTACCTTTTAAGCTCTTATTCGAAGAATAAATTTCTCCAACTAAGTATACTAGTTTCCTAAACCACTCTGTAGTTTCTTAGGATAAGTATTCCCTGATGGAAGGCCTGGGATGGCTGAAACAAAGACAAATACCTCTAATTTTCTCATCAATTTCTAACTAGTCTATAGGCTATTTTCCATTCATAAGTACCTCCTCCACAACACCTGGACTAGAATGTCTCTCCAGTGTAGATCCAGTTTTAGATGAGTTCCATTTGTTTTGTGTTCTTGTTTTCCTGTTAAAGTCAAACAGTGCTTCCACTCATCGCTCCTATGTGCTCAAGCCAAAAACTTACGCCCACAGGACTTACCCAGGTAAACAAAATAGGGTGACAGGATGCTGCCCAAGCGGGATGCCATAGAGCTGACTCCCACGCCCATATTTCTGACCACTGTGGGGTACAGCTCAGCAGTGTACACATAGACAATGGAGAAGGCAGTAGTGATTCCAAACTTGCCCACCATAACTAGGACTGTAGTCAAATAGTATAAATCTGGAGAGGCAAAGGGAAGGAAGCAGGAGTAGGCATTAACCAATGTACTCTGCTGAAACAAACATACTTCCTCCCTTTCTGAAGGAAGGAAGTTTCTTTAATTTCCTATTGTGGGGTAAGGGGCTATATCCAAGATTTCCCTCCAAGCTGGTCACTGAAAGGAGGCTAGGGACCTGAAGTGATGTAAGAACATGCTATTTTCCTCAGCCTAAGGACCACCAGTGTGAGCCCCTCAAAAGCCCACAAAAGCCTGTTTTCTAGTTCAGAGTCTTAAAGACAGGTCTGTCAGAGAGTTAGCCATTACCCCATAACCTCATGCTGCAAGCACTGTACAATTATTTAATGACTTTTAGGTGAACGGGGAGTTCAGTTATAACTCTTTTCATGCTTTCATTCTACTCAGACCTCAAACACTGAGTAGATCATCAGAACCTCAGGACAATCCTCCAATCCATCCTTCTCATTGTGCCAACGAGGAGATGGGTCTGTGTGAGCTCAGGGATGAATTTCTATGTACATTCCTGGGCTCCTTTGGCCATGCCACACTGGGGGCTGTTCCTGTGCAGCAGTGTTCCCAGCCTAAGGGGCTCAAAAATGATCATCAAAGGTCCCCAAACCCATAAGTACAATGAGAACTCAGGGTGCAATGACAGACATATAAGGGTCCATGAACGATTCTATGAATTTCCCTTCCACCCATCTGTGGGGAACCCAAGCAGTTATAAAACCCAGCTAATGGCCTGTGAGAGCCCCCCTATTTGTGACCTGGGCCCAACCTCTCTGTCTTCATCTCTTACTGGTTCCTTCTTTTTCCTCAAACATGCCAGGCTCATTCCTTTCTCAGGGTCTTTGCCTTTGCTGTTTCTTCTGCCTGAAATGTTCTCCTAGACTTTTTCATGGCTTTATTCCTCTCAACTGCCCCTTATTCAGGGATGTTCTCCATGTTTACTCTGCAAACTACAATAAGCATGTATATTTGTTTACTTGCTTGTTGTATATTTTATCAACTAGAATGTGACTCCATGAGAGCATGGGTCTTGCCTGACTTGTTTATTTCTGTATCATTAGCACCAAGCACAGTGCCTGGTCCATAGCAGGCATTTTATAATGATTTGTTGAATAATCATTCATGACAAATGGCTAACCATTCATGTACATGACTAATACAGGACTAGGGTAGAGGAAACCAAATATGAACATGGTAACATGGAGACAGAGTGAAATTAACCAACAGCCTCAAATGGTTCCTCCCTCCCACACTCCACAAAGCCTAGGCAATAAAGAGTGTGCTAATCTCAGGAGGTAATCTCTCTAGATTTTTAGGACAAGAACGCATGTATGCAGGTAAGCTGTGGTAAGCATGTCTTTTATTTTCTAATCGAGGAAGAGAGCCTGGTAGAAACTGAAAACCCAAGACCACAGATACACACAGTCCCTACCTGGGGGCAATAGTTGCATGAAGAGAAGCACACTGCCACCCAGGAAAAGGACGGCGGCTATGGAATAGCGCCGGGGCAGGTGCTGCAGCAGCACCCAGGCCATAATGTATGCTGGGACTTCAACCACCGCTGAAAGGAAGCAGTTCATGTAGACGTCTCCATGCAAGTTAGGAGTATCAAGGGAAAGCCCGAAATAGCCCACTGATATGGTCATCCTGAAACAGAGTACAGAAGAAAACTGGGGAAGCAGTATCCCCGCCCCGCCCAACCTGAACAACTTTTTAAATATTATTATTTAAGGAAATTCAAAACTTCACTTTAAACAGGGAACAGGAGGGCAGCAGTAGGTAGAACCATGCCATCTTACTTCTTTAAACAAAAGAGAACATCCCTAGGCCCAAGTGGTACCAGTGTGCCAGTGTTCCGTATAGCAAGTACGCCAGCAAAAAAGGTTTATATACTCCAGATAGAATTAATTCATTAAAAAAAAAAATTCTAACCTGCTTTTTGGCTCTCAAATTTCGAAGCTGGGGCACTTACAGAAGTCTGCTTCCTACTCTCTGAACCTCCCCAAATTCAGCAATTGAAGAAGGAACTAGGGAAGGGTTAGGAGAGTTAGCAAGTGGGGTGCGATAAGATTGGAGAGATGAGATAAAATAAAGGACAAACATTAAGTCAAATATTTAGAGAAAGATACCTAGTAGACCATATATGGTGATCAACCAAGAAGAGGCTGGTCCAAGGCAGCTGACCCCACCCCATCCATCACACTCCTGGAGGAGAGAGGGAGATCTCAGTGGTGAGGCCACGTCTTCTCTCATCTGCATGCATGCCCTCCCAACCGTTCTCCCTTGACCTTGTCCTCAGCAGCAGACCAATGACAGTCTTTGGCAAACCAAATCTTTATGGATTAGACTAAGTGCTTTTAACTCATCTGCAGGTTGAAACCGTAGCTGGTGCAATCAGAAGGAAAGGAAATGTGCACAGAAAATCCAGAGAAATCCAGTGCCTGAGTGAGCTACAAACTGGTGACTAATTGTAGGCTCGCAAATCTGTGGTGTAGGCTGAATGCCTTGAGGCCCACTGGAAGGTGAGAGTCCTGAGGGATCCTGGGATGTTCCTTGGAAATGGGTGATTCACAGTTCCCCTAGTATGTGCAGAACTGCTGGCTGCCACCAGGCTGGCTGAATAGTAGTTAAGAACTCTGAGATGAAGTCTGTTCTCCTCATTCATCTTATCACTGCTCATCTAGCAGCCTACAGGTTAACTCCTGTAATCCCAAGGGTCTGGCCACTAAACAAAAGCTGTCCAGGCACTTGGATATGTTCCCTCTCTCTGGCCCTTCCTGACACTTGGTGAAATGCCTTGTTAGAAGAACCTGATAAGGGCAGCTAGCCACACACCTGCCTCCAGGACAGTCTTTGAATATCCCAGAGAACAGAAACTCAATCCTGCTTCCATGTTTCCAGAAAGGACTTAGCAGCCTCTGTAACCTGGAGGAAATGGTGTCTTCATACTCTGCTCCTTTTCAAAAGCCTCATCTGTGTTTTAGGCAATGTTGACAACTGGGTAAGAGGGGCTATGGGATAGGAATAACTAAGGACCCAAAATGAGCAAAATGAGTGATCCCCAAAGATCCTGTATTTCCCAGAAAAGCCTCCACAATAGTTTTCATTCTCATTTTCTGAGGTTCCATCAAATTAAGAATTGTAGCATGCCCATTTCTTCCATTGCAAGGCATACCTCTTTCATTTTCTCATGACAAAGATTTTCAATTTTGGTCCGAGACATGTCTGTGAACAAGAAGTTTTGTCTGGAAGCCTCAGACAGGTCTCACTTACGCACCACAGAATTATGGACATGATGGTGACCATTCGGATATTCCGAGTTCGTAGCAGATCCAGAATGCTGTGTGACTGCTGCTTCTGGGAACTTAGGTCTTGTAGCTGCAGGAAAGACACAGCAAGTAGATGGAAGGGCAAGAGAGTTGGAGACTCAGAACATCCAATAACATACCCGAAACCCTGGCAACTCAGCTTTTTGTGTCTCAGAGTTGGGGCGTCTTTTACTTTTCTTCCTTAAAGAGAAGAACAGTAATAGTGACCACATCTTGGGCTGCTAAAGGTTTCCCTAGGTCTTGTTGATAACAAAGTAGAATGAACAAGAATGAGGAGGAAAAGCAGGTGTCCTGTCCCTGGGGAACGCAGTGAAGATGGAGTCCAAGCTGACAACTCCCTTGTCCACCAACCCCCTCATCGGTGACCACATTTCAGGGAGGCCTTGAAGCACTCTGTCCCGGGGCTAGTCCCTGCCCTCTGGTCAGAAACAGAAGTTTGCTGTGTATTTTATTGATCTGATATTTAAAAATAATTAATTTTAAGCCTTCATCTCATGTGGTTACTTGCCTATTTCAGGGAAAAAATGTTAGATAGGAAAACAGGAAAACTGACCTGAGCTTCACTCAGAGTAGCTTCCTATGAAATTCGGTACAGCCAAGGCCAATTAATAAACTACACGTCTAAACACACTGATGTTGCTTTCTTAAGCAAACCCAGCCTTGGAGCTTGTTTTTCCTGGGTTATCAGTTCAACAAAAGGTCAACTTCTGACTTAAAGGATCCCCTGAAATAGCCTCATTTCCGCAAAGATGTCAGTAGGGCTACGGGTTCACCCAGATTGACCCCTCACTTAAAAGCAGCCAAATACTTGTTTGCCCTACCCTTGCTCTGACCTTTGTGCATCAGAGCCCTTTCCAGTACATGCTAAGTGGGAGCTATTGCTGAGCCATCACTTAATTGTGATGCCCACTAGACTGTCTGTAACCATCAGTCTCTTTGCTGCCTGTAATAATGGTCTCTCTTTTCCAAGCTCCAGGCTACATCTTGAATCCTGAACATTTCTGACATGCCTGCTGCTCGCACTTCAGCATGACTGCTGGTGGCTGTTCCCACACCCATTCCCTGGGACTAATTCTGCTTTCTGGTCTTCCCAGTCAGCTCAGAGACATTCCAGAACCAGGCCAACCAACATTTTTAGCTTCTAACCACTTCTTGTAGTCATGAGACTGAGGAACACTGCCTGCTGCAGAAAGGGTAGAGAGAGAGGGAACAGGAAGAACAACAAGAACCAGGAACCAGGAAAAGCCAAGAAATTACTCATGGTGTGTGAGAGCAGGGTTTGCAGGAGGGGTGGGGTTGGTGGGAGGGGAAGAAGCAGATAGCAAAAAGGACCTGGTTCCACAATGCTATGAAATAGACCATTGGTGGGTAGAAAGAGACTGAACCTTTCTAGCTCCAAATCTATTGTACTGTACTGGATTATTATTTTAAGAAGACAAACTACCTAAGAGATAAGAAACAACTATTTTTAAAATGCTAACTTTATGAAAGACTTACTTTTACTCATAAAGGGTGTTTATTATTAAAAGTAATGGCTAATATATATGATTGCCTAGAAGGGAAGGAGGGAAAGTATGAAATCCTAAAACCCATGAGAAAGATGAAAAGGGTTAGGCAGTTGGTACCTTCTTCTCAACTTCTGAATTCTATCAAGACCTGTCTTGGGGACAGCTGGGACTTGGGCACAGCAAGGGCTTGGTGCCTGTGTGAAAGGAGGAGTTTGGGGCAGTGTGGATGCTCTCAAACCACGGGCAGTGTGGCCCTCCTACCAGCTTCTATGTGGTGCTTACCTCAGTTGGGTCAAAGATGGTTGTGGTTACAACAATCCCATTGATTTTAGCAGCCTTATAGATGATCTCCTCGGCCTCTTTAAATCGCCCCTGAGAGATGAGCCATCGGGGGGACTCAGGGATGAACCTGGAAGCACAGAGAGAAATCTCACTGAGGCCTCTTTGCCCAACAGCTTATCAACAGACTAAATACAGCTTAAATGGAAGTGGGAAATGAGGTTTTCAGAACAAGAACTAGATTTGTGGAATGTTTGGTGCTTACAGGCCAGAAGTAAAGAGACGGTCCATATAACATGCAGTCATAACCTGAAGTGTGTGCACAAACTTTGAGGGGGCATGAACCCATGAATGCCTACACTGGCCAGGTACCTCTATTTCCTAAGAGTGGTGGTGCCACCTGCTGCACTATAAGGACACAAGAGCAAGATGAGTTCCTGAGGTCTGCCTTCTGTTGATGTCTCAGCCCAGCCCAGCCCCTTGCCGTATTCCCCTCATGAAACCCCACAACCACAGAAGCTTCTGCACTAATCTCTGAGCCTCTAGTTTCTCCTCACCTTCTCACCCCTAATCCATCCAAAACCCATGAGAAAGGTGAAAAGGGTTAGGCAGACTCCTTGCCTAAAATAACATGTTTATCAAGGCATCTGAGTGTGTTGAGCCTCTATGAGTTATTTTCTACCTCACTGTGACAGGATAGGGTGCTCTGGTGGCGCAGTGCCTAAGGCATTTGACTGCTAACCAGAAGGCTAGGGGTTCAAACCCACCAGCCACTCCTCGGAAGGAAGACTGGGCGATCTACTTCCACAGAGATATTGCCTCAGAAACCCATCGATTCGACGGCAGTGAATTTTTGGTGACAGGATAAGCTCTGTCCTGTCATGACCAGGATCCTTACTGTGCTCTGTCTCCTTTCCCAGCATGCCCTGAGAGGCTCTCAACTCCATGTAGGCTCGAGAGCTCAGCTTCCCCACCTGCAAAGGGCAATTCCTACCTCAGCCCCTCTGCTGTGTTCCCTCTCTTACTATGAAATGGCATCCTCTCTGCCTGTCCAACTCCTTTATCTTAGAGGCTCAGATGGAGTCTGGGTTCCTTCATGCAGCCACCCTGAGGGTTCTCACCTTCTCCTTCTTCTCCCAGTATCTGTGGCATGATGCCTTAACAAACAGAACTAGGGCCTAAATTCTCTTGCCCTGGAGTCTGATACCTTCCTGTAGGTCATGCTGGTTCCCATCATTTCTTGGCTACATCTTCTCCCTCTCTTTGCTCTCTGATCAACCCAGGGCTGAGAAAAAGTCTGCTGATGCCTTGTGATTTTTTTCTGAATATGGAGAAAACATTCTGAAACAACTTAGAAATAATCTATTCTTCCTGTCCCTGAGAGCTCCAACAGGGTTTGTGGGTTGCTGGTGCCCTCTAGTGAAGGCCAGCTAGAACAACCCTAGGCACAGGCCACACTCACCACCAGAGCAAGGCACAAAGTACCCCCGGCACTGTCAGTGCCAGCAGCAGCATCCTCCAGTCTCTGACGAAGTAAGCGAACAGTGGAAGCAACATGTAGCCAAATGAATAAAATATGCACACTCCTAATGTGGAGAATATAATACGAGCCGATTTGCCAAGAATTTCTGTTCCTGTCAAAACAAAGGAGGAGTCATGTTAGCTTTTTAATCTGGTTTATTTCCTTATTAATCTTCTGTGGTATCATTTTCAGCACATGGACAAGAAAGCAGCCAAAACTATGTCTAAGTTCTCAAGCCCTGAGAAGGAAACGGGATTTTGAACCCAGTTCAATATAACCATCTCCTGGGGGTGCCTCACTGTGACCTCTTGGGCCCCTCAGGGAAAGAGTGATGAAAATTTCACTGCTTTCCTCCTCCACATGCTAAAGATGCTACATTAGGCCCCCAAGTTTAATCTACACACGAGGAAGAATTCATTGAAGGTGAAGTCAGCACTGAGGCTGCACAAGTTGACTGTTACCCTTGAAGAAAGAAATATTCTATTAAAAGTGAAGAGAAAAATAATCCTTTCAACAATACAACTCATGGAACCCAAAAACCAGTATGCTAGAGTCAGAATCCTCCAAACAGTGGGACTGGCAACTTTTCATCAAGAACAGGCTGGCATGTCCGAGCCAAAGCCCTGCAGCGTGTACTCTGAATTAAAACCCTGAAAGTGACTAAAATCTATTCCTACCAATTTATTTTTTTATTGTGATTTGAGTGAAAGTCTACAGAACAAATTCATTTTCCATTCAACAATTCATATATATTTTGTATTGTGACATTATTGCAACTCTCCACAATGTAATAGCAGTCTTCCCACTTCCTACCTATGGTTACCACTTCCAATCTTCCTTCTTTCCTATTGCTTTTCTTCAGAGCTTTGTCCCTGGATAAATGCTGCCCTTTTGATCCCTATGGTTGTTCTAAAGAATACATACCTTCCCAGTGTTACCATTCATCTTATAGGCCTCTATCTCCCAAGTGATTTTTGTCAGCAGATTCTTATTGACTACAGTGTTTTGCAGAGGAGGCAGCTTTCTTCCCTGGTGACACTGCCATCATGGACAGTCATGTTTCCCTCTTTCCTCTTTCTTGGGCAGTGGCAGGCCCTTTTTATGAATGATCTTTGGTGAGTCTTAGTAAAATAGCCATTAAGTGTCAACAAGACCAAGGGGCCATACTGTAGAGACCAGAGAAGAACTAGAATCAGAAGTAAGACTAAATGCTGGGGACCCATAGCTGATTACTGGACTGACTCAGTTTCCTTGACTATAAGTTAGGTTTACCAAGAAGTTCTGTTGCTAGAGACTAGTTTCTTTTAAGGGACATTATGGCTGTCTCCAAGAAAGTAGGTGGTGGGATGATGGTGAAACACAGGATCAATTACTCAACTCTAACTGATGGCCATACCCAGGACAAAAGCTGCCACATAGTTGGAGATCTGGCCCATGCCTACGATGACAAACAGCACGGTAAACATCTCAAAGTTTGTTGAGAAGACTTGCAGGAAGCTGAAGCCTGTCTGCATGCCCATGGTCACAAATAGCACATTCTTCCGACCACACCTGGAAGGAAAGGAGAGTGAAAGAGAATTAGCTGGGAAGGGGGGCTTTCCCCAGATCTATCAGGGAGGGGTCGTGGATAGTGCTGCCCGGTTATCGAATACCAGGTATAGCCCAATCTCTCAGTCTCTGTGCCATTACTTCCTCTCCCTGCTCCCCAGAATGAATATGCAACCTGGACACTAAGGTTGTCCAAAAGGCAGTGCCACAATTATGATAATAGTTGTAATGGATTAAAACACATTAGTATTAGTATACTTAAATCCATGTGTACATAATGTTTCTTTTTTTTTAAGAACAGGTCATTTTTGCAGCATAATGGAAAAACAATTATCCTGAAAACTAAAAATTAAAGGGAAAGAAGCATTTGTCCTGGCTCTCTTAGGTCAACTATGTGAGCAGTAACTAGTAGTAGGTGAGGGGAAGTATCACTTTATAAAAGTATTTTAACTATTAATGGAAAGAAGTGGCAGAATTATAATACCACCTTTTTACAACCCCCAATGGCTGAACAGGTATTACACATCAATGACTAACATAAAAAGAAACAACCAGATACTGCATGTCTCTTATACTCTTGCCAAAGGGGTTGAACCTGCACCTGATCCAGCATCTGGATTCAGTTGCCAATTTACAAGAAATAATAGAGATAAAGGAATATGCTAAATTGCACCATGAGGGTGCAATCAGCAAAATTTAGATTGGGACATTCTATAGGTGAAATGGCCTAGGGTTCTTCAGCAGATAAACTGTAAGGCAAATAAAGTGATGGAGGAGAATCCATAAATAAAAATTGATTAAAAGGCATGTCAAATTTTTCAAGTCGGTAAGAATAAACTTGTGCCTAAGGATGGACATCTGGGTGATAAAACTACCAAAAAAACCAAAAAACTGCAAGTGATTATTATAAGAGTCAGGATAGTAGTTACTTAATAAGGGAGGGCGGGTCTTATAATTAGGATGGGGCACATGAACATGGCTTCTTGGTGGCAAGGAAAGTTCTATCACTTCTTGATTTGGTGGGGTTACAAGTTTATTTGCTTTGGAATAATTCATTAATTACTTAATGAATTACATTACATTAATTACTTTTTGGTAGGAGATGAGGGAGAGGAGGGGTTGAAGAGATTCCTGAGTCTCTGGCTTACATGGTTAGAAGATTAGAGCCTGTGATCCTGCCCTAGCATTGCAGGCCTAATCTTCATTCTCCGTCTCACACAGGGCCCTTGCAGTCTTCACCATGGAGGGGTTGCTCCATTCTCCCCAAGCCCTTGAGAACAGTGAAACGGTCTCACTGGCTACAGGCAGCCAGCACAGCCCAGCCACAGTGCCAAGCTTCAGAAGGACCCTCACAGATGGGAAGATGGAGCCAGCTCTCACAGCCAAGTCTCCAGGGGCCTCATTGACTGTGCCCAAGAAAGTGACAGTGGGAAGCAAGTTAGAATATCTACTGCTTGCCAGATAATATGCGTTAAGTCTGGGACCATGTTCATGTCAGGAATACACCAGGCAACTCAGAAGATCTCCTAAATTCAGAACTGTAGGGAGATGAAAGTGATGGGTAAGAGCCACTGTGTGGGTTGGTTCTGTCTGTGCGCCAGAGTTTACAAGTGAGGCCAGGGATGGAGAGGTGAGCTGTGCTAAGGAACCTAATACCTGTGGGGCTAGTATCTGGAAAGGGCTCATAGAAGCCCTGTCAGGAGCCTAGGCCCTCTCCAGCATCTTAGCCTCCTTCGGGGCAACTCTGAGGCAGGCTGACAGCGTGCTACACTGCCTACTTAGAGGCCATCTGAGAATTAGAGCATATCCCATGAACCACTCCCTGTCCTCAGCATACTTCTTACAAGATTCATAGCAAAGATCAACACCAGTGGGCCCCTGTCTGGCCAAGTCTCCCAAAATTCTATGCCTGTGTATGAGTCCAGTGCTGAGAAGGAACACACTGGGACAGATTTTACTTTTTCTAGTATCCTTAGCTTTTGAGTATAGTACCTCAGGAGAAAAAAAATCCAACTCATACTTGACTGTGCTGCCCCATTTACTACCCTTTCACAAACAAGAGTGTAGCTGTGGTCTCAATTTCCTGGTCTTAGCCTTTTCTCAGGACTGGAAAGGGCTGGAATCATACACAGAAGTGGCTTTCAAACTGAGCTCTGGAGTCCAGAGGTTCCTCAAGGGGAAAGTGAGTAGGGGCTCTGGGCCTTTTCCCATATCAACCAGAGGTGCTCCACAATTTACCTATTATATACATTGTGCTTCCCAAGGTTACCATTTAAAAAAAAGTGTATAAGCCTTCAGTCTGATCCAAATTACCATCTCCATTTTTCAGGTGGGAAATGGGCCTTCTTCTTGGCTTGGGAAAACAGAGCCTGAGGTGCTCAGAGAAGCTCTCCAAAGATAATATTCTCCCATCTGGTCTAGAGTAGTGGTACTTAAACTGGTGGTTGTTGTTGTTAGGTGTTGATTAGTCAGGTCTGAGTCACAGTGACCCTATGTATATCTGATAGAAACACTACCCAGTCCTGTGCCATCCTCACAATCATTGCTGTTTGAGCCCATTTTGTAGCCACTATGTCCATCCATCTTATTGAGGATCTTCCTTTTCAGCTGACCCTCTACTTTACAGAATTGACTCGATGGCAGTGAGTTTGGTTTTTTTTGGTCTACTTTAGAGAGCATGATGTCCTTCTCTAGGGACTGGTCCCCGATAACATGCCTGACAACACGTCCAAAGTATGTGAGATGAAGTCTTGCTATCCTTGCTTCTAAGGAGCATTCTGGCTGTACTTCTTCCAAAAGAGATTTAGTCAGTCTTCTGGCAGTCTACAGTATATTAAATATCCTTCATCAATACCGTAATTCAAAGGCATCAATTCTTCTTCTGTCTTCCTTATTCATTGCCCAGCTTTCACATGCATATGAGGCAACTGAAAATGCCATGACTTGAGTCAGGTGCATCTTAGTACTCAAAGTGACATCTTTGCTTTTTAACACTTTAAAGAAGTCTTTTGCAGCAGATTTACAAAATGCAAAACTGTGGTAGTTAAGGTTGTGTGTCAACTTGCCTGGGCCGTGACTTTGAGTGGTTTGGCAGCTGGATGTAGTTATTACCCATGATGAGATGGGATGTGGTGTAATAAGCTCCATGGCGGAATGTGCTGTGAGCAGTTAATCAGTTGCCATCAGGGTATGGCCTGCTTCCAGTATATGTGGAGAAACTTTGAGAAAGGTCTCTAGATTTTTGGCACACTTTTAGATTATGCCTTTGGTCAAATCTTTATCTCCAGTTTCTGGACTTGAACCAGTGGCCTGCCACGCTGCTTGCATATCTTGGGGATTGTGCCATTTTACTTGCAGATCTTGGATTTGTCATTCTCAACAGCCAGCAGCTATGAGTCAGAAGAAGCCTCCAGCTCCAGTGGGCCTGGAACAAGAGGCAGAGCTGAAGCCCAAGGTCAAGGGAACTTCACCTAGCCCCTATAGCCAGCACTCTGAATTTGGACTTCTCTGGTAGTGTAGTGCCTAAGGCACTTGACTGCTAACCAAAAGGTTGGCGGTTCAAACCCACCAGCCACTCCTCGGAAGGAAGGTTGGGCAATCTACTTCTGTAGTGATACCACCTCGGAAACCCAAGGAGGGGTCGCTATGAGTTGGGTCTGACTCAATGGCACATAACAACAACAAAAACAGCCCCCTAAATTGTAAACGAATAAATGCCTATTTGTTAAAGTCATCCATTTGTGGTATTTCTGTTATATCAGCACTAGATGGCTAAGACAGATAATATAATTTGATTTCTTGATACTGTTTTCATGAGTGCTGATTGTGGTTCCAAGTAAAAGGAAATCCCTGGCAATTTCAATCTTTTCTCCATTTATCGTGATGTTGCTTTTTGGTCCATTTGTGAGGATTTTTGTTTTCTTTATGTTCAGATGTAATCCATACTGAAAGTTGCAGTCTTTGATTTTCATCAGTAAGTGCTTCAAGTATTCTTCATTTTCAGTAAGCAAGGTTGTGTCATCTGTATATTGCAGGATGTTAATGAATCTTCCTCCAACACTGATGCTGCATTCTTTTTCATGTAGTCCAATTTCTTGGAGTAGTTGCTCAGCATAAAAATTGAGCATATGGTGAAAGGATACCACCTTGACACACACCTTTCCTGATTTTAAACCATGTAGTATCCCCTTTTCCTGTTTTAGCAACTCCCTCTTGGTCTATGTACAGGTTCCACATGAACACAATTAAGTGCTCTGCAATTTTCAATCTTCTCATATTATCCATTGTTTGTTATGATCTACAGTTGAATGTCTTTGCAAAGTCAATAAAATTAGTGCCTAAGGCATTTGACTGCTAACCAGAAGGCTGGCAGTTCAAACCCATCAGCCACTCCTTGGAAGGAAGACTGGGCAATCTACTTCCGTAGAGATACCACCTTGGAAATCCAAGGAGGGGTTTATGAGTCAGAACGGACTCAATGGCAGAATTTGTGTTTTTTGGAAACACCTTTCTGGTATCCTCCGCTTTTAGCCAAGATCCATCTGACATCAGCAATGATATCACTCATTCCACGTACTCTTCTGAATCCAGCTTGAATTTCTGGCAGTTCCCTGTTGATATACTGTGATATTAATGATACTGCTCAATAGTTTCCATGTTCTGTTAGATTACCTTTCTTCAGAATGGGCAGAAATACGGATCTCTTACAGTTAGTTGGTAGGTAGCTGTCTTCCAAACTTCTTGGCATAGATGAATGAGTGCTTCCAGCATTGTATTCATTTGTTGAAACATCTCAATTGGTATTCTATCAATTCCTGGAGACTTTTTTTTTTTTGCCAATTACTGCAGTGCAGCTTGGACTTCTTCCTTCAGTACCATCAGTTGTTGATCATACGCTATCTCCTGAAATGGCTGAAGATAGACTATTTCTTTTTGATAGAGTGACTCTGTATTCCTTCCATCTTCTTTTGATGGTCCCTGCATTGTTCAATATTTTGCCCAGTGACTCCTTCAATATTGCAACTCAAGGCTTGAATTTCTTCTTCAGTTCTTTCAGCTTGAGAAATGCTGAGCAAGTTCTTCCCTTTTGGTTTTCAAACTCTTAGATTAACTCTTATTAACTCTTTAACTATATTAACTATATTAACTCTTAGGTTAATATAACTCCATTGTAATACTTTACTTTGTTGTCTGGAGCTACCCTTTAAAATCTTCTGTTTGGTTCTTTAACTTCATCATTTCTTTCCCTTACTTTAGCTACTCTGTGTTCAAGAGCAAGTTTCAGAGTCTATTCTGTCATCTATTTTGGCTTTTTCTTTCTTTTCTGTCTTCTTAATGACCTTTTGCTTTCTTCATGTATGATGTCCTTGATGTCACCCCACAACATATGCTGGTCTTCAATCATTAGTGTTCAATGTGTCAAATTTATTCTTGAGATGGTGTATAAATTCAGGTGGGATATATTCAATGTCATACTTTGGCTCTTGTGGACCTGACTTAATTTTCTTCAGCTTTAATTTGAACTTGCATATGAGCAATTAATCATCTGTTCACAGTCAGCCCCTGGCCTTGCTCTGACTTATGATAATGAACTTCTCCATCGTCTCTTTCTATAGATGTAGTCAATTTTATCCTGTGTATTCCATCTGGTGAGGTTCACATATATAGTCACCAATTATATTTTTCCAAAAGGGTATCTGCAATGAGTAAGTTGCTGGCTGTGCAAAATTCTATCATGCAATCTCTGAAGTAATTTCTATCACCAAGGCCATGTTTTCCAGTTACTGAACCTTCTTTTGTTTCCAATTTTCACATTCCAATCACCAGGAATTATCAATGCTTTTTAATTGCATGTTTGATCAATTTCAGCCTATTGATGTTGGTAAAAATCTTCAGTTTCTTCATAATTGGTATTAGCAGTTGGTGGGTAAACATGGGCAATAGTCACATTATTTGGTCTTCCTTATAGGCTCCTCAGAAGGAAGATGGGGCAATCTACTTCCGTAGTGATACTGCCTCAGAAACCCAAGGAGGGGTCGCCATGAGTCAGATCCAACTTGACGGCACGTAACAATAACAACAACAACAACATAGGCATGTGGATATTATTCTATTACTGATAGCATTGTACTTCAGGATATATCTTGAAATGTTCTTTTTGATGATGAATGCAACACCATTCCTATTCAATTTGTCATTCCTGTATAGTAGACCATATGATTATCTGATTCAAAATGGCCAATACCAGTCCATTTCAGTTCACTAATGCCCAGGATATCAATCTTTATGTGATCTATTTCTGATGACTTCCAATTTACCTAAATTCATACTTCATGTGTTCCATGTTCTAATTATTAATGGATGCTTGCAACTATTTCTTCTCATTTTTAGTCATACCACATCAGCAAATGAAGGCCCTGGATGCTTTTCTCGAACATGGTATTAAGGTCTACTCTACTTTGAATAGGAGCTCTGGTAGCATAGTGGCTAAGTCACTTGCCTGCTAACCAGACGGCTGGCAGTTCAAACCCCCCAGCCACTCTTCGGAAGGAAGGTTGGGCAATCCTACTTCCGTAGTGATACTGCCTCGAAAACCCAAGGAGGGGTCGCTATGAGTCGGGGCCGACTCGACGGCACATAACAACAACAAACTACTTTGAATAGAGCAGCTCTTCCCCAGTCATACTTTAAGTGCCTTCCAACCTGAGGGGCTCATCTTCCAACACTGCATCAGGCAATGTTCTGCTGCTACTGATAAGATTTTTACTGGCCAGTTTTTTCAGAAGTAGATCACCAGGTCTGCTTTTCTACTCTGTCTTAGTTCTGAAAGCTTTGCTGAAACCTGTCCACTGTGGGTGACTCTGCTAGTATTTGAAATACTGATGGTATAGCTTCCAGCATCACACAAGCCACCACAGTACAACAAACTGACAGACGAATGGTGGTCTCAACTGGGAAGGGGCTTTCTGCCTCCAGACCAGTTGACATTTTTGGTTGTCACAAATGTGGAGGAGGTTGCTATTGGATTCCAGTGGGCAGAGGCCAGAGATGATGCTAAAACTGCTACAATGCCCAGGCCAGCCCCCTGTAACAAAGAATTATCCAGCCCAAAATGTCAATAGTGAAATCCTGGTCTAGAAGAAGACTCCTACTCCCCCTGCACTGTTCTGTAACATGAGTGCCCTACATGCCAACCACGGTGCAGTTCCTAATTATAAGACAGAGAAGTGTTACTTCTACCCTCACTCTCCCTTCCCAAGGGCTCCCTAGGATGATAGAGGAAAGAGAGGCCCAGGAATCCGAATCCTTTTACCACACCAGTCCTTGGAAGTTTGGGTTTGAGGCCAGAATGGTTTACTTTTAAAGTCTATCAACAAAATGGAAACACAAACATACCCACAAAAACCTAATAGCAATTATGAATCTACTTCTTCTTAGGGTTGTGGTTCTCTCATAATTCATGCACACAAAGATAATTTTATTATGTCAGATAAAAGGCTTTGACAATGCAGAATTATTTCAATGGCTCTCAAATTTCATGTTATTAATATGCCAGAAAGAAGGCTAAACCTTTGCCCTATATAAAAGCTATGATTTATCTCCTAAACAACAAGTCGAGGGCATGAATGTATTGCTGTTAGGTAATTTGTTTAGCTTAGGTTTTAGAACTTCACTTAAAAGTAGTGAGATCAGAAGTGGTTCATTCCACAGAGCCCTGGGCCTCCCATTAGGGTGCAGACAAGCTCGAGGGGCAGAGGTGGGAGCTGAAGGCAGGGGCTGTAGCCAGAGCAGCCATACTTTTAGCTATCTCACTTAGTGTATGTAAGTGATCCTACTTAAAAGAAGAGGTCCTGTCAAAACATAAAAGAAGGTTTGAAAGACACTGTATTAGCCCTTCTGAATGTCAAAGTAGTCCTCAATGTCCTCATTAATTTTGTTTCCACTGTTTCCTTGGGAGCAGATCTTTTTGAACAGAAATACTTTCCTCAAGTAATTATGACGTTACATGGTGATCATGTTCTTAGGTTAGCCCATGAAGTGGTTGACCCAGGAAAATGCAGTGAGTTTCAACTATGAACTTTGGTTACTTCTCTTTGTCTTCCACATCAAGGTAATTCCTTTGAGCTTCAGCTGACACTCAACCCTGTGAGAGGAGACTCCTCACCATCCCCACTTGGAGGGCCTAAGCTCAGTCCTAGGTTCCTTCTCTTCTTGCTCTACACTTTCATCTACATTCTGGACTTTGGTGAGGGTTCTATGTATTGAAATTCCCAAATGTGTTTCTCCAACCCAAACTTTTCCTGGAGAACCATACCCATTAACAAAAGCAAACCAACTAACCAAACAAAAATCCCGCTGCTGACAACTTGAATTTGACTCATGTTGCCTCAAATTCAGTATGTTCAAATTACTCAATGTCTTCTCTCACAAATCTGGTCCCTCCAGAATTTCCTGTCATAGAGAATGGCATCATTATCCAGCTAGTCTTACTGCATCCTCACTTCCCTTACCACATTCAATTCACCATCAAGTCCTGTTGAATTTACTTACTACTACTTCTCTCCATTTCTACAACCATCATTCTAGTCCAACTCACCATCATCTCTTGCATAAACTATTGTGATAGCCTTTTAATTGGTCTTTCCATATCCCCTCTTGCTTCCCTTTAATCCTTTCTCCATGAGGTAGCCAAACAGAGAATGCAATTCTGATTAAGTTATCCTCCTGCTTGAAGAAACTCTCAGTAATTCCATGCTGTTCTATGACTAAATCTGAATTCCTTACTGTGATCTATTAAACCCTGTCTGCTTTTCTGCTCTGCTCTCTGTCTTCATCTCTACACTACTCTCCACACTCCTAACACAATGGACTTTTTTTTTCTTTTTTCCCCAGTTCTTAAAGTATGCTATGCCCCTTCTTGAGTCTAGGCTTTAGCACATGCTGTATTTGTTTTTTGTGCTCAGAATACTCTCTTTACCACCCTTTTAACTCATTGATTTCTACTCATCTATCAAATTTCAGCTCATGCTTCACCTTCTCAGGGATGCCCTCTCTGACTTCCTCTGTGAGACACTCTCTTAGCACTCTGTACTCCTCTTTGTCACTTACTACAATGAAAGATAACAATCACTTGCTCAATCAGTTAACATATTCTGCCTTGCTAGAAGGAAGTTCTAGCAGTGCAGGAACCTAGAACAGTAATCTACATAAAATAGATCAAGACTATCTGGGTCAAAACCCCACCCCTGCCCCTAGCCAGCTGTGTGACCTTGGGCAAGCTCTCTGGTTTTCATTTTACTCACTTGTAAATTGGGGATAATAATAGTTCCTACCTGATAGGTTATGAGGATTAAATTAGTATTCATTTATATAGTGCTAATAACATGTCTGACACATATTAGGTGCTGTTGTTGTTAGATGCCATTGAGTCAGTTCAAATTCATAGTGATCTCATAGTACAACAGAATAAAACAATGCCGGGTCTTGTACCATCCTCACAATAATTGCTATGTTTGAGTCCACTGTTATAGACATTGTGTCAATTCATCTTGTTGAGAGCCTTCCTCTTTTTGGCTGATCCTATACTTTACCAAGCATGATGTTTTTTCTCCAGGGACTGATCCTCCCTCAAGTATGAGATGAAGGCTCACCATCCTCACTTCTAAGCAGCATTCTGGCTATACTTTGTCCAAGACAGATTTGTTCATTCTTCTGGCAATCCATGGTATACTCCATATTCTTCACCAACACCATAATTCAAAGGCATCAATTCTTCTTTGGTTTTCCTTATTCATTGTCCAGCTTTCACATGCATATGAGGCGACTGAAAATACCATAGATTGGGTCAGGCACACCTTAGTCCTCAAACTGACATCTTTGCTCTTTAACACTTTAAAGAGGTCTTTTGCAACAGATTTGCCTGGTGCAATATGTCATTTGATCTGACTACTGCTTCCATAGGTGTTAATTGTGGATCCAAGTAAAACGAAATCCCTGATAACTTCAATCTTTTCTCCATTTATCATGATGTTGCTGATTGGTCCAATTGTGAGGATATTATTCTCTTTATGTTGAGGTGTAATCCATACTTAAGGCTGTAGTCACTGATCTTCATCAATAAGTGCTTCAAGTCCTCTCTGCTTTCAGCAAACAAGGTTCTTTCATCTGCATACTGCAAGTTGTTAATAAATCTTCCTCCAATCCCAATGCTGGATTCTTATTCATATAGTTTACCTTCTCAGGTTTATTTGCCCTATTAGGTGCCAGATGTTTGTTAAATAAATGTAAATAATCTACTGACGCTTGTTGCTAGATTAAGGATATGGGGAAGCAACGGCCTTTTCCCCCAACAAGTCATGGAAAAGGTTCACTTAGAATCATTAATCAGGGTTCCGGCAAGATGGCGGACTAGGCAGAAAGACTGCACAGACTCTCTTCAACAAAGAAAAGGGAAATCAATTAACACAGACACAGAAGATAATCCTGGACCCCTGAGCCTTGAAGGGAAGGATATAGAAGTGGACTAAACCCCCACTAGCAGAAGAATTTGCGTAAA
>NW_006921699.1:2402919-2420696 GCF_000298275.1 Orycteropus afer afer | reverse complement strand
CGAGTCACATCTGACTCATAGTGACCCCTCCTTGGGTTTCCGAGGCAGTATCACTACGGAAGTAGATTGCCCCATCTTCCTTCTGAGGAGTGGCTCGTGGGTTTGAACCGCCAACCTTCTGGTTAGCAGTCAAGTGCCTTAGCCACTATGCTACCAGAGCACCCAAATCTAGTGAGCAGTACACATATTTAAATTTCTCATTAGGAAAGACTTCTCAGATAAAGACAATTAATCCATAGATGTAAGTATGCCAAAATATTTTTTTGTGCTATAGGATAAAATGATTGTTTTTTAGGATGACATTCTTATTTTGAACTCCTCTATTAGAAATCTTAGGCAGAAGCCCCAAATAGCTAGGAGGATGCTGGGACTCTTTACTGGTGACCAATGGTTCAGTGGGTGTTCTCATGTAGCACCAAGGACCTTCCTAACAGCCTCTTTTTCCCAAAACAACATGAAGCTCTCAGTTAGGAAGATACAACATAATGGACCCCTCTGAGAACTTGATGAAAGCTATGGCCTTTCTCTAGAAAAATACTCATATATATATAATCTCTAAAATTTTGCATATAATTTCAAAGGTTTATGGACTCCCTAAAACCATTATTTGACCTTGACCTAAAAGTCCTAGATTTGAACAAATAACCCACTTATAAGAAATGGGTCAAAGCAGTACTCTTCTTCCTTGTTGTAAAGTAAGAGCCATAACCACCGGCCTCTTTAGCTAAGGGGGATCAGCTCTCTGGACACAAAAGTTCTGCCCATCACTCTCTACTACTGGCTAATAAGATCGCCTTGCACTTTGCCAACAGACAGCTATTCTTAGAAATGGAAAGATAGGCATCTCTGGTACCACTTGAAGATCTACAGTATAGAACACGTACATGTGTGTAGTGTCAACCTCTCCCATACTTGAGGACGTGAGATAGTCATGTTCACAAGGGAAGGCCAGCCAGGCTAATGCAGAAGTGAATCATGGCATATTTCCTAGTTACCTGGATCATGGATACACCTGGCTTGAATGGCTCATGTTTCTTTACTCAGCAAGGATTAGGGAGTGGTGGCTGTTGGCTCTTTTACTTGGTATAGCATCTATACCAAGGACACAGCTTCCCCTTCTTGTAAAATGCAAGCTCCTGGGTTGAGAGAACACTACCAACTACCAAGGGCCAGGCACAAGCTCCTTGTTCAGTGATGGGGTCCCCTGCAGCTGCAGAAGATAGAGACCTTACCTGTCTGAGAGCTGCCCTGAAATGAAGGAGCCCACCAGCACACCCACAAAAAACAAGGAGATCGTGAGCGGGGCTTTCCAGTCGTCCTCACACACCAGGTTCCACTGTAAAGAGGAGCAAAGGGATGTATCATTCACTTCTTTTTTAACTCTTAAATTCTAAGACTTCTTGGAAAGTTAAATGAGAACACTCTGCATCCCTGCATGTTCTGTTTACATTATATAGTATGCATGTGTCAGTTCACTTAGGCAATGGCTCCCCTGGGTAGCAAAGCAAAGAGCAGGTCCCATCTTGTAGGGAGATGTTTCTCAGCCCAGTGTCTCACTTCCAATTTGGAGGGCAGGGAGCAAGCACTCTGCCCGCGTGCCAGTCCTGAGGAAAAGGCAAAGTCTCTCATGTTTGCTTCTAAGAATCTGGACAGACACCTAAGGTTGTGGCTGGGCCATGGTTTCCTTGCTCAGTGGGGTTCAGGCCATGGGTGTGAATGGCATAGGAATGACTCTGAAGCAGGGCTCTGAGCCTCTAACAGTCAACGCAGCAAGAAGACTGGGGCCAGCTATGCTCAGGCCCTTACCCTGAGCTCATGGTTTCTAACTCATTCTGGTGACATCTTGAGTTGGAGTCCCTGACTCTGCACACTAACAACATTTGGGTCTGATCATGGCAGAATACTCTGAGTTAGGAGTCAGGAAACTAGGTTCTAGCTTCCATTCTACTCTTAACCTCAAAATATGTTTTTCTTCTTCTCTCCCAGTACCTTGATTGCCCATTTGTAAAACAGGGATGGGGTAGAGAATAGGCTGTAGTCCTGTAGTTTCCAGAACTGAATGTGTGGTCCCACCTTTATTACCATGAATAAGAAAAGGGATCTGTGGGCCTGGGATGGGCCCACAGGAGAAGTAGCTGGGCACTCACACATTAGGCTGGCCCAGCCTCATAAAAAGGAAGAAAAGTCAAAACAGGAAACTTGTTTTCCCAGAAAAACGCTTCTCAGAACAGAGATGCTTAGTAATAACTAGGAAGCTCTGCAGGCTTCTCACATGAACACCTACCTTCAGGGAATTCACCCTTCTGTGTACCTGGTGCCAGGCTGCTGGTCTGCTGCACCCTCTACCCGCCCCCGCCCCATGCCCCCTGCCGTCTCAGTAACCAACAGAAGCAGGAGCAGTATGTGCCTCCTTGAAGAAAGCATTTCTTCTGGGCCAGTGATGGAGGGAAAAATTGGTTTACTTGAGTGCCCTGCTATGGCAGTGTGCACACATAGCCTGTAGGTACATTTGGGTAAGGGGGAGAGGGCTGCTGGGCGTGAAGAATGTCACAGCTGATGGTGATAAGGATCACTGAGGCTCTGTTGGCTCTCCACTGTAGAATAAGCAAGCACAAGGAGAAGCTAAGAGTGGGGTGGTGATACTGCCCCAGAGAGGAACTGAGGATGCCCAACCCTCAAATCCTGAGGAATCCCAGACTACCAGGAGTCAAGACTGTACCAAGGTTTGAATGCTCAGGCTATGTAGCCCAGCTGTTTCGGGCCCTACCACCACAGCCTCATATTCCATTTCTCTGGTATATGGAGGAATGCTTCTGGGGCAGTCTCCATCCAGATAGGGCTGCTAAAGCCAGGAAGAGGAGTAACAGGGGAGACAAAGCGGGGGAATCCAGTGATGGGGATCTCTCCTCCTTCTCTACATTCCAGTGTACTGGCCTACCGGTCTTAGGCAGAGTGTTAGGCCAGATTACGGCTACTGCCATGCTTTAATGTGATGGGGTCTATTTCACAGCTAGCAGGCGTTACTTTTGTAGCAACAAAGATGAAAAAAATAAAGAATCAGCAGTTGTTTCTCGATAGGTCTATCATAAAGGTTGAAGACTGGTATAGTTAAGCTAAACTAGAAATCCAAAAGGGCTTACACAGTGAGTTCTGAGGTTGCAGCCCTCCCCTTTAGCTCAGATCCCCAACATCAGGTTTCTAGGGAATCCTGGGTTGGCAAGGCCAGGCACTACCTAAAACCATGTCAGGCCACACCTGGTGGAAGGCAGGGTGACTGCAGTGCGTGTCTTGGGACAGGTCCTCAACACCTCCCAGGCTCCTGCAGCCTCATCTCCTCCACTTGGTCTAGCCTGTCCTTATTCTGGGCAACTGTGATAAGGCCAGGAGGAACTGTGCCCTTTACTCACCACTGACAGTCTTTGATCATTCTCAGGACCTGGCTTTGGGCCCTCCAAATGCAAACATGCACTTAGTGTTTCCTTACTACCAACTAAAAGTGGGGTCAGGAAAAATGAAGACCTCAAAAATGAACTCAAGGACAGACATGGAATGGCTCCCAGCCCAGTCAACTCACCTCACTTGTTGGCCACCAGATGGATTACAGTGGGTTCCAAGCTTCACCTGAATCCTCCTGAGAAGGGGTAGGATGGGAAGCCCACAGAGTTCAGGCTACATACGCTATGCTTAATACGTTTATAAAAGAGTCTAGTGTTCCTATTGACCTGGTTTCCCAGTCATAACAAAAGCAGCTACAGACCAGCTCATTGATGAGTCCACTTGGTACATGGATGAGCTGTATTGGCTGACACCCATGTTAATGCGTGGGTCACAAGTTTAGGTCACAAATCTAAGTCAGCTAGATGAGCTGTAAGAGCCAAAAACCAAACCAAACTAGCTGCTGCTGAATTGAATCTGACTCATGGTGACCCCATGTGTTTCAGAGTAGAACTATGCTCCATAGGGTTTTCAATGGCTATAATCTTTTGGAAAGCAACTCAATGGCAGCACGTTTTTTTTGGTAATCTTTCCGAAAAAGACCAACAAGTCTCTATTGCGAAGTGCCTCTGGGTGGATTTGTGCCACTAACCTTTCAGTTAATAGTTGAGAACTTAACTATTGGCACTACCCAGGGACTTTTGCTGTGAAAACAATCCCAACTTAAAAACAGTAACTCTGGAAGAGACTTGGCCTTCCATCCCTCCTGGTCAGAAGTGTGCCTTTCTAAGGGTGATGGTTTCACAGTGTACGTATGTGTCAAATATTTTCAAATTGTGTACTTTAAATATGTGCAGTTTATTTTATGTCAATTATCACAATAAATCTGTTGAAGTATTTAAAACAAAGACAGAAATGTGCTTTTCGTGCACAGTACATAATTAGTGGTACATTTTAGTTATAGGAAATGGAGAGATAACCCTGGGTCTAAATGTTCTTACTCTGATTTGGCTGGAAGAGAATTGAGGTACGGTCAGTGTGCACAGGGCAGAGGCTGTTCCCTGAGGTGAACCATGCCTGACCCCTACACAGGTCAAATACACTGGTTAGCACCACATATTACTGAACACCATGTATCCCTACGTACATTTTGTCCTGCCTCCTGATGCAATCAATGGTGTCCCTATCCAATCCTCACCCTAAGGCAAGAAGAAGAGGTGTTCACAACCCTACAATGCCTGACAGTGCTCTGCATAGAGGAAAGGACCAATAGATGTGTGGTATATAAATGAATGAGTAAATGGAAGGATGTCAACCTTCAATACTATAGTATCCTTTGGGCTTGATCTATGGACCTGGCAAATGAAGCCTAGATGAACTTTGAACTTCATTTTCTAGAATGAGTATTTTATTTGCTTTCCTACTCCTTGCCCTGTGGTTAGCTATCAGACTTGTCATCCAGGGTGTCAGTTCCAGGCTAGTTGGAGGGGGCCGTCTTGGGCTGAGAAGTATGCAGGGACTGAAGGAGCAATGTAGGTTCCGGGGACAGCTGAGGGGCCAGAGGAGGAGGCCAGGCCAGCCTAGAAGCAAGTGAACCACTAAACTATTCCTGAAACATGGAGGACAAACCTCTTTCACCTCATAGTGTCTCCTTCTTTCTGTCATCCCATCATCTTGCTCCAGATCCACCAGGCTAAGCCATAGTCAATGGGGTGGGGGATTACATTTCCTTTAAAATATTCCAGTCAATTCTTTTCATCAACTCTAAACTGTCCTTATATTGAGTTTCTCAAATTTTAGAGAATATTTCTTAAAGTATTCATTAATTCACTCAATAAAATTTTTCCTGAACCCCCTCCCAGTACCCAGTATCTAGCATTGTGGCAAGAATTGTGAAAGATACAAAGATATATATCTACTGTAGAGTTCAGTGGTACATGTATAAGCTTAACAGCAACAAAGAAAAAAACTGAACAAGAGACCTAAGGTTTTAGTCTTCTGTTGAAAACAGGGCTTTAAACCACTTCAAAATGGTTCAGTCATGGCTGATACAGTGAAATTGGGACAGATCTGGATTTGTAAAACGTGGGTGGACCAAACAGGAAAAATTACAGGTTGAAGCTCTGGAATCGGAGACTCCAAAGTGTAGTAAGCCCTTTCAGGAGCCTGAAGCAGGACAGTGGGTTATTGCCAAGACTATGGAAAGTGACATACATTCAAAGCAGTGTAGTCAGCTACCATCTTTGAACTGGGCACTGGTTTCTAATTCTGCCTGTCAAGAGATTTGGTTGCTATGCAAACTGCATGCTGCCTTTGATTTCTAAGAAGGAGAATAAGTTTCTAGCAGGATATCCACCCATAATTTTTCCCATTCTGGTACAACCACATTTTACAAATTCAGGTCCATTCTGGTTTCATTTCATCGACCACTACTGAAATGGAAGGAACTGGTTTGAAGCCCAAGTTGAAAAACAGAATAGGAATTCATTACCAATGTACTTACAAAGACATCTACGTATGATTTAGGGCAGAGGGCAAGCTTGGAGACATTGAGCAGGCATAGGTTTAGTGGCAGTGGTCAGCAGGCCAGCTCTGGGTTGAAAGAAAATGGGTCTTAGAAAAACAGAGCCAATTAGAATGTTGATACAACAGTTTCCAACAATGACTGTGTACCTGAAAGAAACAAGCAGCCTGGAAGTTATGCATTCCAGCATCCCAAAACAAAGGACTAAGTAAAGTATTAATTATTCTTCTCTGCAAAGACTGACAATCTTTAAGTAGGTGAAAGGGCACACCAAACCCAACCCAACCCACTGACATGGAATAGATTCTGACTCATAGTGACTTTATATATATATATATATATATATATATAAAACCCACCTAAATTCACTGCCATTAAGTCAATTCCGCCTCATAGCAACCCTCACTGGGTTTCCAAAGCTGTAAATCTTTACGGAAGCAGACTGCTTCATCTTTCTTCCACAGAGCAGCCCATGGGTTTGAATCAGCAACCTTTTGGTTAGCAGCCAAATCCCTTAACACTACACCACCAGAGCTCCTTATAATGACATTAAAAAAAAAAAAAATCCAAACTCACTGTCATCGAATTGATTCCAACCCATAGCGACCCCCATTGGGTTTCCTAGGTGGTAAATCTTTACAGAAGTAGATTGCCCCATCTTCCTTCCATGGAGCAGCTGGTGGGTTTGAACAGCCAACCTTCTGGTTAGCAGTCAAATGCCTTAGGCACTGCACCACCAGAGCTCCTTATAATGACCCTATTAAGTAAAAATGCCCCACAGGGTTTCCAAGGCTATACATTTTAAGGAAGCAGACTGCTACCATCTTTCTTCCACAGAGTAGCTGGTGGGTTCAGATTGCCAACTTTTCAGTTAGTGGAGGAGAGCTTTAACCACTGTGACACCAGGACCCACTGAAAGGGCATACAGTTCTTATGAAACTGCTGAGGCAGCTAAATAAATGGCCAAATACAAAAACTAAAGGTTAATGTTGGCAGAAATGTAACTCAGGAACTCGCCTGGCACAGCCAGCTTTGGGAAGCTCAGTGCCACCACCATTCTCTGCAGAAGGCAGGATGGGGCCAGAGAAGTGGGAGTAAATGATGACTGTAAGCCAAGGGGCTCTCAGGGATCAGAATAAAATCCAAAGAGATGCTAAGAGCGTCTTCTGACCTCACTGCTTCCCCCCTCCTTGGGCAGCCAGAGCAAAATTTACAGCATTTCCCATGTCATGGAGTCTGGTTCCCCACCTGTGGCCTCTGCCTACTACCCCAGGGATAGCCTCTGCTATCACTGGCTTCCAGGAGGGGAACAGTCTCATTTGTGAGGCTAGGACCCAAGATTTACATCAACTGGAAGTTCTGATTCTCCATGGACTCTTGGACTCTTACATAGTCTGCTACCTCCAATCATTGTTCCAGGTCCAAACCTAACTGATTTCCTTCTCTTTATTTAAGCAATGATGGTTCAGAACACCATCATAATGTCAACTTGCTAGGAAATCACAGTGGGGCTCAGGTTACACTCCTACTACATGTTGATGGATTAAGTGGGCCAAGTGATGGGGGCAAATGTCCAACCATAGAGAACACACACACATATGAACACACGGGCACAGACAAGTGAGTCTCTAGGGTCAGCTCTCAGATACCCTTGAGAGGTATTGGCCCCCAGAGGTAACATACCTGGGGCCTCCAGGGCCCTTATGCATCTCTTTGAGGAACTCTCCGTACATGCTTACAGCATGGTTGGATAACATACCAGGACCTGTGCTACCCTGACTTTTAGCCTCCTACCTGTGAATTTTGCTCTTCTGCTATGCTGAGTTTCTTGTGGTTCCAGACCTTATATCACCTCTGGACATTCACCTCAGTACTCTGCCATAGGAACACCCCAGACTCACTGACTCGGCTTCCTCCTTTAGGAAGACTTTCCTAATCTGTGAAGCTGGAGAGATGGCTCTCCTGTGTTCCACAGACCCCACGTATATCCTATCTTGGTGCATACCATGGAGTACTGTGACTATCTACTGGTCTGTCTTCCCTCCTGACTATGGTGCTTTAAGGACAGACAGTGTGCCAGTCACCAAACAGGCAGGGGCCTGACACTTAGTAAACCTGGTGCTCTGATGCCTCTCTAGGGGAGCTCTTTTCACTGCCCTGCTTGCTCAGTTCGGCTGAAACTCCTGGGAGACAGAGTGCCAGTGTCAGAGTAAGACACAAAACATATCCACATGCAACCAGGAGCATCATGTCACACACACATCCAGTCCCATAGACCGCAGGTGCATATAGGGACAGACAAAGTCACCCAAAAGGAAAGTCCAGGAGGCTAGGATATGGGAAAGGTCTTCTCTCACTTTCTCAAGAACCGAGGCCATATGCTTTAACTAAATCTGTTGTTGCTATGTGCCATTGAGTCATCTCTGAGTCATAGAGACCCCTCCTGATTTTGCTTCAGAATATCCTAGGAAACACTCCAGGTCAACAGGACATACTGAAGAGATGTGTGGATCCTAAAGGACTGATAACTGATCACAAGCAAAAAGTAAACAATTCCTTATGGGACACAGTCAGAATGTCATTTTGGGGTAAGGATGGATAAGGGGAGGGAGTAATTGGAAGAAAGTGGAAAGAGACAGTTTTATACACATGCTTTCTTTAACTTTAAAAGTTCAGGAAAGAGAAAGAATATTTCCCCTCTCTCTGGGTAGATGACAAGAAGCTGGAGGAAAAACTGTGACAGCCCCTTGGCCTGATCCTGTGATCCTGGCTCTCTGATCCACAGCTCCCACCTTCACCCAGAGGAACTCTGAACCACTCAGGACTTTTAGGCGCCTTTGGAGCATCTCCTTGGGCCACCAGTCTTCTTGGCTCCCTGCCTAAGGTGGCCATCAGGATGAGTGGTCATTAGGATGGGTGGCCAGCCTTATAATTCTGTTGTGAGGGGCACTGTGCGGCTGAAATTACTTTGCGAAGTGTTCCCAAGACACCTGGCTGGAGGATACCCAGGACCAGGGAGTAATATGTTGTAATAGAAGGAGTGACAGCGTCCGGCGCGTACATGGGGTGGGGCCATGCACTCAAGGACTGGGAGCATGCCCTCCACTCCGGGAGTGAGGGTGGCACCCACCTCGGTCACGATGGTGGACAGATAGACGTCCTGGCTGAACTCCCAGCCGTCCAGGCAGCCCTCCTGCTCCAGCTGCGTGAGGTTCACGTCGCGCCCTGGCTCCAGACCGCGCGCCGAGAAGTTGGCGAGTGTAGCAAGCTTGTAGCGGCGGCAGCTGTGGAGCACCTCCTGGCCGTCCTGCAGTCTCAGCGGGATACTGTGGTTGCGCCACGCGCTGCTCAGGTTCGCAGAGTCCGGCACCCGGCAGTGGTGCTCGGGGGTCGCCGTCAGGAACACGGATGACAGACCGTTGAAACCGTTGGGGATGATGCTGGCGCTGAGCAGGAAGAAGATGAGGCGCTGGAATAGTCCCCATTCGCCCAGGAAGGCAGTCACCTCGTCGTAGTCCCGCATACTTCCCACAGCTGCCGGCTCCGCTCGGCCCGGGGTCGAGGGACACAGGGGCACGCGGAGGCGGGGCGCGGCGGGCGTGTGTGCGTGTGCGCGTGCGCGCGGGGCGCCCACCACCCGACAAACCGAGTGACTACCAGGGGACAATCAGCAGACCAAGCGGGTTAGCGAGCTCCCGCCGCCACAGCGGCCTCCGCCCCCGGGGCTGGCCTTACATAGGGCGCGAGGCCGGGGCGGGTTCTGAGCCTGGGCCGTAAGGCCCGCCCCGCCGGCTGCCTGTGCGGCCCGTATGGGGGCGGAGCCTGGGTAGGGCATGATGGCGGGTGGGCTGGCTTGGTTGCCGTCTGCACCTGAGGCTTGGACCCGGCAGCTGCTCCCGGCTGACTTGAGGTCGGCGGGTCAAGCCCCGACGATATAGCCGAGGTAGTCCAGGCTCGGTTTAGAAAGACAGCGGGACTTGTGGTCTCCGCGCTTGTGAGGCTGAACTGGTTGCTCTGCCGTGGGCCTAGTGTGCATGGGGTGAGCGGACAGCAAGGCTTAAGTATTAAAAATTTCCCTCGCCTGTTAAAATTGGAAAGGGCAGTCAGAGCCTCTCCTTTTGCCGAAGCCTATAGTAATGTAGTGCCTAAGATATTTGATTGCTAACCAGAAGGCTGGCGGTTCAAACCCACCAGCCACTCCTCAGAAGGAAGATGGGGTAATCTACTTCTGTAGTGATACCGCCTCGGAAACCCAAGGAAGGGTCGCTATGGGTCGGGTCCGTCTCGACGGTACACAGCAATAGGCGTAATACGACTGGCCTATGTCTCACTGTTAGGAGCTCTGGTAGCATAGTGTCTAAGGCACTTGACTGCTAACCAGAAGGCTGGCGGTTCAAACCCACCAGCCACTCCTCGGAAGGAAGGTTGGGCAATCCTACTTCCGTAGTGATACTGCCTCAGAAACCCAAGGAGGGGTCGCTATGAGTCGGGGCCGACTCGAGGGCATATAACAACAACAACATGTCTCACTGTTAGTTTGCTGCCCTTGATACTGCCCATCCTTATAAAAGTGACTGATTATTTGAAACCGGTACTGTTAACTACCCCAATAGAGAGGCAGCGAGCAATGATTTTGAATTCTAATCCAAATGCCCTTTCCATATTTTGTTAACTGTGTTTTGTCTTCCGTATTTTGTTGAAGCATATGTAGAAGTTTAACTTCAAGGTAATTGAAGAATTCACTCTTATTTAATGTTTCCCTCCCTTTACTAACTTCTCCTCAGAAGTAACTCAGAAGTTGACTGGCAATAAAAAAAATAATAGTAAATAGGTGATTCTAAGATAGTGCTGCCCAGTTGGAAAAAGAACTACATTTGTCATTTTAAATTTCCTCGTAGCCATATTAATAAAGTTGCCAGAGTTAGCAAACAGAAATATAGGACACTCACCTAAATTTGAATTTCAGATAAACTCACCAGATAATTTTTTAGTATTAACTGTGTCCCATGTAGAAACATTTGAAATTCTAATGTAACTAGGTGTCTTCTGTTTTATCTGGCAACCCTCCATATTAAAGTAAAAAAACAAAAAAAAATTGGTGTAATTAATTTTAATAATGTATTTATTTAATTCCATTTATTCAGAGCATTATTTCAACATGTAATCAATATAGAAGTTACTGAAACATCTTACATTCTTTTTTTTTTAGTAAATCTTGAGTATTCAGTGTGTATCTTACAGCACATTTCAATTTGGCTTAGTCACGCTTCAAGTGATCAGAAGCCACATGTAGCTAGTGGCTATCATATTGGACCAATGTAGCAGTTTACCAGGCATTTCTTCTGAGGTGCCTCTGGGTGGTCTCTAACCTCCAACCTTTCAGTTAGCAGCTAAGAGCATTAATCATTTGCATCACTCAGAGACTCCTTTTATTGTATAGCACAGTTCTAAGGCTTTTAAGAATCTGAGCTGCTAAATTTAACATTGCTGTATGTTATAATCTATAACAGTGGCTTGTTGTATGTTGTCAAGTCAAATCTTTATGGGAGCAGATCACCAGGTCTTCAATGAAACTGCTGGGTGGGTTTGAACCACCGACTTTTCAGTTGGCAGCTGAGTGCTTAACCATTGTGCCACCAGGACTGTAAACAGCTTAGTGATAGGTTGAAAAAAAATTACGTATACATTTTTAAAATGTAATCTGTTGAATCAGCAGTATTTAATAACTGTATAAGTAAATTGAAAATAAAAGTACAGAAGGGGAAACTAACATTGCCAGCAGCTTTTACCCAAGGAAATAAAATGTTTCCATAAAGCATAGTAGATTTTTTTCAAAAAATGCTAAAGAGTGTTACCTCAGATATTGATTACACTTATTGTTCAGTATTCCTGTTTCCTGAAGATGGATGGCTGTGCCTTTAGAAATGTACTCAATCTTTTAAAAACATCTTATCTCAAGGGACAGTCTTTTTCTAGAACTAACTAAAAAGGAAAAACAAGCTTCTTGAAAATAAGCCTATTTTTTGAATCAATTCTAACATATTGTTTCAATATTTCAAATAAATTAAGACACATAATGAGAAAAATGCTGACCTGTGTCCTGACCAAACAGGTGAAAAAGTCTTATGTTAACGGAGGGAATTATCAATTGAGCATCAGAAAACACTCTTGATATGATTTGAAAGCAATTCAATAGGCTACCAAAGAACTTGCAGTTCATTAAGGGGAAAATCATCTGCTAAGATACTGCCTCGGAAACCCAAGGAGGGGTCGAGAACAACAACAACAACAACAAGGCATGCTGGTAGCATAGTGCCTAAGGCACTTGACTGCTAACCAGAAGGCTGGAGGTTCAAACCCATCAGTCACTCCTCAGAAGGAAGGTTGGGCAATCTGTGCAGTAATATTGCCTGGGAGGGGTCGCTATGAGTCAGGTCCCACTCGAGGGCACATAACAACAACAACAGGCAAGGCTGGTGTGCACAAAGCAAAGAACCACCTGGGGAAGTGGCTTCCAGTCCTGGGTAGCCCTGTAATTATCATCTGAATGCTATTATTATTTAAATAATATCTTGTAAAAGGGAGGATTTCAGAATCTGAGAGAATGAGTTACCTGAGGCCTTTTATCCATTGAGATCCTGAATTAGGATATCCCTATGAGTCGGGTTTGATTGGACAGGCACATAACAACAACAACAACATTTTGTTTGTAAGAGACAGAAAATTTACACAGCAGATACCAGATTTGGGGTTAGAACTCTAGATTAAATGGATTCAAACCTTAGCAGATGTGGTAGCCAAGTTCTAAAATGACACCCAATGATCCTTGCTTCCTAGAATTCATGCCCTTGTGTAGGCTCCTCCTACATCGTGCCAGGGTTGGTGTATGTGAGCAATAGCCTACAGCATAAGTGATGATGTGTCACTTTTACTTTGTAAAAGACTAGCTTCTATCTTGGTAATTTCTCTCTTTTCTGTCTCCCTCTCTTGGATCATTCCTTCTGGGAGAAAACAATTGCATGTTATAAGCAGCCCTTTGAGAGGCCCAAGTGTCAAGGAATGAAGTCTTGGTCCAATAAGTAACTGAAGCCTGCTGACAACCATGTGAGTGATCTTGGAAGTGGTCCCTTCAGCAACAGTTGAGTCTTGAGATGAGTGCAGCCCCAGCTGACAGCTTGACTGGAACCTCATGATAGACTTTGAAACAGTATTACTCCTGACTCAGAAATGAAAAGATAATGTTTGTTGCTTGAAGCTGCTGGATTTTGGGATAATTTTTATGCTGCAGTAGATAACTGTTTTGATTATCTAGTGCTGCTCTGGTGGTGTAGTGGAAAAGGCACTTGACTGCCAACCGGTAGGTCAGTAGTTAAAACCCACCAACCACTCTGTGGAGTAAGACAGGGCAGTCTACTTCCATAAAGATTTACAGTCTTGGAAACCCAACGGGGGTTGCTATGAGTTGGAAACGACTCCATGGCAGTGAGTTCAGTTGTTTTGGTTCTGAGTGCTGCTATAACAGAAAATACCACAGATGAATGGCTTTAACAAACAGGGATTTATTCTCTTACAGTTTAGGAGGCTAGAAGTCCAAGTTCAAAGTGCCAAACTCTAGGGGCTAGGTGAAGGCCCCTCAACCTTGAGCTTCAATTCTGTCTCTTGCTCCTAGCCCATTGAAGCTAGAGGCTTCTTTTAACTCAGGAAGGTGCTACCTGCTGAGGCTGACAAACCCAAGGTCCACAAATAAAATGACACAGTCCTAAGATTATCAAACAATGTGTCAGGCAGCTAGTTCAAGTCCACAGAGAGTCCCAAGATCAGACACTGATGACTTGGCCAAATGCAGGATCCAAGAGTGCCAAAAAACAAAACTATCTTCTTGTGCACTGGAAGCAGATCTCATCCCTAAGGCAGCTACTCACCTGCTCCGGTAGATTCCACCATGGAATTGATTACCAGTCTCATCATGAGGAATAACTATATCCAGCTGCCCAGCCACTCAAAACCAGTCCCAGCCAAGTTGACATACAACCTTAACTATTAACTACCACAATAATGAATACATAATTTCTACCTTCCCCCTTCTTTTTAACCATTAGTTTGAGATAGCATGAGAAGGGAATAAGGGTATTGGAAGATAAAATAATTACCAGATTTGAGCAGAAAATGAAATTTCTCTGTTCTGTAAAACTAACAGATGCTGGTGTAATATGCATTACTGGGTTATGGCTTATTTCTCTTTTGCTGCTATAACAGAAATATCACAAGTGGATGGCTTTAAGAAATAAGAATTTGTTGTTTTACAGTTTAGGAGGCTAGAAGTCTGAATTCAGAGTGCCAGCTCTAGGGGCTGGGTGAAGGCCCCTTGACCTTGGGCTTCAGCTCTGCCTCTTGTTCTCGGCCTCCTGGAGCTGGAGGTTTCTTTTAACTCACCAGCTGCTGAGGTTGACGAACCCAAGATTGGCAAGTAAAATGGCACAATTCCAAGATCAGTAGGCAACTTGGCTCAAAATGAGCCCCAAATCTGGAAACCCTTTTCAAAATGTCTCCAGATATACTGGAAGCAGGTCACACTCCCCTTCAACTATTTAGCTGTTCACAGAAGATTCCACCATGGAGGTGATTACAATCTCATCATGGGGAAGAATTACATCCAGCTGCCAAGCCACTCAAGACCATGGCCTAGCCAAGTTGACACATGACCCTAACTACCATCAGTTATAAGGTCCACTTCCCAAATGGCTGCAAGTAAACAGAAATGGATGCTAAATTTCTGTGCATAATTGGGACATTCTTAACTGTTCCTGAACTTGGTGCTTGCAGTACTATCTTTTTTTAAAAAACTGTATTTTATGTATTGTTGTTGAGAATATTACATAGCAGAACATAGACCACTTCAACAATTTCTACATGAACAATTCAGTGACATTGATTATATTCTTAAAGTGTACAACCATTCTCACCCTCCTTTACAGAATTGTTGCTTCCCTGTTAGCATAAACTCACTGCCCCCCAAGGATGTGTAGTAGCCTCTTGGCCATAGCCAGTTCCTGGAGGGAGCGAGTAGTTGGACCTGTGGGCTCGGGACCGTGGTCACAGGGGACATCAAGCTCAATTGGCGTAACATACTGCACAAAAATATTGTTCTACTTCCTACTTTGGTGAGTAGTGACTAGGATCTTAAAAGCTTGCAAGTGGCCATCTAAATTCAACAATGGGTTTTTCCTCATGCAGAGAAGAATGAAGAAAACCAAAGATGCATGGAAACAGTTAGTCCAAGGGACTGGTAGACCATGTGATCCTCAACTTATATGACCATGAGACCAGAAGAACTAGATGGTGACTGGCTACCACTGTCAACCACTCAGAGGGAGGATTGGTGCAGGAGATCCTGGATAGAGTGGGAGAACAGTGTGGAACAAAACTCAGAATCATAAAAAAGAACCAGATTTGCTGGTCCAATAGAGCCTGGTGAGACCCCTGAGACTATGGCCCCTAGTTACCTTACATGTCTGGAATTGAACCTACTTCTGTGGCTTCCATCCAAACAATAGACAAGCATGTGGAGTGAACATTTACATCAGGTAGATACACTCCTTGGAGTGATCAATCATGGGAGAACAGGAAGGCAGTGTTTGCATAGGGAGACAGCTCAGGGGGTTGCAGTGCATGGGAGGGAAGGGCACAGGGAAGAGGTACTACGGGGAAGAAGTGGGAAGAGAGCTGTTCCATTGTGGAGAATTGTGTCACTGTCATGAGACAAAAAGTGTATGAACTGCTGTATGGAAAATGAATTTGCTCTGTAAACTTTCACCCAAATTATAATAATTTATTAAAAAATCAAGAACAAACAAATAAAATGCTCACTGCCCCCTAATTTCCTGTCTAATCTTTTGAGTTGCTGTTGTCAATTTGATCCCATATGGATAGATCTTAAAAAAGCACAATGTTCAAGGCAAACATTCTTTATTAGTTAAGCTAAACTATTATGTAGTTTAAAGAATACTTCAGGGAATATTTTGGGTTTAAGGTTTAAAGACTATCTCAGGAACATAGTTTCAGGAATTCTTCCAACCTCCATGACTCCAGGAAGTCTGGAGTCCATGAGAATTTTAAATTGTCTTCTGAATATTCCCCTCTTCTGATCAAAGTTCTTCTATAGAATCTTTGATCAAAATGGTTAGTAATGGTAGCTGGGCACCATTCCAGTTGTTTTGGTTTCATGGCAAAGGAGGCAATTGTTCATGGAGGCAATTAGCCATGCATTCCATTTCCTCCTCCTTTTTCTGACTCATTTTCTCTCTGTTGTTCCAGGTGAATGGAGACTAATTATTATAACTTGGATGGCTACTTGCAAGTTTTTAAGACCCCAGGTACTCACAACAAACTAGGAGTTAGAACAGAAGCCCTAAGCACAATAGTAGGCCAATTAACAGGGATGTCCCATGAAACCATGACCCTAAACCTACAAACCAGGGAACCAGATGCCATGAGGTGTTTAGTTGTCCATAAGCAGCTTCAGCAGCTGCTCTTTTTTGTTGTTGTAAATAAGCCTATCACACAACTTTCGCCAATTCAACTTTTTATAGGTTTTCAACTTGTTGACATCATTTACATAAATGGACTGCACAGTCCTACCCATAATCAGTGAGATACTGCCATCATTACTAACACATGAATTTCCAAAAATTGCTTTATTGTGGTAAAAATAAATAAAACATTTGCCAATTCAATATTTTTTACATGTACAATTCAGTAACATTAATTATGTTCATTTTGTACAACCATCACCAAAATATTCCATCATCGTTAACAAACTCAGTGTGCCCTAAGTGAAGACTCCTCTTTTTTCCCTTTCTCCCATCTCTAAGAAACCAAAAACCAATGTGTTAAACTGGGTTCTCTAGTGAAACAAAAACCAGCAAAGCTTACATATAGAGAGAGAGAGAGAGAAGGAGAAGAGAAATTTATCTTAGGAAAATGGTTCACAAATGTATAGAAGCCAGAAATTCCAAAGTCCCTGGAGGAAACGTCGGGCTGGAGGCAGCCTTAGCTTCCATAACCGCAGGGGGCTGAGAAATTCAAGGCTGGCAGGCAGTACACTGGTTGTTGACTCCAACGAAAGATGAATCCAAGATCTCCAGGCCAAGTGGTGGGCTGCTCACTCACAGAAGGCTGTAGTCAGAACACTAGGGTCCTGATCCACAGAAGAATGTCTCTCTTCCCAGGATGTCCCTGGATATTCTGGAAGCAGGCCACACCCCGAGGGAAACTTCCCTTGGGGAGATTGGCCACTCAAAACACAGTCATCCGATCCCATCATGGGAACAACCACACAGAACTGGGGTCCAGCCAAGTTGACACACTGCTCCAACTATCACAACCAGTTTCCAGTTGAGTCAGTTCCAACTTGTGGCAACCCTGTGTATGTGTTTTCAATGGCCTCTCTGGGTAAACTTGAACCTCCAAGTTTTAGATTAGCAGCCAAGTGCTTTGTGCCACCCAGGGATTGCCCTCCATCCTCACATCCCTGTAACCACTGATAAATTTTAGTATCTATACATTTCTCTATATTTCATATAAATGGAATCATATAATATTTGCCCTTTTGTGACTGAGTTATTTCACTTAGCATAATGTTACACAGCTGATTTGAGTCAAACAATATTTGAATTCAGATTCAGAAGAATAAACATTTATAATTCCTTGATTTATTTACCTTCTATGCTATAGGAGCTCTGGTAGCATAGTGCCTAAGGCACTTGACTGCTAACCAGAAGGCTGGAGGTTCAAACCCACCAGCCACTCCTTGGAAGGA
>NW_006921699.1:2381672-2391918 GCF_000298275.1 Orycteropus afer afer | reverse complement strand
AATCCTACTTCCGTAGTGATACTGCCTCGGAAACCCAAGGAGGGGTCGCTATGAGTCAGGGCTGACTCGATGGCACATAACAACAACAACAACAGCTTTCCTTCAGGTCTGGAATTGAACCCACTCCTGTAGCCTTCAGCCACAGAAAAGACAGGCATATGAGCTGAACACTTACGTTAGGTAGATACACCCCTTGGAGAGATAAATCATGGTAGAATAGAAGGGCTGTGTATGCACAGAGAGACAGCTTGGGGGGTAGGAGGGTATGGGAGGGAAGGACACAGGGAAGGGGTAACTATGGGAAGGAAGTAGGAAGAGAGCTGTTGCATTGTGGGAAAGTGCAGTCAATGTCATTAGACAAAGTGTATGTGAGCTGCTGTATGGAAAGTGAATTTGCTCTGTAAACTTTCACCCAAATCACAATAGAAATTAAAAAAAAAATTAGTGTTCTCTATAGATTTGGAGGAAGAGGTAACTGTGAAGGGAGTAGGAAGAGAGCTGTTGTATTGTGAGGAATTGTAGTCAATGTCATGAGACAAAGTGTATGTGAGCTGGTGTATGGAAAGTGAATTTGCTCTACATTTTCACTCAAATCTCAATAAAAATTAAAAAAAAAAAAAGAATTATGTGCTCTCTATAGATTTGGACATGTCTGGAGGTTATTTGGGCTGGAGCACGCAGAGTTACTTGTTTGAGGAAGGGGAACTCCTGAGAAAGAACTCCTTTCAGAAAAAAGAATAGAGGGTCCAGGCTTAGTCCTATATTATAGCTTTAGCATTAGATTGGAGGATGATTCAAAGAGTCTATTCTTGCTGACCACCAGCCTCTGCTTTTGGTCCCACAGATTTATATATACATTTTATGGAAAACGGACCTTGAGTAAAATCAGAAATAGCTCTTTTTGCTGAAATCTCTGTGAGGCATTGTTTGCCCAGGGCAATAATGCCTTGGCCCAGAACATAAAAGTATGATGATCTCAAGTGGAGGAGCAGGAGTCTATACATCTCATCAGACAACATCCCACGTGGTGTATCATCCCCTGACATCTGTTGGCAACGAGGGCACAGAGCAGCTGCAGAACACCTTGGCATGGCAGGACTTCAGTCACTAGTAAGTGTGCAGAATTTTTGTGATGTTTTCAAGGCCCTTGACTGTAGATATCTCAATAAACTAGAGCAGAAAATGTCAGGGAGAACTGTATTTATGATCTTAAATGTGATTGGAGGTTAGACTTTGATAGGGTCTGGAATGTTCCACAATAGAAAACCAAGCCAGTTCCCATCATGTCAGTTCCAACTCATAGTGACTCTGTGTGGTTCATAGGGGTTTCAATGGCTGACTTTTCAGAAGTAGATCACCAGACCTTTCTTCGGAGGAACTCTGGGTGAACTTGAACCTCCAACATTTAGGTTAGCATCTGAGCACATTAATCATTTACACCACCCAGGGACTCCTTGTGCAATAGAAGAGCCAGATAAATCACACTTGCACTGTAATTATGATCCTGAGTTTTAACTCCAGTCCATTTTGGCCTGGACAGATAGGTAACTAACCATGAAGAGAATAGGTCTTGAAACATTCAGTTGACTAGAAAAAAGATACAATGAAATACTTTAAACAATTTTTAGGACTTAGATATCCAGACTTTTTCTTTAGATGAATGTAATTTCCAGTGTGAAAACTGTAATTTGGCTTCAAGAGATAGAGGATAGTTTTAAAATTCCATATGAATAACTGCATTGAGCTATGAGCTACCCCATTAGTAGCAGTTGGGATGTAAACTCATTTCCTTCAGGGGATACCTCATAAGATGTGAAGTATGCTGCCTGTGTTTTAAAGATAGGGTATCACATTCTAGAATAGATGGAAAAGGCATTGGTGAGGGCTAATGTTAGAAATATAAATTTTCCCAAAAGCCTTACATAACATAGCAAATCATTAATGTTATTTATTTCTTCATTTATGTATCAGATACTTGAGTAGGCGTTTATGTGTCAAATACTATTCTGGGTGCTGGGAATTGGTGAAAGAGATAAGGTACCTGTTCTCATGGAGCTCACAATTTAGTTGGGGGCTGGAGAGGCTGACAATAAATTTGTAAAATAAATACTTAAGAATTTCAAATCATGGTAAGTGCCAAGAAGAAAATAAAAGAGGAAGACGGTATAAAGAGTGATGCTCGGTCAGTGTTGGCTACTTAAGATGCAGTGATGAGTGAATACTTTTCTGAGAATGTGCTGACTGATCAGACTGATGAGAAGGAAGCTACCATTTGAAGATCTGGGAAGAGAGTGTACCAAGCAAAAGAGCGGAAAGTGCAAAGTCTGTGAGATAGAGCATACACCCCAGGTGTTTGAGTTTCAGCATGACTGGAACATGGTGATCAAAGTGATTAGCGATGGGACATAGGTAAGAGATGTTGGCAGGGACAAGATTATGTGGAGACCTGATCATCTAGGGTCTTGTAGACAGTGGCTAGGAGTTTGAATTTTATTCTAGGTGCAAGGAGAAACTATTACAGCATTTTTAAGCAGAGAAAGTCTAACATCTTATTTCTCTCATAAAATGAACATTTTACTTTCTGTGTGGAAAAGTGGCAATTCAGGACAAGAGTGAAAACAGATTGACCAGTTAGGAATCTATCACTTCCTTACATCCTGAACTAGAGTGGTAGCTGTGAAAGAAACATGAATGAATTCCAAATATATTTTGGAAGCAAAAGATGACAAGACATATTGTTGGATATGGGGATGAGGAATAAAAATTAAAGATGAGTTCTGAACTTCTGGCCTAAAAAACTTGGTGGCATATGGTACCAGTTTTTGAAATGGGGAAGCTGAGTAAGGTAGAGGTGAGGGGTTGGAAATTAAGAGTTTTATTTTGAATGGAAGTTTAGGATGTCTATTATACATCCCAGCATAGTGTCAGATAGATATACGAGTCTGAAGGTCATACAAGAGGTCAGGATGAGATATAAATGAGGGAGTTATTCATATATGGATGCTATTTAAAGCCAAGGGGCTGGACAAGATCACCTAAGAGAGATACATTGGAATACATAGGTCTCCCTCTAGCAAACAAGGCATCTTAGAGTAAGATTCCATAAGAAGAGGTGAGAAGGTTTTGACTGAGTTAAATTAGGATAAGTTATTGTTTATCTTAATGTTCACTTCTGGGCTAGCTGCCAGGTTAGGGTGCAGCTTAGAAAGCCCTGGACAAATATTGGACTCTTTGGGTGGTACAAATAGTTAATATGCTTGGCTAACCAAAAGGTTGCAGGTTTGCGTCCACCTGGAGGCATTCTGGAAGAAAGGCCTGTTGATCTACTTCTGAAAAAATCAGCCATATAACACCCTAGGGAGCACAGTTCTACTCTGACACACACGGGGTTGCTATGAGTCAGAATCAACTTGACGGAAACTGATTTGATTTTTTGGTTTGGCAAGTACCAATTGGCTCTGCTACTTTATTATTACAATAATGATACTAACAATAGCCCAAATTTGTTGTACTGTGTAAGTTATGTGGAACATTAATTATGTGCCAGGCATCTGGCTAGCTAATCCCTTTACATCCATGACCTTATTTGATCCTCACAATAGTCTAAGATATTTAGTCTTATCCTCATTTTGGGAGCTCTCATAGTGTAGTGGCTAAGCACTTGACTGCTAACCAGAAGGCTGGTGGTCCAAACCCACCAGCCACTCCTCAGAAGGAAGATGGGGCAATCTACTTCTGTAGTGATACTGCCTCAGAAACTGAAGGAGGGGTCGCTATGAGTTGGGTTCGACTCGACGGCACATAACAACAACATCGTCATTTTACAGACAGAAAAACTAAAGGGAAGTAATTTGCCCAGCTGCTTGAATTAGTATGTGGCAGGTGCAAGTTAGAACTCTGGTCTCTCTCCCTCCAAGCTTACATTCTTATTACTAGTGCTACATTTTTTTACCCTGAAAAATGAAATCTTGCTCTTTATCAACAGGCTGTAATCAGTCTTGTTAGGTTTTCTCATCACCACAGCCATGTTTGTGTTGTGGTGAATGGTCCAAGAAATGAGGTGCTGATTCTGCCACCTTGGTTAGGCAGACTTGCAGTCACTTCTGCTTCTGACACTGGATCTTAGCACAGTGCTAGCATCTCCAACATCCCAGATGAAGGAAAAAACATGGATGGGCACAGCATACTGGACCATGATTTTCCTCTCCAGATACTGTGGTCCTTTATTTCATTCAGACCTTCTCAGTTTATTGTGTTGCCATTTTTCTCACCTGTACTACAAAGCCCCAAATCCAACAATTTCTGCACTTCATTCCTAGACTGGGACACTGGAGAAAATCACAAAACTGTGTGAATCAATGTCTCTACAAATTTACATTTGCAATCAAAGCTAGACTTTCAACCTACTTGTTACTCTTCCATCTCCTGTAAGATGTTCCTCCAATCCATCAACGATCCCCTTTCTTTCTGTGTCCTAATTCAGCAGCCTGGATTGAGTGGAGATTAAAATGGTTTGATTTGTCTTGGTCTTTGTTGTTGTTGTTTGTGTGCCATCTAGTGGATTTCAACTCACAGGGCCCTATCAGAAGAGTAGAACTGCCCCACAGAGTATCCTAGACTATCATCTTTAAGGAAGCAGTTTGTCAGGTCTTTCTCCTGCAGAGCCACTGGGTGAATTTGAACCACAGACATTTCAGTTAGCAGCAAGCACTTAACCATTGTATTACTAGGGCTCCTATCTTGGGCTAAGATTTTGTAAACAAAAGGACCAGGAAGTGACAAGAGCATAAGTGAGTTGAAAGGATCATAAAGTGTAAACTGGAAGGCAAAGGATATGATACCAGGTCAGGATGAAAAGTTGAGAAGAAGATAAAAGGTCCTAGAGTGAGGTGGAGCTGTTCTGACTGGTGACAGGGTCCAAGGTATGTCCTTGGCAGTGGGGGGTTAAAGTGGAGTACAGGTAAAGATCAAGTACTGTGATGCTGAGGTGTAGGATCACTCATCCTCAGCACAAAAGTCACCAATACCACTATGGCCCCTAGCCACTCCTGTGGCTTCCAGCCAAACAAAAGACAGGCATATGAGCTGAACATTTACATTAGCTAGACACACTCCTTGGAGAGTTCAATCACAGGAGAATAAAAGGGCTATGTATGCACAGGGAGATGGCTTAGGGGGCAGAGTGCATGGGAGGGATGGACACAGGGAAGAGGTAACTATGGGGAGGAAGTGGGAGGGGAGCTTTTGCATTGTGGGAAATTGCAATCAATGTCATGAGACAAAGTGTATGTGAGCTGCTGTATGAAAAGTGAATTTGCTCTGTAAACTTTCACCCAAATCACAATAAAAATTTGAAAAAAAAAAGTCACCAATACTTTGCACTGAGTTCCAGGAACTTCACAGACTGGATTCACAGACTGGGCAGATTTTGGTAACAACAAAGAGAAGGGCACACTCTAAACCTTGACAGAAGCATTTTATATATGTGAAGGTGGAGGAGTGATGGTTTGGTAATTACAGTGGAGAACAAGGAAAATGTTGAGACCTGGCCTGACTCTGAGGTTCATGGACATGGAACATGAGTAGCCTCCATTTGACGGAGAAGACCCTAAGGAAAGTGGAGTCTTCAGAGGGAAGCCAGGTCTCTGTCAAGGTGAGGAGGTGGAGAGAACAATCAGGAATACACTTGAAAGAGGAGAGTTGTTTATGCACGATGTAGTGAGTGTTCCAAGGTCACAGCAGAAAAGGATGGGAGGTGAGCTGGTTATAGTTTAAATCCTTGCAATTTTTACAATCCATTCGATAGTCTGTTAAATATAACCTTGACGATAATGTCATTTGCGCCTCAGCACAGTGAGCTTGGCTTGATTTAAATCAGGGTAGAGGTGACTGGTGTTTAGACTGAGTAAGAGGAGATGTGAAAACACCAGGTCTGGATAGGAGAAAAGGACTTCGACCTGGGTTTCTGCTCCATAGAGTTCAGCCTCACGTTGAGCCACTGGGCTAGTTGCTGAGGCCACAAACAGCAGGAGTTTATAATCTGGCGAGACTCAGCCCACAGAGAGAAACAGCTTTGCATTCTTCATGTTTTTCATCTTTGCTTCCCAAGCCCTGGCATTTAGTCAACACTCAATAAAAGTTTTTTTTTTTTTAAACTTCTTTCACATTTAAATTTTTTCAAACTCCTTTATGATTGTGAAAGGAATACATTATTTGTAAAGTATAGAAAACTACAGAAACTAAAACAGAAGTCATCTACAATCGTTATCCAAACATACCTATTGTTAATACCTTGACATATTGCCTTCCAGTTTTTTTTCATGCTTTTTTTTTTCACGTTCTGCACACTTTTTTTTTTAATTATGGTGAAAATATATACCACATTTGTCAATTCAGGAATTTCTACATGGATAATTCAGTGACTGATTACATTCTTCATGTTGTGTCGCTATTATCTCTATTCTTTTCCAAATTATTCTACCACTATTGACATAAACTCAGTGTCCCCTAAGCAAAAACTCTCTCTTTCTCCTTCATTCCCAGCCCTGGTAACCATTAATAATCTTTGGTTTCTATATATTTTCTTATTTCATATAAATGAGGTTATACAGTATTCGTCCTTTTGCCACTAACTTTTTTTGCTTAGCATAATATTTTCGAGGTTCATCTATGAATACAACTTAATTTCTCTTCATGGATGATTAATATTCCATTGTATGTGTATACCATATTTTGTTTATCCATTCATCTATTGATGGACATTTTGGTTATTTCCACATTTTGGCTATTGTGGAAAATGCTGCAATGAACATTACTATACAGGTTTTTCTATGCCTTTTAAACATAGTTTATTCATTCATTCAGCCATTATTTGTATGTATACTATTGTTTACTGTTTTTTTTTAACCTTTGCATTATATCATAAGCATTTTATCATGTTATTAAAAACAAGTCTTACACACTTTTTTTTTCTTTTATTTTGATTTGGATGAAGATTTACAGAGCAAATTCAATTTCCATGCAGCAGTTCACATATACTTTGTCGCATGTCATTGACCACAGTTTACCACAATGCAACAGCTCTCCTCCCACTTCCTCCCCATAGTTACCTCTTCCCAGTGTCCATCCCTCCATACTCTCCTGTGCCCTGTGCATAAGCAGCCCTTCCTTCTCCCATGATTGTTCTCTCCAGGGCATGTGTCTACCTGAAGTAAATGTTTAACTCACATGCCTGTACTTGGTTTGGCTGGAAACCACAGGTATGGGTTCAATTCCAGGCCTGAAGGGCAGCCAGGGGCCATAGTCTCAGTGGTTCCACCAGGCTCTATTGGACCAGCAAAACTGGTCCCCACCTTCTTCTTCTTTTTTTTTTTTTTTGCCTCCAAATGATTTTGAGTTTTGTTCCACATTGTTAAACATTTTTTTTAAGGCTGCATAATATTTTTTCATAAGGACACACCATTATTTGCTTAACTATTTCTGTACTTATTTTTTTCCTACTTAGTTTCTAAGAGCACAAATAATGCTGCGTTAAACATGCAGTGCATAAATATTTCATATATCTGATTATTTCCAGTTATGGAGCTAATAAATTCAAGAAAACAACACTTTGCCAATTTGTTTTCAGAAAAGTTATACCAATTTCCCACCAGACGAATATGAAGGTGCATCTCATCATACTCTCATCAATATTGAATACTGTCATTTTATAATCTTTCCTAATACGTGAGTTGAGAATTCTGGTGGCGTCGTGCCTGTGGTAGTTGAAGTTGTTTGCCAACTTGGCTGGGCCTGGTTGAGTGGCTGGGCAGCTGGTGGTAGTTATTCCCCATGACGAGACTGTCAGTCTTCCATGGTGGAATCTACTGTGAGCAGCTGAGTAGCTGCTTTAGGGATGGGGTCTGCTTCTTGTGTATAAGAAGCCTTGGGGAATGGTCTCTAGCTTATGGCACAGTTGAACCCTGCATGTCGCTGTGTCATTGTTCAGAAGCCTGCCATGCTCTACTGACCTTGAGACTTTCAATGGAGTTGAATTAATGGCCTGCTGTGTTGTTTGGGAACATTGGGACTGTGCCATTTTATTTGTTAACCTTGGGCTTGTTAGCCTCAGCAGCCAGTAGCTGTCTGAGTGAAGAGATGCCTCTAGCGGGGAACAAGAGGCAGAGCTAAAGGCCAAGGGCAAGGAGCTTTCACCCAGCCCCTAGAGCCTGTCACTTTGAACTCAGACTTAAAGCCTCCAAAACTGTAAGAAAGTAAACTCCTGTTTGTTTGAGCCATCCCATTTGTGGCATGTTCTTGTCAGAACAGCACTAGGTAACCAAAACAGTGCCTAAGGCATTGGATTGCTAACCAGAGGGCAGGCTGGTGTTTCAAACCTACCAGTTATTCTTGGGAAGGAAGACTGGGCAATCTACTTCCATAGAGATACTGCCTCAGAAATCCAAGGGGGGGTCACTGTGAGTCATGGCAGTGAGTTTGGTTTTTTTTTTTTTTTTTTTTTAATATGTTGGTTGGAAAATGATATCACATTGTTGCTTCAATTAGTATTCATTTGTGAAACAGAACACTTTTTTTGTACATTTATTAGCCAATATTTCTTCTCTTGAACTATAATTCAACTATAATAATGATAAGCATAATAATGCATTCATTCATTTAATGAATATTCGTTGGGCACCTACTATGTGCTAAGAATTGTTCCAGCTGCTAGGGATATATAACTGTTCCTCATGCAAAAGGACAATAAACAAAGCGAGGAAGTAAATGAATTTGGATGTCAGTGGGTGATAAGTACTATAGAGAAAAATGAAGCAGGATAAATAAAGTAAGGACAGGAGAAGACAGGATACAATAGGGTGGTCAGGTAAGGATTCATTTGGGCAAAGACATGAAAGAAATAAGGAAGCAAGCCATGCAAGTGTCTGGGAAGAGCATTCCCTGGACGGGGGAACATGCAGAAGCATATTTAGAGTGTTCAAAGAATACAAAGCTTGGGTAGCCTGAAGGAAGAAAGAGTGGAGAATGTAGTAAGATATGATGTCAGAGAGTTAAAGGAGTTGTGGGGGGTAGATAAAGGCCCTATAGCCTGTTGTTGTTGTTAGGTGCCGTCGAGGAATGTCTGACTCATAGCAGTACTATGCACAGCAGAATGAAACACCGCCCGGTCCCACTCCAGCTCCATGATCCTTGCCATACTTGAGCCCATCGTCGTAGCCACTGTGTCAATCCATCTCATTGAGGGCCTTCCCCTCTTTTGTTGACCGTCCACCTTACCGAGCATGACATCCTTCTCCAGGGAATGGTCCCTTCTGACCACATGACCAAAGTAGATGAGACAAAGTCTGGCCACTCTTGCTTCCAAGGAGCATTCCGGCTGCACTTCCTTCAGAACAGGTCTGTTAGTTCTTTTAGCAGTCCCTGGTACTTTCAGCATTCTTTGCCACACCACAACTCAAAAGCATCAGTTCTTCTTTGGTCTTCCTTATTCATTGTCCACAAGCATAAGAGGCAATTGAAAATATCATGGCTTGTGTCAGCCTCACCTTAGTTCTCAAGGAGACATCCTTGCTCCTCAGAACTTGAAAGAAGTCCCTTGCAGTCAATTTGCCCAGTGCTATACATTGTGTAATGTCCTGACTGCTGCTTCGATTGGCATCGATTGTAGAATTAAGCAACATGAAGTCTTCGACAACTTCAATCTTTTCTCCATTTATCGTGATGCTGCTTACAGGTTCAGTTGTGAGGATTTTTGTTTTCTTTGTATTGAGATGTAATCCATATTGCAGACTGTATTCTTCAATCTTTATCAGTAACTGCCTCAAGTCATCCTCATTTTCAGCAAGCAAAGTTGTGTCATCAGCATATCACAGGTTGTTAATGATTCTTCCTCCAATCTTGATGCCACATTCTTCTTCATATAGTCCAGGTTCTCGGATTATTTGCTTGGCATACAGATTGAATAAGTGTGGAGAAAGGATGCACTCCCTTCTTGATTTTAAACCATGCAGTGTCCCCTTGTTCTGTTCGAACAATACCTTCCTGGTAAATGTACAGGTTCCTCATGAGCACAATCAAGTGTTTTGGAATTCCCATGCTTGTTAATGTTATCCACAATTTGTTATGATCTACACAATCAAATGCCTTTGCATAGGCAATAAAACACAAGTAAACATCTTTCTGGTATTCTTTGCCTTGAGCCAAGATCCATCTGACAACAGCTATGATATCCCTTGTTCCACATTCTCTT
>NW_006921699.1:2369851-2381552 GCF_000298275.1 Orycteropus afer afer | reverse complement strand
CAATATGCTACTGCAACCGTTTTTGAATTATCTTCAGTAAGATCTTACTTGCATGCGATATTAATGATATAGTTAGATAATTTCCACAGTCTATGGGATCACCTTTCTTTGGAATGGGTACAAATATGAATCTCTTCTAGTCAGTTGGTAGGTAGCTGTTTTCCAAATCTCTTGGCCTAACCAAGTGAGTGCCTCCAGTGGGGCATCTGTTTGTTGAAACATCTCAATGGGTAGGTATTCTGTCAATTCCTGGAGCTTGTTCTTCACCAATTCCTTCAGTGCAGCTTCGACTTCTTCTTTCAGTACCACTGGTTCTTGATCATATGGAACCTCCTGAAATGGATGAAGATCTACCAGTTCTTTTTGGTACAGTGACTGTGCATTCCTTCTATCTTCTTTTTATGTTTCCTGCATCATTCAATATTTTGCCCATAGAATCTTTCAATATTGCAACTCAAGGCTTATTTTTTTTTCCTCAGTTCTTTTAGCTTGAGAAATTCTGAGCATGTTCTTCCCTTTTGGTTTTCTAACTCCAGGTATTTGCACATTGCATTATAGGAATTGGCTTTGTCTGCTCAAGCTGCTCTTTGAAATCTTCTGTTCAGCTCTTTTATCTTGTCATTTCTTCCATTTGCTTTAGCTACTCTCTGTTCAAGGGCAAGTTTCAGAGTCTCCTGACACCCATTTTGGTCTTTTCTTCCTTTCCTGTCTTTTTGATGACCTTTTGCTTTCTTCATGGATGATTTTCTTGATGTCATCCAACAATTCCTCTGGTTTTCGGTCATTGGTGTTCAATGCATCAAATCTATTTTTCAGATGGTTTCTGAATTCAGGAGGGATACATCCCAGGTCATACTTTGGTTCTTGTGGACTTGTTTTAATTGTCTTCAACTTCAAGTTGAACTTGCATTTGGGCAGTTGATGGTCTGTTCCACAATCAGCTCCTGGCCTTATTTTGGCTGAAGATATTGAGCTTCTCCATCACGTCTTGCCACAGATGTACTCAATCTGATTCCTGTGTGTTCCATCTGGTGAAGTCCACATGTATAGCTGCTGTTTGTGTTGTTGAAAAAAGGTATTTGCAATGAATAAGTTGTTGGTCTTGCAAAATTCTGTCATGCAATTTCCAGCATAATTTCTGTCACCAAGGCCAAATTTTCCAACTACCAGTGATTCCTCTTTGTTTCCAACTTTTGCATTCCATTCACCAGTGATAATTAACACATTCTGATTGCATGTTCAGTCAATTTCAGACTGCAGAAGCTGATAAATCTTTAATTTCCTCATCTTTGGTGCATAAATTTGAATAATAGTCATATTAACTGGTCTTCCTTGTTGTTGTTGTTGTTGTTGTTATGTGCCATCGAGTCGACCCGACTCATAGCAACCCCTCCCTGGGTTTCTGAGGCAGTATCATCACTACGGAAGTAGATTGCCCAAACTTCCTTCTGAGGAGTGGCTGGTGGGTTTGAACTGCCAGCCTTCTGGTTAGCAGTCAAGTGCCTTAGGCACTATGCTACCAGAGCTCCCCTGGTCTTCCTTATAGGCATATGAATATTATCCTATCACTGACAGTATTGTACTTCAGGACAGATCTTGAAACATCCTTTGTGATGGTGAACACCACACCATTCCTCTTTAAATTGTCATTCCCAGCATAGTAGACCCCATGGTGGTCTGATTCAAAATGGCTAAAACCAGTCCATTTCAGCTCACTAATGCCTAGGATATCAATCTTTATGCATTCCATTTCATTTTTGACAACTTCCAATTTTCCTAGATTCATGCTCTGTATGTTCCATGTTCCGATTATTAATGGATGTTTGCAGCTGTTTCTCATTTTGATCATGCCACGTCAGCAAATGGAGGTCTCGAAAGCTTTACCTTATCCATATCATTAAGGCTGGTTCTACTTTGATGATGCAGCTCTTTTCTGGTCCTATTTTGAGAGCCTTCCTACCTGAGTGACTTACCCTCCTGCGCTGTAACTGTATCGGACAATGTTTCTGGGCTATTCATAAAGTTGCACAGTAATGTATCAGACAGTGTTTCTCTGCTATTCACAAGGTTTTTCCTGGCCAATTCTTTGAGAAATGGATGGCCTCCTCCTTCTTCCTAGTCTGTCTCAGTCTGTAAGCTTTTGAAACCTGTGCACCATGTGCAACCCTGCTGAGTTTGAGACACTGGTGGCACAGCCTCAACCCTCACAGCAACACACTGCCACAATAGGACAAACTGACAGACAAGTTTGTCTCCCTTAGCTGTTCAAAACCTCTCCACCCTCTCCACCCTCCCCTTACATAGATTCCTGCCTCTTTCGCACTGCTTGGGATGGGCATGGCCTGGGTCCCCAGCCTTACCTGGATCCCTGCCTCTCCTTCCTTGGTGTGTCCTGGTCCCCCTACCCCTGGCTTTTTCTCTGCTTTTCCCGGCTTTCCCACCACTTGGGAGGGCCGTGGCTTGGGTCCCCAGCCTTACCTGGATTCCTGCCTCTGCTTCTTCACTCTGTCCTGGTCACCCCTTCCCCTGGCTTTTTCTTTGTTTTCCCTGGCTTTCCTGCTGCTTGGGAGGGCTGTGACCTGGGTCCCCAGCCTTACCTGAATCTCTGCCTCTGCTCCCTCCCCTATAGCCTGGCTGATCATATATAATATATCATCCAAATTGGAGCACTTTTAAAGGTGAGGGGCTATTAATAATTATTCCAGGCCAATAAGTATAAACTGGTCCTGTCCTGGGCAATATGGCAATGTGATCCTTATATTTATAGATCATTATAAGAACTTTGACTTTTTAAAAATTGGACTGAGATAGGAAGCTATTGAAAGGTTTTGTGCAAAAAGTGATGTGATCTAATTTAGATCATTCTGTCTGCTATGCTGAGAATAGATTGGGGTGAGGGACAGAATCAGTAAGGATTTAGTTAGGAAGCTAACAGAATCCAGGAAAGAAACTAGCTCTTACATATGTTGATATTATGGCCAAAAGATTTTATTGACAGACTAGAGGATATGAGAGAGCAACTGGAAAAAGAGAGCTATCATTTATTGAGAAAGGGAAGACTTCAGGAGGAGCAGATTTTGAGGAAAATTAGAAGTGCATGTTGAATTTGAGATCCTATTAGACATGCCAGGAATGATAAATTAATGGAATGGAATTACATTCACTGTCAAAGAGAACATTCAAGATTTATCCTGAAGTACAATGCTATCAGTGATAGGATAATATCCATAAGTATTCAAGGAAGACCAGTTAAAATGACTATTATTCAGATTTACACACCAACCACTAAAGCCAAAGATGAAGAAATTGAAGATTTTTACCAACTGCTGCAGTTTCAAATTGATCAAACATGCAATTAAGATGTATTGGTAATTACTTGTGATTGGAATGCAAAAGTTGTAAACAAAGAAGAAACATTGGTGGTTGGAAAATATGGCCTTAGTGACAAAAATGATGCCGGAGATCACATGACAGATTTTGCAAGACCAACAGTTTATTCTCTGCAAATACATTTTTTCAACAACATAAAGGGCAGCTATACATGTGGACTTCACCAGACGGAATACAAAGGATCAAACTGACTACATTGGTGGAAAGAATGGAGAAGCTGAATATCATCAGTCAGGACAAGGCCAAGAGACAACTGTGGAACAGATCATCAATTGCTCATCTGCAAGTTCAAGTTGAATCTGAAAAAAATTAAAACAAGTTAAGGAGAACCAAAATACGACCTTGAGTATATCACATTTGAGTTTAGAGATGATCTGACAAAAAATTTGAGGCATTGAATACCAACGACCAAAGACCAGATGAGTTGTGGGAATACATCTAGGAACTCATGCATGGAGAAAGCAAAAATCATTAAAAAGATGAGAAAGAAAGAAAAGACCAAAATAGATGTCAGAAGAGACTCTGAAACTTGCTCTTGAAAGGAGTAGCTAAAGTGAATGGAAGAAATGATGAACTAAAAGAGCTAAATAGAAGATTTCAAAGGGCAGCTAAAAAAGACAAAGTGAAGTATTATGATGAAATGTGCAAAGACCTAGAGTTAGAAAATCTGAAGGGAACAATACTCTTGGCATTTCAAGCTGAAAGAACTAAAGAAAAATTCAAGCCTCAAGTTGCAATATTGAAGGATCTTATGGGGGAAGATATTGAATGAACCAGGAAGCATCAAAAGAATACACAGAGTCCCTGAACCAAAAAGAATTGGTCGACATTTAAACATTTCAAGAGATGGCAAATGGGATAGTTGGGGTTGTGTGTCAACTTGGCTGGACCACAGTTCTGAGTGGTTTAAGCAGTTGGGATGTGTTTATTCCCATGATGAGATTGGATGTGTATGCTTTGAGCAGCCAATCCACTGAAAGGGAGCTTCTCTAGGGGTGTGGTTTACTTCCAATATATGTATGGACATCCTGGGAAAAAGAGAGAACCTTCTGTGGATCTGGATTCTGTTGTGCTCCCTTCAACTGTCTGTGAGTGAAAAATCCACCATTCTGTCTGGTGATACTGGATTCGTCATCTGCTGGAGTCAACAGCTGGTGTACTGCCTGCCAACCTTGAGCTTGTCAGCCCCTGCAGCTATGTGAGTCAGGAGAAGCCTCCAGTTTGATGTTTGATCCAGGAACTTGGAACTTGCCAGCTTCTATAACTGTGTGAGCCATTTTCCTAACATTAATTTCTTTCTCTCTATTAGCTTTACTGCTTTTGCTTCTCTAGAGAACCCAGCCTAACACAGCATATGATCAAGAACCAATGGTAGAGAAGGAAAAAGTCCAAGCTGCACTTAAAACATTGGCAAAAAACAAGGCTGTAAGAATTGACAAAATAACAATTGAGATATTTCAACAAACAGATGCAAAACTGGAAGCACTCACTTACCTATGTCAAGAAAATCAGAAGATAGCTCACTGACTGGAAGATACCCATATTTGTGCCCATTCCAAAGAAAGGTAATCCAACAGAATGGGAAAATATTGAACAATATCATTAATATCACATGCAAGTAAAATTTTGCTGAAAATAATTAAAAAATGTTGCAGCAGTACATCAACAGGGCACATGGATTGAGGGATATCATCGTTGTTGTCAGATGGATCTTGGCTGAAAGCAGAGAATACTAGAAAGATGTTTACCTGTGTTTCATTGCAAAAGCACTCAACTGTGTGGATATTAACAAATTATGGATAACATTGTCCCAAAGGGGCAGGGAGGCCGCATCTTCTGACCTCCTCTAACCCCACAAGAGGAAGACAGAATCACCATTGGTAGCCCAAGACCTATTCCTGCAAGGCCAGACATGCTGCCTCCCTCCACCTTTCACCAACCATTCCTTCCACAGCACCCACCATCTCTGCTGGGTTCAATAATTTGCTGCAGTGGCCACACAGAACTCACAGATTATGGGGTTTACTAGGGAAGCACCAGACTACAATTCATGTTCAGAAATGCACTCAGTCTCTTGCAGCCAACCATCTCACTCAGCAGCCGGCAGTCTCAGTAGCACATTGCTCTCTCAGTAGTACATGTCTCTCACATCTCTGTCTCAGCAGTGTGTGTCTCTCGCATCTCTCTCAGCAGTGTGTTTCTCTCAGCAGCACATCTTTCTCAGCCAGCAGTCAGAGACTCCTTCTGCCTCTAGGAGGGCTCCTTTTGAGCCTGGCAGAGTGGCCACACTGACCAATCCCAACATCAGAATTCTATACACCTGAGAGAGAAAGAACTTCCCAGAAGATTGCTTTCACTCTCAACAGAAATACCCCAGATAGATAACTTTAACAATCAGGATCTACTCAGTTGTTCATGGCAAATTCCACCATGGAGTTTACAAAGACTTATGGCTAGACATGGGATAATAGAAGGGTTGTGTATGCACAGGGACATAGCTCAAGGGGCAGGAGTGCATGGAGGGAAGGACACAGGGAAGAGGTAACTACGGTGAAGAAGTGGGAGGGAAGCTGTTGCATTGTGGGAAATTGTAGTCAATGTCATGAGACAAAGTGTATGTGAACTGCTGTATGGAAAGTGAATTTGCTCTGTAAACTTTCACCCAAATCACCATCATCATCATCATCATCATCCATACATAAATAAATAAATAAAGGGGGGGGGAAGACTTATGGCTAGAAAAACCACACAATGTAATTTACTACACTGCACATTGCAAAGAATGGAATTCCAGGACACTTAAGTGTGCACATGAGGAATTGGTAAATAACCAAGAGGCAGTGATTTGAACAGAACAAAGTGATACTGCATGGTTTAAACAAAGGAAATGTGTGTGTCGGGGTTGAATCTTTTTCCCATACTTATTCAATCTGTATGCTGAGCAAATAATCTGAGAAGCTGGACTATATGAAGAAGAATGTGGCATCATGATTGGAAGAAGGCTCATTAAAAACCTGCAATATGTAGATGACAAAACCTTGTTTGCTGAAAGCAGAGAGGACTTGAAGCATTTATTTATGAAGATCAAAGACTACAGCCTTCACTATGGATTACACTGCAACATAAAGAAACCACTCATCTGTCGGTTTGTTGTACTGTGGTGGTTTGCATGTCACTGTGAGGCTGGAGGTTATGCCACTGGTATTTCAAATACCAGCAGGGTCACCCATGGTGGACAGGTTTTAAAGGAGCTTCCAGACAAAGACAGACTCAGAAGAAGGAAGGGGCTATCCATTTCTCAAAGAATTGGCCAGTGAAAACTTTATAAGTAGCAGTGAAGCAGTGTCTGATATAATACTGGAAAACTTTATGAATAGCCCTGAAACACTGTCTGATAATAGTGCTGGAAGAGGAACCCTTCAGGTTGGAAGGCACTCACAATACAACTGGGGAAGAGCAGCCTCCTCACAGTAGAGTCGGCCTTAATGACATGGATGGAGTAAAGCTTTTGGGACCTCCATTTGCTGACATGGCTGAACTGAAAATGAGAAGAAACAGCTGCAAAAATCCATTAATCATCAGAACAAGGAATATACAAAGTATGAATCTAGGAAAATTGGAAGTTGTCAAAAATGAAATGGAACACATAAAGATCGATATCCTAGGCGTTAGTGAGCTAAAATGGACTGGTTTTGGTCATTTCGAATCAGACAATCATATGATCTACAATCCTGGGAATGACAAATTGAATGGTGTGGCATTTATCATCACAAAGAACGTTTCAAAATCTACCCTGAAGTACAGTGCTGTCAGTGATAGGATAATATTCATATGCCTACAAGGAAGACCAGTTAATACTACTACTATTCAAATTTATTCACCAACCACCAAAGCCAAAGATGAGGAAATAAAAGATTTTTTACCAATTTCTGCAGTCTGAAATTGACTAAACATGCAATTTAGATATGTTGATTATTATTGGTTATTGGAATGCAAAAGTTGGAAACAAAGAAGAATCACTAGTGGTTGGAAAATATGGTCTTGGTGATAGAAATGATGCTAAAGATGGCGTGATAGAATTTTGCAAGACCAAAGACTTATTCATTGCAAATACCTTTTTCAACAACATAAGCAGCAGCTATATACGTGGACATTGCCAGATAAAATACACAGGAATCAGATAGACTACATCTGTGGAAAGAGGTGATGGAGAAACTCAGTATCTTCAGGCAAAATAGGCCAGGAGCTGACTGTGGAACAGACCATCAACTGCTCACATACAAGTTCAAGTGGAAGCTGAAGACAATTGAAACAAGTCTACAAGAGCCAAAATATGACCTTGATTATATCCACAGAAGTAGATTGCCCAACCTTCCTTCCAGGAATTTATAAACCATCTAAAGAATAGATTTGACTCATTGAACACCAATAACCAAAAACCAGATGAATTGTTGGATGACATTAAGAACATCATCCATGGAGAAAGCAAAAGGTCATTGAAAAGACAGAAAAGGAAGAAAAGGCCAAAATGGTTGTCAGAAGGGACTCTGAAATTTGCCCTTGAACAGAATAGTTAAAGCAAATGGAAGAAATGACAAGATAAAATCACTGAATATAAGATTTCAAAGAGCAGCTCTAGAAGACAAAGTCAATTATTATAATGAAATGTGCAGAGACCTGGAGTTAGAAAACCAAAAGGGAAGAACACGCTCAGCATTTCTCAAGCTGAAAGAGCTGAAGAAAAAATTCAAGCCTCAAGTTGCAATATTGAAAAATTCTATAGGCAAAATATTGACTGATACAGGAAACATTTAGAGAAGATGGCAGGAATACACAGAGTCACTGTACCAAAAAGAATTGGTTGATATTCATGCATTTCAGGAGGTGACATATGATCAAGAACCAATGGTATTAAAGGAAGAAGTCGAACCTGCACTGAAGGAATTGGTGAAAAACAAGGCTTCAGGAGTTGACGGGATACCCACTGAGATACTTCAACAAATAGATGCTGTGCTGGAGGCACTCACTTGGTTATGCCAAGAAATTTGGAAGACAGCTACCTGGCCGACTGACTAGAAGAGATCCATATTTGTGCCCATTTCAAAGAAAAGTGATCCAACAGAATGTGGAAATTATCAAACAATATCATTAATACCACATGCAAGTAAAATTTTCCTGAAGATAATTCAAAAATGGTTGCAACAATATATTGACAGGGAACTTCTAGAAATGCAAGCTGGATTCAGAAGAGGATGTAGAATGAGGGATATCATTGCTGATGTTAGATGGATCTTGGCTGAAAGGAAAGCATACCAGAAAGATGCTTACTTGTGTTTTATTGACTGTGCAAAGGCATTCAACTGTGCGGATCATAACAAATTATATATAACATTACAAAGAATGGGAATTCCAGAACACTTAATTGTGCTCACGAGGACCTGTACATAGACCAGTAGGCTCTTGGCCGAACAGAACAAGGAGATAATGCATGGTTTAAAATCCAGAGGGGAGTGTGTCAGGGTTGTATCTTTTCCCCATACTTATTCAATCTGTATGCTGAGCAAATAATCCGAGAAGCTGGACTATATAAAGAAGAACAAGGTATCAGGATTGGAGGAAGACTCATTAACAAACTGCAATATGCAAGTGACACAACCTTGCTTGCTGAAAGTTAAGATGACTTGAAGCACTTACTGAAGAAGATTAAAGACTATAGTCTGCAGTATGGATTACATTTCAACATAAAGAAAACAAAAATCCTCACAACTGGACCAATAAGCATCATGGTCAATGGAAAGAAGATTGAAGTTGTCAAAGATTTCATATTACTTTGTTCCACAATCAACACCAATGGAAGCAGCAGTCAAGACATCAGATGATGTATTGCACAGGGCAAATCTGCCACAAATTGCTTCCTTAAAGTACTGAAGAGCAAAGATATCTCTTTGAAGACAAGGTGCGCCTAACCCAAGCCATGGTGTTTTCAGTCACCTCATATGCATGTGAAAGCTGGACAATGAATAAGGAAGACTGAAGAATTGATGCTTTTGAGTTGTGGTGTTGGTGAAGAATGCTGGAAGTACCATGGAGTGCCAGGAGAACTAACAAATCTATCCTGGAAGAAGTGCAGCCGGAATGATCTTTGGAAGTGAGAATGACCAGAATTCATCTCACCTACTTCGGTCATATTGTCAGAAGGGACCATTCCCTGAAAGATATCATGCTTGGTAAAGTGGAGCATCAGCAGAAAAGGGGAAGACCCTCAATGAGATGGATTGATACAGTGGCTGTAATGATGGGCTCAGGTATAGCAAGGATTGTGAGGCTGGTGCAGGATTGGGCAGTGTTTTGTTCTGTTGTACATTAGGTCCACACGTAGTCAATAAAACACAAGTAAACATATTTCTGGTATTCTTTCATTTCAGCCAAGATCCATCTGATGTCAGCAATAATATCCCTCATTCCACATCCTCCTCTGAATACAGCTTGTATTTCTGGAAGTTCTCTGTCATTATACTGCTGCAACCACTTTTGAATTATCTTCAGCAAGATTTTATTTGCAGGTGATATTAATGCTATTGTTTGATAATTTCCACATTCTGGTGGATTGCCTTTTTTTTTTAAATGGGCACAAATATAGATCTCTTCCAGCCAGTTGGCTCAGTAGTTGTTTTCCAAATTTCTTGGCACAAATGAGTTTGTGTCTCCAGCACTACATGACTTTGTTGAAACATCTCAGTGAGTATTCTGTCAATTCCTGGAGTCTCCTCCCCCGCCTACCACTAATTCCTTTAGTGCAGCTTCAACTTTTTCCTTCAGTACCATTGGTTCTTGATCATATGCTATCTCCTGAAATAGTTGAACATCAACAATTTCTTTTGGTACAGTGACTCTGTATATTCCTTCTATCTTATTTTGATGCTTCCTGCATCATTCAATATTTTGCCCTTAGAATTCTTCACTATTGCAACTTGAGGCTTGCATTTTTTCTTCAGTTCTTTCAGCTTGAGAAATACTGAGCATGTTCTTCCCTTTTGGTTTTCTAACTCCAGGTCTTTGTACATTTCATATAATAATTGACTTTGTCTTCTTGAGCTGCTCTTTGAAATCTTGTGTTCAGCTTTTTTATCTTGTCATTTCTTCCATTTCTTTACTCGCCATTCAAGAGCAAGTTGCATAGTCTCTTCTGACATCCATCTTGGCCTTTTCTACCTTCCCTGTCTTAAAGACACATCGTTAAGATCAACTCTGCTTTGAGGAGGTGGTTCTTCCTTGGTCACATTTTAAGTGCCTTCCAACCTGAAGGGCTCATATTCCAGTACTATATCAGACAATGTTTCATTGCTATTCATAAAGTTTTCCAGTAATATATCAGGCAGTATTTCACTGCTGTATGTATTACACCTCAATATAAAGAAAATAAAATTCCTCACAACTGGACCGATAAGGAGTGTCATGATAAATGGAGAAAAGATTGAAGTTGTCAAAGACTTCATATTACTTGATTCTACAATCAACACCAATGGAAGCAGTAGTCAAGATATCAGATGATATATAGCACTGGGCAGATCCATTGCAAAAGACCTATGTCAAGTGCTAAAGGTGCGCCTGACACAAGCCATAGTATTTTCAATCACCTCATGTATGTGAGAGCTGGATAATGAATAAGGAAGAGTGAAGAAGAGTCTATGCTTTTGAGTTGTGTTGGCAAAGAATGCTAAAAGTACCATGGACTGCTTAAAGAACTAACAAATCTGTCCTGGAAGATGTGCAGCTAGAATGCTGCTGGGAAACGAGAATGGCCAGACTTCATCTTACCTAGTTTAGTCTTGGTGTAAGATGGGACCATTTCCTGGAGAAGGATATCATACTTGGTAAAGTGGAGGGTCAACGAAAAAGGGGAAGGCCCTCAACAAGATGGATTGGCACAGTGGCTACAATGATGGGCTCAGGTATAGCAAGGATCATGGGGTTGGCACAGCACTGGGCAGTGTTTCGTTCCACTGTACGTAGGGTCACTATGAGTTGGAGATAACTCTACAGCATGTAACAACATTTCATTCATCCATAAAGTTTTCAGTGGCCAATTTTTTTCAGAAGTGGATGGCCCCATCCTTCTTTCCAGTCCAGGCAACCTGTCCACCCTGGGTGACCCTGCTTTTGTTTGAAATACTGGTGGCATAGCCTCCAGCCTCAAAGCAACACACAAGCCACCACAATATGACAAACTGACAGACAAGTGTTGGTTCTGGCTTTATCTTTAATTCTCTATCCACCCAAATATTAAATCACACACACACACACACACACA
>NW_006921699.1:2347750-2365671 GCF_000298275.1 Orycteropus afer afer | reverse complement strand
TGTTGTATTTAGATCTCTGTTAACTATTTGTGAAGAGCAGCCAAGGATGATTCAGGCTTTTCTTGGTGGTTTTTTATTGTTGGCCTATTGGTGGAGAAGGAGGTAGTGGCTCTCACTCAGTAAGTGAAGTTTCAGGAGGTGTGGGTGTAGTTGTGTCTTATGGGGACTGTTGTTGTTTCCCACTCAGTTAGACACAAATTCCAATTGAATACTCATCAAAAAACTAAAAGCACATGGACAAAAAAACACACCATGTAATCACACAGGAACAATAACCAAAAAAAGGGAAAAGAAGAAGAAAAAACAAGAAACCTGCAATATTTGGGGATAGGGCACTAAGAGAAATAAAGTAGAGAAGGAGAATAATGAAGGATTAAAAAATGGGAAAAATGCAAAAAGAAAAACAAGGAATGGGGTTAACCGTGAGAAAAAAAGGAGGGGGAAAAAATAATAAATAAAAAAAAAAAATTTAACCAGGAACAGGGAAAAGAAAAAAATGCTCAAAACTAGGACCTGGGAGGGGAAGATTAAGAATAATAGTAAAAAGGACAAAAGTATTAATAATAATAGTTGTTTTAAAACAGAGAAATACAAGCAAACTAATCACCAGAAAAAAGAAATTGAAAAAGAAAAAAATGAAAAAAGAGGAAAAAAATCAGTGGAGGACAGGGCTGGGCACCCAGGCTCTGTCTGAGCACACAGACTCTGATGGAGTGCCTGTGGGCCCACACGTTAGGTGGGAGTGGGGGATGGCCGCATCTTCATTCACCAAGCAGGTGTGGGGTATAAGAGTAACAAGAGGAATGTGGTACCTTTTCAGTCTTGCAGGTCTGGAGTGTCCTTGGGGTTGCTGGAAAGCATAATGTGTTCTTAAGCCCCAGGAATCTGCCAGAGCGCTTTCTCTTTAAATATCCAAAATAGTCAAGCCACTTTTAAACCTTCAAAATGGCGGTGCCCTCTGGACCGGCAAAAGTCCACAGCTCAGCTAGCCTTTCTCTTCATCTTCTCCGTTTATTCCCCAGCCACCAGAGCAGTCCTCTGTGCAGTCCCTGGCTAGCAGAGTGATTTTTAGGTTAGTTCTTAGGTCCTACCACCACTTGGCAATCTCCAAGCTGTCTGTGCCATCAGGATCGCTCAGGATCACTGCCAGACCGCAGCTCCGTATGTCTCCTTTTTTGGTATTTTCACAAAAATTCTTCTCTAGTTGGTGTTTAGTCCCCTTCTATATCCTTCCCTTCAAGGCTCAGGGGTCCAAGATTATCATCTGTGTCTGTGTTAATTGGTTTCCCTTTTCTTTGTGAAGAGGGTCTGTGCAGTCTTTCTGCCTAGTGTGTCATCTTGCCGGAACTCCCTATTTTTTTCTTTACACTTGACTCTTCATCAAGAATTAATTTGGTGTGTGAATTATGGTGGGATCCTGTTTTTTCCAAGTTTTTATTTTTACTTATTTATTTTACCAGCTTATCAAATTTTCCCAAAACCGTTTTGGACAATTTATCTTTTTCCTCATAATTTGTAATTCACCTTCATATTTAAAAATTTTTATAAAAAGGTGAATCTGTGTCTGGGGCACCTATCATATTTTATTGATTTGTCCTTATTTATGTTCTCATATCTGTCATGCAATATTTCCCCTTACCAGTCTTGTACACATTTCTTAGATAGCCTTGCTTATTTTTTCCCTCAGATGCTTTTTAGAATTATTTTTTGTGTTCCTAAAATACGTCATTGAAATTTTAATTTTAAATACATCAAAGCAGTAAATTAACTTGGTAAGAATGGCAAGTTCCCCACATCCAATCTTCTTATCCAGGAAAATAGTCTGCTTTCATTCAGATCTCAGTGAAAGATAATAATTTATGTTTTCCAAACCCACCAGCCACTCTATGGAAGCAAGAATGGGCAATCTACTTCCATAAAGATTTATTGCCTTGGAAACCCAATGGGGTCGCTATGAGTCATAATTGACCCAATGACAGTGGGTTTTATAGATTTTATACAATGCTTATTGTGATTATTTCAAGGCATTTTTTATGCCTATTATGAATTGAATATTTTTTCCAGTATATTTCTAGCAGGTTATTTCTAATATATACAAAAGTAGCTTGTTTGTGGACGTTTCTTATATTCCTACATTTAACGGAATCTCTTAAGTCTATAATTTTTTAATTCATTCTCTTAGAGTTTAAAAATGGAATATCATTATATGCTCTTCATAATAGTGATAGTTTTATTTTTCAGTATTTTCAATTTCTCATCTATGTTTTATACTATGATAGTACAAAGGTAATAATCAAGATAAAACAAATCTCTATTTTTAACTTCTTGGTTCAGTTCTGACACCAACTTCCCAGGCAGCACTTCTTTCTCTAACCCTAGCCACTTGGAGCTAGATCAGATCTCACAAGTTCACTGTACACCATTCTTCAGACTGCCAAATACTAGACAGATGTCAGCCACTTATTTGGGAGTCCACAGGACACCCTCACTTCTGACCAGCTGGCTACAAATTTAGAATTTTCCTCTACTCTTCAGGATGCCAGGCACTGGCTCTGGGCTCCTTCACTTCTGACTTCCTGCTCCCCCCATTCCTTTGGCTCTGATAACTCACTGCAACAACTCACAGAATTTACAGCAAATACCGTATTTATGAGTACAGCTTTAAGATAGCAAAAAGGATATAAACTAAGAGATGTGTATGATAAGGGCTGGGAAGGTTCCCAATATGAACCTTCAACGTCTCAAATGTCTTCAGTGTCTCAAAGGGCATGCTACCCTCCATAGATGTCTTTCACCAACTAGGAAGCCCATGGAGCTTCAGTGTCTAGAGTTATTATGAAGTCCCTAAACCAAACCAAACCAAACCAAACTCTTTGCCATCGAGTTGGTTCTAACTTATAGTGATCCCTCCTTGGGTTTCTGAGGTAGTATCTTTACGGAAGTAGATTGCCTAATCTTCCTTCCGAGGAGCAGCTGGTGGGTTTGAACCGCCAGCCTTCTGGTTAGCAGTCAAATGCCTTAGGCACTATGCCACCAGCCCCTGGGTGGTGCAAATGGTTTGCACTCACTAACCCAAAGGTTGGCAATTTGACCCCACCCTGTGGCACTGCAGAAGAAAGCCTTGGTGATGTGCTTCCATAAAGATTACAGCCAGGTAATCCCTGTGGAGGAATCTGTAACACATGAGGTCACCATGAGTAGAAATGGACTTGACTGCAATAGATTTGGGTTTGGTTCATTATGAAAAGCAAATTCCAGCCCCTCTTTCTGAGGTCAGTTGATACCACGAGGTGATCACAAAGTAGGTTTTTCTGACCTGGCCAGCCCCTACTCTAGAGTCACCTTATCACTTCACCTAACCTGCTAGTTAGGTGTGGTCTGGAGTCCTTATGCAAGACATTTAAATTCCAAGGTTTTTAAAGAGATCATGTCCCAGGAACTGAGAGTAAAGATCACATTCTTTGGGTAAAATTAATGTGGTATTTCCTGGAACATGCCAAAAATGTTTTTTAATAGAAGTAATAAAACTTTTGACAATGGGAATGTCTCCACTGTTTCACTGTAATGTACAGGATAGTGTTGGTTGTTGGTCTGAAATTGAAACTCATAAGCAAGTTCAGGAAGTTTCCTTTTTAGACTTAATTTTAAGAGCATTAAAAATGTCAAGAATTTAATCAAATACCTTTTTGGTATGTATTGATCTACTTGATCTTTGATCCTTTTCATAAACAGATTTTCAAAGGTCATCATTTACTGTTACAAATTATAAAGCACCATTACAAATGGCAAAAACAAAACAAAACAAAAAAAGGGTTAAATAACACAACCTTAATTTCTATATTTCAAAAAAGGTTTAAGAGCATTTAATATGTTGGCACTTATAAACTCATATTTCTAAGTATCAAACAGAACATTTTCACCAAGCTAGAGGTACAGGGTATTTTAATTAAAATAAAGTTATTAAATGCCTATGACACAAAATAAAGCACTCTGCTAAGCAGCAGTAGGAGGCACGGGGGAAGGTTGGGAGGGATAAGGAGATTAGCAAGATGAAGTCCCTAGCCTCCAGACAAGTCCCCAACTGAGTGACGGTGATAATACCAGAAGTACTGAAGTGAACAGTCACTACCGGTGGGAACTTCAGGGAGAGTGTCTTAGGAGACAGCATGACCTGCCCACTGTGGGACAGGCAGCGTAGTATCAGGTGGGGCGGAGGGAAAGGTAATCCAGACAGGCTGCAACGGGAGACAGAAAAACACTGAGGCTTTGCAGCTGCGTGTCCAGTGAGAAAGCACAACCTATTCTAAGATGGTCTACAGGGTTTTAAAATAACAGTCACAAAGTAGGAACAGTGTGTCAGGGCTTCAAATATAAAATATGTGTTAAAAATAGGACAATACAGAGAAAAAATTCTGAGTTAACCAGAAGTAATCAGAACAGTTTATCAAGATGTTACACCAAAGGCTCCTTTGTAAAATTATTTGATAACGAAAATTTGCTTTTGAAGATAATTATATTTAGGAGATGATGCCACCAAGTGGCATAAAAAAACAACAAAAAAACCAGACAGTCCCTGCCTATTTCTGCCAGTGCCCTATAGCATTGGATGTATGAAAGTGCTACATTCAGGGAAGCCACTTACAATGAAAGCATATTGCCTCAAGTTTCCAGGAGGAGCTTCTTGCTATGATAATCATCTCAGCATGCCTAACATATGGTAAGATGGACAGCTGACATTTATATTTTGAGCTTATGGTAATACTATGGTTATCCTATTAGTGGCTTTATCTTTTATACTGCTCATTTGTGGAACTGAAGTTCTGTCCTTGCTGACCATGGTGCACATTTGGCTGGAGAGGATACAGGTGAATACTGTGCTTAGGAAAGTATATATTCATGGGAAGAACCGTGTTTTAATAATAGGCTTTCCAGATTGTTGGCTTTGACAGTCTTCTTCCTTGGTGCTGGCCTCTCTTGGCTGTGAGGCAGACAAACCATCTCTCTACCAGTCCAACTGGTTGGTACAGTTTTCCTGATTCTCTTCACTGGCAAAATATTTCTTAAGTTAGTCTTAAGAAACAGAGGGGTTAGTCATATGCTCACAAGGAGCACTACTACTGTGGGCCATTGACTATAGGTTATGAGGTATAGCTGTTGAAATTGTAGCCTTGGCTCCCTTCTTGAAGGCAGATGGGCCACACGAGCCAGGCTGCTCAATATGTATCACTTGTAAAATGGTATTGTTGTTGTTGTTGTTATGTGCCGTCGAGTCGACCCCGACTCATAGCGACCCCTCCTTGGGTTTCCGAGGCAGTATCACTATGGAAGTAGGATTGCCCAACCTTCCTTCCGAGGAGTGGCTGGTGGGTTTGAACCACCAGCCGTCTGGTTAGCAGGCAAGTATCTTAGCCACTATGCTACCAGAGCTCCTTATCTGCCATCATTTTCTCTCAAAGGAGTGTATAAAATTTTCTGTGTAGGGATACTGCATATAATCATTTAGTTTTTGCAATATGTAAGCATTGCCTTCAAAAATGACTGTACTTTTGAATATGGTGCTTCACTCACATTCACACTGTTGTCACTTAACAGTTGTGTTAGTACAATAAAATTATTTTTGTTTAAATAATGTCTGTATGCTTAGAAATTAATATTAATCTTTATACAGATTTTACTGATCCTTGACTAACACATTAAAAAAATGTTACAAACCCATTCCATCAAATTAATTAGTAAGAAAATAGTTTCCATTCCCTGGAAATGGTTTGTTTTTAAAAGCAAGGGGATTCTCTGGATGAGTGGTCCAGAGTTTGCTGTATGAAAAGTATATCTCAACAGTAGAGTCCTTTTTAGTGTCAGTCATTATAATCGATCCATTTTAGCAGGAAAGGCTTTCTTTTCTTCACCGAGTCTTATGTATCTCTTTTCTAGTTCACCAGATGTGGTGGAAATTTTATCAGAATTCAGTTATTTGAATCTTGGAATTTTCTTCTGGCTTCATTGACTCTCTTGTTTTTTTCCTGGATCTGAACCTGAAAATAAAATAGCTGTTAAAGAAAATGAAATATTCAGGATTCTTCTCAAAATGCCAATCTAACACTGAACAACATTTCTCCAGTCAATGAAGCATTTTAATTCTAAGACCTCATGAGTCTAGAACTAATACTTCATAGTTCTGAATTTAGGGTCTATTTTTAAATTAAACATAAACAAAACCCAGAATTTAAATTCTTTTAGTTTCCCAGAGGAAAAGATAGAAAGATAAGCTTGAAATTCTAGGCAAATTGAAGTTGATGCTGAAGCAATTAGATAATTAAAAAGAAGAGAACTTAACAAAAATGGGCACCTTTTACTATACTGTATATATTCTGTCAGGGATCAGAATCTGTTCACATATAGACTAGTATTTATCATGGTCAGACACTAAAAACACTTCATTTAATATAGACTCACAATAGTCATAAGAGATATTTCCATGTAACAGAAGGGAATACTAAGGCTTAAGGGGAATTAAATTTGTCCAAATATATGTAGGGAATTTGGGGTTTGATGGCAGGAAGTTTCACTCTAGAACTTAAACTTCTACTATACCACTAAACTTTTAAATACCAATATCATAGGTAAAAAAAAAGCTATAAAATTGTTTTATTTTGTATTTTTTTTAAGTGGAATTTTTTTAAATGTATATTGGCCACTTATATTTATTCTTCTATAAACTTACTGCCTTTTGCCAGTTATTCTACTGAGTTATCTTTTTCTCACTGATTGTGAAGAGCTTTTTGTGTATAAGCCTCAAATCTACCGTGTGTGTGTTGCAAATATTTTTCCCAGCTTTGTTGATTTTTGTCTTTATTTATGCGTTCTTTTTTTGCCATACCAACACATTTTTAAATTGTATTATCAGACATACTAATACTTTCCTTTATTATTCTTTGCTTTTTCTATTATGTCCAGAGAGGTCTTCTCTTCTCTAAGATCATAAAAATATTTGTTTTCTTCTGGTATACTCATGATTCTATATTTTAGGCTTATTTTTTTAAATCTCTCTAGAATTTATCTTGATATACTTGGAAATAGAATCAAATTTCTTCCCCCCAAAAATGCATAGTTCAATGTCCTAATACCTTTTATTGACTAATGTATCTTTTCCCTCACTGATTTTGAATCATCACTTTCATCATCTGCTGAATTCTCATATTTCTTGAGTTTAATTCTGAACTCTATTTTACTCCATGGATTTCTATTCCTATATCATCATCACACTGTTTTAATCACCATTGCTTTATAATATGCTTTATTATCTGATTGAGCTAGTTTCTACTTATTAGTCTTCTTTTTCAGAACATTTTTTGCTATTCTTGTGTATTTATTCTTTTTGAGGAATTTTGGTATTTTTTTCAGGCTCCACTTACCCTTTCATTTTCTGCATCTCCTCAAAGGTCTCTGGCAGAGTTGTCCCAAAACTTTCAGGGAAGAAAAGAGTTAGGATTCCAATCAGGACAGTCAGACTACCCATGAGGATGTAGGGCAGAATTCTATTATAAGCACCTGTAGAGCATGGAACAAAAGAACTTCAATTAGACCATGAAACACAAAATAGGGATTCTCTGGATGCTCTTGAGAATCACTTTGTAAGGGTGTCAAATAGAATTTGAAAACAGTTTTAAATGTGGACATTTTCAGAAGACAAAAAAAAAAAAAAAAAACTTAAGCAAAATACCAGGTTTCTTCTTGGTAGATTCTATTGACTCTATTTCTATAATCATTTACCTTCTTGATGTTGTATAATTATAAGTGTCTTCCTGTCTACTGGTACTCTTTAAGCTACTACCTAATCATGTGTGACAGATAATCCTTTGATGGAACTTTTGCCTACCAAAGTTCCCCTCCTAAGGTGGAGGTTATTGGAGATGGGGGATGGGAGGACATTAGTGGAAAGAGGTTGACCAACATGTTGCAAGGACAGGTTCTGGCCATAAAAAAGGCAGGTGTGAGCTCTACTTTTGCCCAAACTAATGGGGTTCAGTGGAAAACTAGATCTACAGAGCCATGAGACTCTAAAATAAAATGTTAAAGCAAGTAATATTTTCAATTTAACCATTTATATGTCAGGCACATATTCTATGAAAGCACAGTGCCTGGAATCGTTTCATTTTGTTTTTGAAATTGAGATTTTATCTAATAATATCTAATAATATTAACACAGGAAAGAACATTTCTATGTCTTGGTTTTGCATGTAATTAGAAAAATTACCCCCAGTTCTTCTTTATCTGGGTTACTCAGACAGAAAAACAGACCTCATCTTCCTTTTCCTCTGCTTACAGAGATTACAGAGAAATAGCACACCCAAGAATTTGATCTGACCCAAAACATAAAGAAAAACATTGATCCTGAAGCTTCCCTGAAGGCTTTGTGTAGATAAGAGGATTAACTATCATGGAGTAGAAAGCTCTGTCTTGGATTTGTTTCTTCTGGTCCACCACTGGATCATCTGTGCATGGTTTGAAAGCACAGGAAAAAACAAAGGGGAAGTCACATCACTTTGTATAATAATGTGTGGTCCAGGGCAGCTGGGCAGGTAGGCTTAGGTTAGGGAACTGTTTCTCTTTCTCTGTAAGGATTTAGAGTATACCTTTTATGAGACTATTATGTGGTTTTTTGGGGGCAGGGTGTGTGTGCTTGAATGGATAACCAGTGGATGACTAGGAAGGATAAGGAGGTAAGTCTGCATCTCTAAAGAGCAAAATCCTTAATGAGAACTAGGCTTGGAGTGCCAGATCCTACCCCGAATATCCCACTGCAGCCTCTCATCTTTATGTGTGCTGGCACTCTGTATGCTGCTCTGTATGTAATCAATCTGTTACTCTAGACTGATATATTCAATTAGATAAAAGCTAAAATTTTCTATATTTCAAAAAATATTATAAAGCTAAAATGCAAACAATAAACTAGAAAAAGTGTTTAGAATATGTGTGTGTGTGTCTGTGTGTGTATTGGTCATTGTTGTTGCCCTGAGTCAATTCTGACTCTTGGTGACCCCACATGTGCAGAGCAGAACTGGCTGTGACCTTTTGGAAGCAGATTGTCAGGCATCTCAAAGTGGGTTCGAATTGCCATTCTTTTGGCTAATAGTCAAGTGCTTAACCAATTATACCACCCAGGGACTCTGCTATATATGTATAAATATATATATTTGTATGGCTAATTTCCTCCAGTTACAAAGAGCTCTCACAAATCAAAATGAAAAAGATGAATAAACCGTTAAAAAATGGAAAAAAAGACAAGAGCAGTCAGCTCGATGGAAAATACACAGAATTGCCAATAAACATATGGAAAAAATGCTCAAACTCATTTATAATTAATTAAAGAGATGGAATAAAAGTAACAATGATATCTGTTATTCATGTAACAGATTATCAATGATTAAAAAATTAGATAATCTCCACTGTAAGTGAGGATGGGGGAAAACAGGTACTCTCTGATATTTATAGTTGGATTATAAATTGGTATAATTTTTAGAGGTAGTTTGGCAATATCTACAAAACATTTAAAAGGCATTCATTGTTCTAGCAATTTAACTTCATTAATATATCCATGAATTCAGATAACTCTAAATAAATGCACAAAGGCACAGTAGAAGAATGTTCATTACAGTCTTATTTATAATAGCAAAACCTGGAAATGGCCTAAATGTCCATCCATTGGAACCTGAGTAAATAAATTATGTATATATACATACATTGGAACACTATGTAGCTATTTAAAAAAAAGAAGAAGAGCTATATATACCAATATGGAAAGATACTCTGGAATAATGTTACATTAAATAAAAGCAGTTGCAAAACAATATGTGTAATATAATTTTATGTGTTTTATGTGTGTACATATATAAATATACATACTTGTGCAAAACAAAGTGTCTGAAGGACTACTCACTTAACAGTTAATATTGGTACTCTGATAAGGGAATCCGGGGAGAGGAGAGGTGCAGGGTTTACATTAACTTTACCCAAAGAATTTGGTCTTTGTCCTCAGTTCCTAAGACATAATCACTTTTAAAAAAATATTGGAATTTAAATATCTTTGATAAGGACTCCAGACTAGAGTTGTGTCTCAGCTATGTCAGGTATGACACTTGCCCTGGGCGCTACTTGAAGGAGGGCACCACTAAGCAGTTTCTATTGAACATGGCAGTTTCCATTGCCAGCTGTAATTCATTCAGTAATTTATAACAAATACTTTGGTATTTGAAAGACTCCATGGGTTAAGGTAGACTGTGTGATCTTTAACTGCTGAGGGTAGAAAGGGAAGAAACTGGAAAAAAAGACTGAGCACATCATAGACCAATTTCATCAGTGAAAGCAAAGAAAGTGTTGTTGTAATTTCCATGCAGTGCCATAAGGTGTTAAGTAAAAGATTAATTGGCTTAACTTGTGTTTTTGACCTAATATTAAAGTTATCTCAAAGATGAGTGTCAGATGTTTGCACAGGGACACAATTTCAGTGCTTGCCATAGGCACTATTTTCAGTAGCTATGTCTGCTCTAGACCATACCCAACTAATAGGTTAAGTGAGGTGATGAGTTGACTCTAGGGTGAGGCTGGCCAGGTCAGAAAGATCAACCTCATGATCCCTTTGTGACATTGACTGACCTCAGAGAAGAGGGACCTGGAGCTTGCATTGACTGACCTCTCCTGTAACATATCAGACAGTTTCACTGCTATTCATAAGGTCTCAGTGGCCAATTCTTTCAAAAGTGGATGTCCAGTCTGTCTTAGTCTGGAAGCTGTGCTGAAAGCTGTCCACCATGGGTGACCCTGTTGGTATTTGAAATACCAGTGGCATAGCCTCTAGCCTCACAGCAACATGCAAGCCATCACAGTACAACAAACTGAAAGATGAGTGGTAGCTAGAGGTCTTATTATTGCTTCCTTAGAAATGAGAATGGCCAGACTTCATCTCACCTACTTTGATCATATGGTCAGAAGGGACCAGTCCCTAGAGAAGGATATCCTGCTTGGTAAAGTGGAAGGTCAGAGAAAGAGGGGAAGACCCTCAATGAGATGGATTGACAAAGTGGCTGCAACAATGGGCTCACACATTGCAAGGATTGTGAGGATGGTGCAGGACAGGACAGTGCTTTGTTCTGTTGTACATGGAGTCGCTATGTGTCAGAATCAACTCGATGGCACCTAACAACAACAACAACGAGACCTCAATAAAAGCTCTGGACACTGAAGCTCCACGGGCTTCCTGGTTGGTGAAAAACATTGATGCACATAAGAGTGTAGTGTGTTCCTTATTGGGACATGGTAGCTCTGCACTGGGAATCCTCCCAGACCTTGCCTGCTGCATCTCTTTATTTGTATCTTTTCTCTATAATAAAACTATTCATAATACTCTCCATGAGTTCTGTGAATTGTTTCAGTGAATTATCAAACCCAATAAAGTACCGGGAGCCAGCAGGTCAGAGTAAAGGGTGTGGGGCTAAGGACCTCCGAGCTTGCAGTTGGCATCCTGAACGAGTAGCAAGAAACCTGGAACTTATAGTCATCAAGTCAGAAGTATGGGTGTCAGGGGGACACCCAAGCTTGCAGCTGGCATCTGAAGTCTTGGCCTACCTGGCCATCTAGAGGACCGTTTCCTTTAACTTGTGAGGTCTGACCTAGTTCCAGGCGATTAGAGTCAGAGAATGAAGTACTGCGTGGATGACTGGTGTTAGACCCGAACAGAGAAGTGAAAAGTAAGGATTTGCTTTTGGCTGATTGTTATCCTTGTAAAGGTGAGCCTGTACTTTTGTCTACCATTCTCTGTGCTGTTTGAATTTTTCGTAAGGAGTATCTATTATTTTTATTTTTAAAATGAATTTAAAGAAAGGACAAACTGGTAAGATGCATCTCACCGAGGTAAACGAAGTAGGGAGCGATGATGCTGCCCACCCTGGAGGCCATGGATGTGATACCCACAGCCATGTTCCTGACCATGGTGGGGTAGAGCTCTGCAGTGAAGACATACAGCATGGAGAAAGCAGAGGTGATCCCAAATTTTCCCAGCATCGCTAGACCAATAGAAAAGATGTAGTAATCTGAAAAAGAGATGCAGTGTAAACAAAGGCACATTTTAGAAGTGATACTTTTTTTTTTTCCTTTTAAATTGTGGTTTAAGTGAAAGTTTAGAGAGCAAATTACTATTCCATTCAAAATTTTTGTTTTGTAACATTAGTTGCAATTCCCTCAATGTAACAACATTCTTCCCTCTTCCTTCCTGAGTTCCTAATTTCCATTTGTCCTTTTTTCCTGCCTTCTGACCTTTGTTTTTGGGAAAATGCTGCCTTTTTTTTTTTTTTTGTCTCATATGATTGATCATTCTGAGTACTATACTTCTCACAAATGTTATTGTTCGCTTTATAGGCCCATCTGTCATTTGGTAGTAAGGTGATCCCCCAGGGTACGTTCAGTTCCAAGTTTGAATGGTGACTAAGGGCTATAGTCTTGAGAGTTCCACCAGTCTATCAGAAAAATAAGTCTGATCTTATTTATGATTTAAAGTTTTATTGTGCATTTGTCTCCCATTCTGTCCAGGACTTCCTGTGGTACCAATCAGAGTGGTCAGTAGTGGTAGCTGGGCACCATCTAGCTCTTCTTATCTCAGGGCAGTGGAGCCTGTGGTTCATTAGTCCTTTGGACTAATTGTTTCCTTGAATCTTTGGTTTTATTCACTCTTTTTTCCTGCAACAAGGAGAGACCAATAGTCACATCTTAGATGGCTTCTCATTAGTTTTTAAAAACTCAGTTAATATTCACCACAGTAGAGTGTAGAATATTGTTTTTTGTGAACTGTGTTATGCCAATTGAATTAGCTGTCCCCTTAGACTGTAGTCCTAAGCCTCTAAGCACAGTGACTCATGCAGATAAAGGGTTTGGTGATGGCTAAGAGGTGTTCATAACTTTGCCTCCTTATTACTATATACATGGATATATTTACCAAACCAAAACCACTGCCATTGAGTTGATTCCGACTCACAGTGACCCTATAGGACAAATAGAACTGCCCATAGCATTTCCAAGACTATAAATCTTTATGGAAGCAAACTGTCTCATCTTTCTCCCAAGGAGTGGCTGGTAGGTTTGAACCACCAACATGTTAGTTAGCAACTGAATGCTTTACCACTGTGCCACCAGCACTCCTTGTATATATTTATAGCACATATAAATATATATATATAAAATATCCTCTGCCAAACCTATATATGGTGGTAGGCGTAGTCCTGATCACCTTCCTATACCTGTTCAGTTTCCATGTCTGCTTATGTATCCACTCATAGATTATTGTTTGTTATCACTGATATTGCTGGTTTGTATATGTAATAGTATTTACCTTTGTTTTCTGTAACTCTTGTGCACCTTGCACAGTCTTCCATTGCCTTGGAGATACTGTACTGATCACCACCTGCCGTGTTATATTGCCTTTCCCTTCACCCAAATTAATGTTGTTGTTGTTAGGTGCTGTTGAATCACCTCATATCATAGCGACCCTATATCCAACAGAATGAAACACTGCCTGGTCCTGCACCAGCCTCACAATCCTTGCTATACCTGAGCCCATCATTGCAGCCACTGTGTCAGTCCATCTCATTGAGGGCTTTCCTCTTTTTTCTTGACCCTCCACTTTACCAAGCTTGATATCCTTCTCCAGGGAATGGTCCTTTCTGGCAATGTGACCAAAGTAGGTGAGATGAAGTCTGGCCATTCTCAATTCCAAGGAGCATTCTGGCTCCACTTCTTCCAGGACATATTTGTTACTTCTTTTAGCAGTCCATGGTACTTCCAGCATTCTTCACCAACACTACAACTCAAAAACATCAACTCTTCTTTGGTCTTCCTTATTCATTATCAAGTTCTCACGTGCAGATGAGGTGACTGAAAATATCATGGCTTGGGTTAGGCTCACCTTAGTCTTCCAATAGACATCTTTGCTCTTCAGCACTTCAAACAGGTCTTTTACAGCAGATTTGCCCAGTGTAATGTGTTGTCTAATGTCTTGACTGCTGCTTCCATTGATGTTGACTGTGGAACAAAGTAATGTGAAATCTTTGACAACTTCAATCTTTTCTCCATTTATTGTGATGCTACTTACTGGTCCAGTTGTGAGGATTTTCCTTTTCTTTGAGGTGTAATCCATACTGCAGGCTGTAGCCTTTAATCTTCATCACTAAGTGCTTCAAGTCATCCTCACTTTCAGTGAGCCAAGTTGTGTCATCTTCATATCGCAGGTTGTTAATGAGTCTTCCTCCAATCCTGATCCCATGTTCTTCTTCATATGGTTCAGCTTCTCGGAGTATTTGCTCAGCATACAGATTGAATAAGTATGGTAAAAGGATACAACCCTGATGCACTCCCTTGCTGATTTTAAACCATGTAGTATCCCTTTGTTCTGTTTGAATGGCAGCCTGCTGGTCTATGTATAGATTCCTCATGAGCACAATTAAGTGTTCTGGAATTCCCATTCTTTTCAATGTTATCCATAATTTGTTATGATCCACACAATCAAATGCTTTTCCATCAATAAAACACAAGTACACATCTTTGTGGTATTCCTTGCTTTCAGCCAAGATCCCTCTGACATCAGCAATGATATCCCTCATTCCACATCCTCTTCTGAATTGAGCTTGCATTTCTGGAAGTTCTCTGTCAATATTGTGCTGCAAGCATTTTTGAATTATCTTTAGTAAAATCTCACTTGCATGTGATATTAATGATATTGTTCGATAATTTCCACATTCTGTGGGATCACCTTTCTTTGGAATGGGTACAAATATGGATCTCTTCCAGTCAGTTGGCCCACAGCTGTTTTCCAAATCTCTTGGCATAGCCAAGTGAGTGTCTCCAGTGCAGCATCCATTTGTTGAAATTTCTCAATGGGTATTCTGTCAATTTCTGGGGCCTTGTTTTTTGCCACTTCTTTCAGTGCAGCTTCAACTTCTTCCTTCAATACCATTGGTTCTTGATCATATGCCACCTCCTAAAATGCATGAACATCAACCAATTCTTTTTGATACAGTGACTGTGTGTTCCTTCCACCTTCATTTGATGTTTCCTGCATCATTCAATATTGTACCCGTAGAATCTTTCAATATTGCAACTCGAGGCTTGATTGTTTTTTCTTCAGTTCTTTCAGCTTGAGAAATGCCAAGTGTGTTCTTCCCTTAGGTTTTCTAACTCCAGGTCATTGCACATTGCATTATAATAATTCATTTTGTCTTCATGAGCTGCTCTTTGAAATCTGTTTAGCTCTTTCATCTTGTCATTTCTTCCATTTGCTTTAGCTACTCTCCATTCAAGGGCAAGTTTCAGAGGCTCTTCTGACAACCATTTTGGTCTTTTCTTCCTTTCCTGCCTCCTTCCCCCTCCCCTTTTAAAAATATTTTTGTTATGATTTGGGTGAAAGTTTACAGAGCAAATTCATTTTTCATACAGCAGTTCCCATACACTTTGTCTCATGACATTGGCTGCAATTTCCCACAATGCAACAGCTCCCCTCCCACTTCCTTCTCATAGTTACCTCTTCCTTGTGTCCTTCTCTCCCATGCACTCCTGCCTCCTGAGCTCTCTCTCTGTGCATACACAGCCCTTCTATTTTCCCATTACTGATCTCTCCAAGGAGTGTATCTACCTAATGTAAATGTTCAGCTCATATGCCTGTCTTTGTTTGGCTGGAAGCCACAGGAGTGCGTTCAATTCCAGACCTGGAGGGCAGCTAGGGGCCATAGTCTCAGTGGTTCCATCAGGCTCTATCAGACCAGCAAACCTGGTCCCCTCCCCCTTTTTTTCCCAAATGATTTTTAGTTTTGTTCCACATTGTTCTCCCTCTCTATCCAGGATCTCCTACATAGATCCCTCTCAGTGGTTGACAGTGTTACTGAGGCACCATCTAGTTCTTCTGGTCTCATAGTTGTATAGGCTGAGGATCGCATGGTGTACCAGTCCCTTGGACTAATTGTTTCCATGCATCTTTGGTTTTCTTCATTCTTCTTTGATCTGGATGAGGAGAGACCCATCATTGCATCTAGATGCCCACTTGAAAGCTTTTATCATCCAATCACTACTCACTAAAGTAGGATGTGGAACAATGTTTTTGTGTTTTTGTGTAGTATGTTATGCCAATTGAGCTTAATGTCCCCTGTGGCCATGGTCCCAAGCCCACAGGTCCAATTACTTACTTCCTCTGGGTAGCTGGCTTGTGGCCAAGAAGTGAACACAACCTTGTCCCTTGTCAGCTCTACTGTATACCTGGGAATTCTTACAGAACATACAAATACACTTGTAGAAACATTGCCTGCCAACCCTATACATGTCATGGGCACACTCTCCCCTGCATAGACATACCTAATAAGTTCAGCCTGTCCACCCATCTATCTACCCGTATGTCAATGTTTGCCATCACTGACAGTGCAGTACTGTATGGGGAAAAGGGTTCACCTTTGTTGTCTGCACCTCCCATGCACCTTTCTATGTCTTCCTCTTCCTCAGTGTTACCATGTTGATCACTCAAATTTGGTACATTGCCCTTCCCTTCACACAGATCAATACTTGTCCCTACCTATGAGGCAGTGTCTCCCCTCTCCCCTTCCTACCCCTGGTAACCAACAAAGAAAATTTCTTTTCGTATATAAACTTTTTCTTGACTTTTTATAATAATGGACTAATACAGTATTTGTCTTTTTGTGATTGGCTCATTTCACTCTGCATAATGTTGTCCAAGTTCATCCACATTATGTGGTGTTTTACAGATTCTACATTATTATTTAGGGTTGCATAGTATTCCATTGTGTGTATGTATCATAGTTTAGTTATCCATTCTTCTGTTGATTGGCACCTAGGTTCTTTCCATCTTTTGGCTATTGCAAATAGCGCTGCGATGAACATGGGTATGCATATATCTGTTCTTGTCATGGCTCTCACTTCTTTAGGATATATACCTAGTAATGGGATTACTGGGTCAAATGGTATTTCTAATAACAACTTTTTAAGGAATTGCCATATCATTTTACAGTCCTACCAGTAGTGTATGGGAGTTCCAATCTCTCCACATCCTCACCAGCATTTGTTATTTTCTGTCTTGTTGAACTTTGCTACTAGAGCTTGGGAAGATGGTATCTTATTGTTGTTTTGATTTGCATCTCTCTAATGATCGTGAGCATTTCTTCATATGTTTTTTGGCCACTTGAATATCCTCCTTGGTGAAGTGTCTATTCATGTATTCTGCCTGTGTTTTAATTGGATTATTTGTCTTTTTGTTGAGGTGTTGGATTTTCCTATAAATTTTACAGATAAGTCCCTTGTCAGATATGTCATTGCCAAATATTTTTTCCCAATCTGTAGGTTCTCTTTTGACTCTTTTGGAGAAGTCTTTGGAAGCACATAAACATTTATTTTTTAGAAGGTCCTATTCATCTAGTTTATCTTCTGCTGTTTGTGCATTTTGGGTTATGCTTGGTAGTCAATTTATGCCATATATTAGGGCCCCTAAATTTGCCCCTATTTTTCCCTTGAGGAACTTTATAGTTTTGGGTTTCACATTTAAGTCTTTGATCCATCTGGAGTTAGTTTTTGTGTATGGTGTGAGGTACAGATCTCGTTTCATTTTTCTGCAAATGGATATCCAGTTTTGCCAGCACCATTTGTTAAATGGACAATCTCTTCCCCGTTTAATGGATTTTGGCCCTTTGTCAAAGATCAGCTGACCATAGGTCAATGGATCTATTTTTGAGTTCTCAATTCTATTCCATTGGTCTGTGTGTCTGTTCTTGTACAAATACCAGGCAATTTTGAGTACTGTGGCTGTCTAGTAGGTTTTGTGATCTGGGAGTGTGAGACCTCCCAACTTTGTTCTTCTTCAATAGTGCTTTGCTTATCCAAGG
>NW_006921699.1:2297683-2337201 GCF_000298275.1 Orycteropus afer afer | reverse complement strand
TGCCAGTGGTTTGTCAATTTTATTCATATTTTCCAAAAACCAACTTGGTCTTGTTGATTTTTTTTCTATTGTCTTTCTATTTTCTGTTTCATTGATTTCTGCTCAAATCTTTATTATTTCCTTTCTTCTGGTGACTGTAAGCTTTTCTTGCTGTTCTTTTTCTAATTGTTGGGGATATTGGTTTAAGGTTTTTATTTTGGCTCTTTCTTCTTTTTTGATGTGTACATTTATTACTATAAATTGGCCTGTGATCATTGCTTTTGCTATGTCCCAAAGATTTTGGTATGTTGTGTTTTCATTCTCATTTGAATCAAGGAATTTTTAATTTCATTTTTTATTTCTTCTTTTACCCAGTCATTCTTAAGGAGAGTGCTGTTCAGTTTCCATGTGTTTGCTCTTTTTCAGTTGATCTTGCTATTGTTGATTTCTAATTTGATAGCATTGTGTTCTGAGAGATGGTTTGCAGTATTTCAATGTTTTCAAATTTATTAAGGTTTACTTTATGGCCTAACATAGGTGTATCCTGGAGAATATTCCATGTGCACTGGAAAAGAATGTATATTGTGGTATTGTTGGGTAAAGTGCTCGGTAGCTGTCTATAAGGTGAAGGTGGTGGATCGTATTGTTTAGGTTTTCTCCATCTTTGTTGAGTTTTTTTTCAGTTGTTCTATCTTTCATTGAAAGTGGTGTATTAAAATCTCCTACTATGACTATGGAGTAATCTATTTGTCTTTTCAATTCTGTTAATGTCTGATTTATGTATTTTGGGGCTTTTTATTGGGTCCATAAATATTTAGTATGGTTATATCTTCTTGTTCAATCATTCTTTTAATCATTACATAACGTCCTTCCTTGTCTCTTATGGTGGTTTTTGTCTTAAAGTCAATTTTATCAGAAATTAGTATTGCCACTCCTTCTCTTTTTTGGTTGCCATTTGATTGATATATCTTTTTGAACCTTTGATTTTCAGTCTATTTTTGTCTTTGCTCTAAGGTGTGTCTTTTGTAGACAGCATATTGATGGGTTATGTTTTCTTATCCAGTCTGCAACTCTCTGTCTCTTGAGTGGTGCTTTTAATCCGTTGACATTCAGTGTGATTACTGACAAGTATGAATAGGTTGTTATCATTTTGTTATGTGTTTTTTCATGGTGTTCCTGGTTTCTTTGTTCCACATAATTTTCTGTGCTGAGCTCATTATGTTTATGAATAGCGTTATCATTTCCTTTGTTGCTGTTGTTTTAGTATTTGCTAAATATTTATGCTTGTCCTCTTTTTAATTGTGATGTAAGGTTTATCATTTTTCTTTGAGGTACCCTTTGATGTATAATATTCTCACTGAGTTTAGAACAGTCTGTCTTACAACTCTCTTGACTTCCTCACCATTTAGAAGTTCTGTAACTACACTATTTTTTCCATCTTTATGGTTTATAATTTCCCTTATTTACCAATTGATGTTTCTGGTTCCCTGTTTACAATCTTGTAAACTTATTTTATTTTGGATACTTCTATAGCTGTGTTGGTTTCTGGGTTATGTCATCTTGTGTATTAATGCTTGGTTGTTGTTTGCTGTTATTGGTTCTCTGTTCAAAGGACTTCCTTTAGTATCTCTTGTAAAGTTGGTCTACTTTTAACAAATTCCCTTAATTTCTGCTTATCTGGAAGCCTCCTAATTTCACCGGCATATTTGAGGGAATATTTTGCTGGGTATATAATTCTTGGTTGGAATTTTTCTCTTTCAGGGTTTTATAGATACCATCCCATTGCCTTCTCACCTGCATTGTTTCTGCTGAGAAATCAGAGCTTAGACTTATTGGTTGCCCTTTGTAGTTAATTTTTAATTTTTCCTGTGCAGCTTTCAGGATTCTTTCTTCGTCTTGGTTTTGGTGAGTTTGATGATGATATGTCTTGGTGGTTTTCTTTTGGGGTCTATTCTGTTTGAGGTTCATTGGACTTGCTGAATGGATATATTCTCATCTTTTATCCTATCAGAGAACTTCTCTTCCAACAAATCTTGGACAATTTTCTCAGTGGTTTTCTTTTTCTCTTCCTATTCTGGAATTCCAATTACACATAGGTTATTAATTTTGATGGTATCCACATGAACCTTAGGCTTTCTTCATTTTGTTTTGATCATTTTTGTGATTGATCCCTTTCCAAAGAAGAATTCAGGTATTTATCTTCAATGTCATTAATTCTGTCTTCTATTGATTCAATTCTACTCGTTTGCCCTTTCAGTGTGTTATCTATCTCTGAAAATTTGGTATTAATCTTCTGGATTTTGATCTGTAGATTTTGTATCATTCCTAATTTTTTAATTTATTTTGTCATTTTGTTCTTGTATTTTCTTCTGAAATTGTTCTAGAGTTTTGTCTGTGTTTTCCTTAATTTTGTCAGTGTTTTTCTTGATCTGTCTCTCAATCCATTGAAGGTAACAAAGTATAATTAGTTATACTCAATCCATTGAAGGTAACTAAGTATAATTCTTTTGAATTCCTAATCAGAGAATTCCAGTGCTGCTTCTTCCTCAGGGATGTGAACTGGGTCTGTATGCTGCTCGCTTGTTTCTACCACTTTATCTTGCTTCTTTGTGTGGACTGTGATGGTCTGTTTTCTCTGAGACATTGTGACTCTGTTGTATTTATATTTAATTGATGATTGTGTGTTGGAGTGATTTGTTCAAGATATTCATTTTCTTTTTTTGGTATGTATCTTAATAGGCAGGGTACTGTGCTCCTCTGTTCGCTAGTTGGCAGCAGTTATGCACTCACAACCTGTCTCATGGTGGGTGTGCCAGAAAACGAGAGTGGCTGCACAGATCTCTGTTAATTGTTTGTGAAGAGCAGGTAAGGGTGAGTCAGGCTCTTATTAGTGATCATGTATCATTGGCCAGTTGGTGCAGAAGGAAGTGGTGGCTGTCACTCAGTGAGTTAAGCTGCAGGAGGTGTGGGTATGGTTGGGTCATATGGTCATGGTTGCTGTTTATCACTCAATTAGACAAAAACCATAGTAGAAAAACCAGCAAAAAATTAAAAGGAATCAGACAAAAAACACAATGCATAAACACATAGGAACAATCACCAAGAAGAGAAAAAAGGAAAGAAAAAAAAAAGGGGGGGGGAGGTAGGCAATAAATGAGAGAAAATATTTAAAGAAATACTTTAAAATACCAAAAGAAATATGCATAGAAAAAGGGATAAAAAGAAAAAAAAAATCTCACAATGCCTGGGGAGAGGGGAAAAAGAGAAAAGACATAGAGTAGGAGAATAATGAAGAAAAAAATGGGAAAAGAAAAACAAGGAATGGGGAGAACCACAAGAAAAAAAAAGGAACAAGGAACAGAGAAGAGAGAAAAAGCTGAAAAGTAGAACCTGGGAAGGGAAGAAGAAATAAAAATAATAAAAGAAAAAGAAATTAAAAAAAAAAACAGACAACAATAAACTAAAAAAGGAAAAAAAAAATCTGAGCAGGACAGGGCAGGGCACCCAGGCTCAGTCAGAGCACACAGACCAAGTTGGAATTCCTGCTGGCCCAGAAGGTGGGTGGGAGCGAGGGATGACTGCACCTTTATTCACCAAGAGGGTGCAGGGTGTAAGAGTAACAAGGGGAATATTGCACCTTTCCAGTCCTTCGCGTCTGGAATGTCCTTGCGGTCTGTGGCAAGTGGAGCCTATTCTTAGGTCCCTGGAATCTGAGAGAATGCTGTCTCTTTAAATATCCAAAATGGTTGAACCGCTTGTAAACATTCAAAGTGGCTGGGCCCTCTGATCAGCCCAAAATCCACAGCTCAGCCCACCTCCCTCTTCACTGCTTCCCCTTTTATTCACCAGCCACCAGTGTAGTCCTCCATGCAGCACCTGGCTGGCAGGGCCAATTTTTAGGTTAATTCTAAGGTCCTAATACCACTTTGCAATATCCAAACTATCCGTGCCCTCAGGATCACAGACAGACCACAGCTCTCCTTTTTCGGTGTTTTCATGCAGGTTCTACTAGTTGGAGTTTAGTCCACTTCTGTATCCTTCCTCTCAAAGCTCAGGGCTCCAGGATTACCTTCTGTATCTGTGTTAATTGGTTCTCCTTTTCTTTGTTGAAGAGGAACTATTTAGTTTGTCTGTCTATTCCACCAACTTACCAGAACTCCTCCCTTTTCCTGCCTTTTTAATGACCTTTAGCTTTCTTCATGGATGATATTATTGATGTCATTCCACAGTTCCTCCGGTTTTCAGTCATTGGTGTTCAGTGCATCAAATCTATTCATTCGATGGCCTCTAAATACAGGAGTGATCTAACCAACGTCATATTTTGGCTCTTCTGAACTTATTTTAATTGTCTTCAGCTTCAACTTGAACTTGCATGTGAGCAGTTGATGGTCTCTTCCACAGTCAGCTCCTGGCTTTGTTTTGGCTGAAGATATTGAGCTTCTCTATTGCCTCTTTCCACAGATGTAGTCTATCTGATTCTTGTGTACCCTATCTGGCAAAGTCCATGTATATAGCTGCCATTTATGTTGTTGAAAAAAGGTATTTGCAATGAATAAGTCACTGGTCTTGCAAAATTCTATCATGCGATCTCCATCAATATTTCTATTACCAAGGCCGTTTCTTCCAACTACTGGTGATTCTTCATTGTTTCCAACTTTCACATTCTAATTACTAGTGAAAGTCAAGACATCTTGATTGCATGTTTGGTGAATTTCAAACTGCAGAAGTTGGTAAAAATCTTCAATTTCTTCATCCCAAATTAATACACATCTATTATCAATGATACAACAGAATGTGGAAATTATTAAATAATATCATTAATATCACATGCAAGTAAAATTTTGCTGAAAATAATTCAAAAATGGTTTCAGCAGTATATTGACAAGGAACTTCCAGAAGTGCAAACTGGATTCAGAAGAGGATGTGGGTCAAGGGATGTCATTGCTGATGTCAGATGAATCTTAGCTAACATAACAGAAATGTTTATTGACAGAAATGTTTTATTGACTATGCAAAGGCATTCAACTCTGTGGATCATAACAAATTATGGATAACAATGTGAAGCATGGGAATTCCAGAAAACTTAATTGTACTCATAAGGAACCTGTACATAGACCAAGAGACTGTCATTCGAACAGAACAAGGGAATACTGCATGGTTTTAAATCGGGAAGGGCATGCATCAGGGTTGTATCTTTTCACCACACTTATTCAATATGTCTGCTGAGCAAATAATCTGAGAAGCTGGACTATATGAAGAGGAACATGGCATGAGGATTGGAGCAAGACTCATCAACAACCTGTGATATGCAGATGACACATTTTTGCTTACTGAAATTGAAGAGGACTTGGAGTACTTACTGATGAAGATCAAAGACTACAGTCTTCAGTATGGATTATATCTCAACATAAAGAAAAATCCTCACAACTGGACCAGTAAGCAACATCATGATAAATGGAGAAGACTAAAGTTGTCAAAGATTTCATTTTACTTGGATTCACAATCAACAATCATAGAAGCAGCAGTCAAGTCATATTGCATTGGGCAATCTACTGTAAAAGACCTCTCTAAAGTGTTAAGAAGCAAAGATGCCCCTTTGAAGACTAAGGTGTGCCTACCCCAGGGTATAGTATTTTCAGTTGCCTCATATGCATGAGAAAGCTGGACAATGAATAAGGAATACCGAAAAAGGGTTGATGCCTTTGAATTGAAGTGTTGGTGAAGAATACTGAAAATACCGTGGACTGCCAGAAGAACAAGCCAATCTGTCTTGGAAGAACCGCAGCCAGAATGCTCCTTAAAAGAGAAAATAGCCAGACTTCATCTCACCTACTTTGGTCATGTGGTCAGAAGAGATCAGTCCCTAGAGAAGGATATCATGCTTGTTAAGGTGGAAGGTCAGAGTGAAAGGAAAAGTTCCTCAATGAGATGGATTGACACAGTGGTTGCAATGATGGGCTCAAGCACAGCTAGTATTGTGAGGATGGCTCAGGACCAGGCAGTGTTTCATTCTGTTGTACACAGGGTTGCTATGAGTTGGAATCAACTCAATGGCACCTAACAATAGCAACAACAATTATCTGGTTAGTGATTATCCCTCCCTTCTCCCTGGTGACCATCAAAGAATGTTTCTTTATGTGTGTAAACCTTTCCTTGACTTTTTATAATAGTGGTCTCATACAGTATTTGCCCTTTTGTGATTGATTTATTTCACTCAGCATGTCTTCCAGTTTCATTTATGTTATAAGGTGTTTTGCAGATTCACTGTTATTCTTTAACGTCTAATAGTATTCCATTGTGTATATGTACCATAGTTTGTTTATCTATTCATCTTTTGATGGATACTTAGGTTGTTTCTGTCTCTCTGCTATTGTGAATAAATGCTGCAATGAACACAGGTGCGTATATATCTATTCATATCCTGGCTGTTATTTCTCCAGGATATGTAGAGTGGGATTGCTGGATCAAATGGTATTTTGATTCCCAACATTTCCACACTGGTTGTAACATTTTACAATTCCAACAGCAGTGTATGAGAGTTCCAATCTCTCCATACCCATTAACATTTGTTGTTTTCTGTCTTATTGAACTTATCATTTCTGGGTGATTTGATAACTCATTGTTATTTTGATTTGCATCTATCTACTGGCTAACGATACCCAGTAGCTCTTCATGTGTTTGTTGGCTTCCTGAATGTTTTCTTTGGTGAAGTCTCTGTTCATGTCTTTTCTCCATTTTTTAATTGAATTTTTTGTCTTTTTGTTGTTGAGGTATTGAAATTTTCTATAAATTTTAGAGATTAGTCCCTTGTCAGATATGTTGTTGCCAAATATTGTTCCAAGTCTGTAGGCTCTCTTTTTACTCTTTTGGAAAAGTATTTTGATGAGCATAAATATTTAATTTTTAGGAAGTCCCAGGCATCTAGCTTTTCTTCTGCTGTTTTGTATTTTTATTATGTTTGATAGTCTATTTATAGGAGGTCTGGTAGTGCAGTGCCTAAGGCACTTGACTTCTAACCAGAAGGTTGGTGGTTCAAACCCACCAGCCACTCCTCGGAAGGAAGGTTGGGCAAACTACTTCCGTAGTAGACATTCTTATAGCATACCTCCACCAGCATTTGTTATTTTCTGTCTTGTTGAACTTTGCTATTACTGCTGGGATGAGATGGTATCTCATTATTGTTTTGATTTGCATTCCTCTAATGGCTAACGATTGTGAATACAAATACATATGTAGAAATATTGTCTGCCAAACTTTTATATGGCCATAGATATAGTCCCTTTTGTCTGCCAAACTTATATATGGTCATGGGTATATTCCCTGTTGCCTAGACATGCTTGATCATTAGCTTGTCTACCTATGTATCACTGGTGGTTCAAACCCACCAGCCACTCCTTAGAAGACCAGGCAATCTGCTTTCATAGAGATATCACCTCAGAAACCCAAGGAAGGGTCAGTATGAGTTGGATTTGCCTCGACAGCAGTGAGTGACCTATGTATCCCCTGTAGATTAATGTTTGTTATTACTGATAATGCAGGACTGTGTATCTTTGTTGTCTGTCCCTCTTGTGCAGCTATCTGTATCTTCCTTTTTCTTAATGTTATCATGTTGGTCACTTGCTTTTGATATATTGCCCTTCCCTTCACCCAAATCAATACTTGTCTCTTACCTATCTAGCAGTTTTCCTTCCCCTCCCCTCCCATCCCTGGTAACCAACAAACAAAGTTTCTTTCCATATGTAAACCTTTCATTGACTTTTTACATAGTGGACTAATACAATATTTATTCATTTGTGATTGACTTATTTCACTCAGCATAATGTCGTCCAAGTTCATTCACATTATGTGGTGTTTCATGGATTCGACATTATTCTTTAGTGTTCCAGAGTATTCTTTTGTATGTATGTATCATAGTTTGGGTATCAATCCTTCTGTTGATGGGCACTCAGGTTGTTTCCATCTCTTTGCTATTGTGAATAGTGTTGCGATGAACATGGGTATGCATGTATCTATTTGTGTCCTGGCTCTCACTTCTTTAGGATATATACCTAGTAATGGGATTGCTGGATCAAATGGTGTTTCTCTTTCCAATTTTTTAAGGAATTGCCATACTGCTTTCCACTGTGGTTGTATCATATTATGGTCTCATCAGCAGTGTATGAGAGTCCAAATCTCTCCTCATCTTCACCAGCATTTGTTATTTTCTGTCTTGTTGAACTTTGCTATTACTGCTGGGATGAGATGGTATCTTGTTATTGTTTTGATTTGCATTCCTCTAATGGCTATTGACTGCTAACCAGAAGGCTGGCGGTTCAAACCCACCATCCACTCCTCGGAAGGAGGGTTGGGCAATCCTACTTCCGTAGTGATACTGCCTCGGAAACCCAAGGAGGGGTCGCTATGAGTCGGGGCCGACTCGACGGCTTATAACAACAACAAATGGCTATTGATGCAAATATTTCTTCATGTGTTTGTTGGCTGCCTGAATATTTTCTTTGGTGAAGTACCTGTTCACGTCTTCTGCTCATTTTAAAAACTGAATTGTTTGTTTTTTTGATGTTGAAGTGTTGGAATTTTCTATAAATTTTAGAGGTAAGTGCCTTGTCAGATATGTCATTGCAGAATATTTTTTTCCAATCTGTAGGTTCTCTTTTTATGCTTTTGCAGAAATCTTTTGATACCATAAGAATTCAATTTTTAGAAGATTCCAGTCATTTATTTTATCTTCTGCTGTTTGTGCATTTTTACTTATGTCCTGTAGTTTATTAATGCCATATGTTAGGTCCCCTAAGTTTGCCCCTGTTTTTTCTCTGATGAATTTTATAGTTTTAGGTTTTACACTTAAGTCTTTAATCCATCTGGAGTTTGTTTTTGTGTATGGTGTGAAGTATAGATCTTGTTTAATTTTTCTGCAAATCGATATCCAGTTTTGCCAGCACCATTTGTTAAACAGACTATCTCATCCCCATTGAATGGATTTCAACCCTTTGTCAAAAATTAGCTGACCATAGGTGGATGGATCTATTTCTGGGTCCTCAATTCTGTTCTACTACTGTATATGTCTGTTGTTATACCAATACCAGGCTGTTTTGACTACTGTGGCTGTAAAATAGGTTTTGAGATCTGGGAGTTTGAGACCTCCTACTTTGTTCTTCTTCAGTAGTGCTTTGCTTATCTGAGGGCTCTTTCCTTTCCACATAAAATTAGTAATTGTTTTTTCCATGTCCTTAAAGAATAGTGATGGAATCTGGATTGGGATTGCATTGAATATGTAGATCACTTTGGGTAGTACTGACATTTTTACAATGTTCAGTCTTCCTATCCATTAGCATATTATGTTCTTCCAGTTATATAGACCTCTTACAGTTTCTTTAAGTAGTGTTTTGTAGTTTTCTTTGTATACATCTTTTGTATCTCTGGTTAGGTTTATTCCTAATTATTTTACCTTTTTTCAAAATACTTTCTTAATCCCATTGCTTTTATTGTCCTTTTTACTTGTTTGAGAATATTTTTTTATTAGCATAAGAATATTCCCAAAATAACACTTTTTCTTTAAATGTCCTAATGAACGATGGTTGCAGGGGACATCAAGCTCAATTGTCACAACATTGTATACAAAAATATTCTTCCACATCTTACTTTGATGAATAAAGACTGAAGTCTTAAAAGCTTTCAAGTGGCCATCTAAGAGGTAACTATTGGTCTCTTAATCTGGAGCAAAGAAGAATGAAGAAAATCAAAGACACAATAAAACTGTTAGTCCAAAAGACTAATGGATGATGAAAATTTCAGCCCAAATGACCCTGAGATCAGAATAACTAGATGGTGCCTGGCTATCATTCTCAACCACTTGAAAGGGGATCAAAATAGGAGATCCTGGACACAGTGGGAGAAAAATGTGGAACAAAACTCAAAATCATGAAAAAGCCATATTGGACTAATAGAGACTGGTGGAACCCCCAAGACTACAGCCTCGAGTCACCCTTTGGGCTTGGAATTAAAGTTATTTCTGGCTTGACTGTCAGCCAAACAATAGACAGACCTACAAGCTGAACACCTACACCAGGGAGATGCACTCCTTAGAACAATCAACCATGGAAGATGAGAAAGGAAGCATTTGAGAATGGAGAAAGGAGGAAAACAGGAATGCATAGGACACAGGGAAAGGGTAACCACAAGGAGGAAGTAGGAGGTGAGCTGTTCCATTGTGGGAATGTAACAATGTCACAAAACAAAATGTCTATGAACTGTTGAATGTAAAATGAACCTGCTTTGTAAAATTTCACCCAAATTACAACAGTTTAAAAAAAAAAGAAAGAAAGTAATTTTAAAAAATGGTATAAATAAATAAATGCCCTAATGACGGGACATGGATAAGGATAAGGAGTAAAGAGTAGCTTTGTACTTTGCTCTACTACTATTCTAGATCATTTATGTGTTCAGTGACCTTTGTCTATTTTTATTTGGTACAACAGTTTCATGGTACGTTGTCAGCATTTAATGTAGTTAAATTTAATCTTCAAGGAGAAGAACTCATATAACCCAGCAATACCACTCCCAGGTATATATCCCAAAAAATTAAAAATGGGAGCTCAAACAGATTTTTGTACACCAAGGTTCATTGCAGTATTATTCATAATAGCCAAAAGGCAGAAACAACTCAAGTGTCTATCAACGTATGAACGGATTAAAAAGTGTGATATATGCATACATTGGAATCTTATTTGCCCTTAAGGAGAAATGAAGTTCTGATACAAGCTAGAACATGGATGAATCTTGAAAATATGTCTAGTGAAATGAGACACCCAAGGACAAATTTGTACAATTCCACTTACATGAAATATCTAGAATAGGCAGATGCATAGAGACAAAAGCTTATTAGTGGTTATCAGAGGCTGGGAGCAGGAGGTAATGAGAAGTTATCACTTAAGAGGCACTGAGTTTTCTTTTAGGATGATGAAAAACATTTAGAAAAGATAGTTGTGATGGTTGTACAACATGGTGAATGTCATTTGTGTCTCCAAATTGTACACTTAAAAAATGGTTATAAACAAATAGCCTGATTGAAAAATAGGCAAAAGACTTGAATAGACATTTCTCAAAGAAGAAATACACTTTGAAAAAATTTGCCATTAGTATTAGGAAAATGCAAATCAAGACCACAATGAAATATCACTTCTCCCCCACTAAGATGGCTATGATAGGGGAAAAAAAACAGCCCATAAAACAGAAATCAACTGATGTTGGTGAGGATGTGAAGGAATTGGAACCCCCCTCCATTTTTGATGAAACTACAAATGATACAAAACCAAAACTAAACTCACTGCCCAATGGCCCTGACTCATAGCGGCCCCTCCTTGGGTTTCCGAGGCAGTATCACTTTGGAAGTAGATTGCCCAACCTTCCTTCCAAGGAGTGGCTGGTGGATTTGAACCACCAGCTTTCTGGTTAGCAGTCAAATGCCTTAGGCACTATATACCACCAGAGCTCCCCAAGATAATAAAGCTGCTGTGAAAAAATAGTTTGGAGGTTTCTCAAAAAGTTAAACATAGAATTGTCATTTGATCCAGCAATTCCTCTACTAGGTATATACCTAAAAGAATTAGAAGTAGGAATACAAGCAGATATGAGTACACCAGTGTTCACTGTAACACTATTCACAATAGCCAAAAGGTAGAAATGACCCAAATGTCCATCAATAAGTAAACGAGATGTAGTATATGTATACAATGGAATATTAATCCATCATGGAGAGCAATGAAGCCCTGTTACATGCTACAGTATAGATGAATCCTGAAAACACTAAGCGAAACAAGTCAGTCACAAAAGGTCATATATTGTATGATTCCACTTACATGACACATCTAGAATAGGCAAATGTATAGAGTTCAAAGCTTTTTAGTGGTTCCCAGTGGTAGTAGGGAGGGGAAAGAGGGCATTGAGCTTTTATTAAGGATGATGGACAGATTTGGAAATGGATAGTGGTGATGGTTGACAACACAATGAACATAATTAATGCCACTGAATGTACATGTAAGAAAAGTTGAAATGGCAAATGTTTTATTACATATATATTTACTACAATTTTTTAAAATGGCCTAAATGGCAAATATTTTGTTGTCATATTTTACCACAATAAAATTTTTAAAATAATAAAAAGAGAAAGACTAATAATCATTTCTATCATTTTTTTAAATTAAGAAATACATATTTCGATGTATCAATAGTATACAGGCAGTCCCCTGGTTAAAGATACATTCCTAATTGTGTCTTTAAATCATTTTTGTAGGTAAGTTGGAGCAGGTGCACACTACTCTTATTTAGCCTTACTTTTGCACAAGAAAGGAGCCCTGGCAGCACAATGCCTAAGGCATCTGACTGTTAACCAGGAGGCTGGTGGTTCAAACCCACCAGCCACCCCACAGAAGGAAGACTGTAAAGATTTACCACCATGGAAACCCAACGGGGATCACTATACATCAGAATCAACTTGATGGCAGTGGGTTTGGTTTTTTTTTTTTTTTTTTTTGGTTTTAGCACAAGAAAAGGCTCAAAGCCATTTCTGTGATTTAAAAGCTGTGCATTCAACAAATGAAGGTGATTATGATGAAGAATTTGTTGTAAGTAGGGGTCGGTTCAATTGCTTCAAAGTGAAGGCAAATTTATATAACATTAAAGGACAAATCTCAGTTGTCTGTAAGTCAGACTACCGTAACTCAGGGACTTAATGTATTGACTTAATTATGTGATATATAACTATTTACAGATTACAGACCATAAAATCACTGCATTACATTGGAGCTACCATGTACTACCAATGTTAACACTTGAATATACACCTGAGACAATAGGTTTGAAAGTCCCAAGAAATCAGGACCCATGAGTGTGAGGGTTTAGGTGAGTCCTTCTACCAGGAGATGACTAGGAGCGTTATTCTTCCTCTTTAGTTGGGGATCTCAGATTCCCCAAGGCTGACCCTTCTGTTGAGGGGAGTTATTTGAACCCTGGAGACTATGCAGTCGACTGTCACTTGTCTACTTGATTTATGAATGGTTTATGATATGAAGGTTGCATAAACAGGAAGCAGTGATAAATAAGTGGCCTTTTGTGGCTCTTTTGAGAAAAGCTAAAATTGGTTAAACTTAGCTAACTTCTTACCTGCAGGAACGACTTGAATTAAAAGAAGCACACCTCCTCCCATGAATAGTACCCCAGCTATGATATAACGCCTGGGCAGGGTTCGCAGCAGCAGCCATGCTGTAATGTAAGCTGGGATCTCAATCAAGGCAGAGAGGAAACAGTTCAAGAAGGCATCACCATGTAAATTAGGAGCATTGAGAGACAGAGCAAAGTAACCCACTGAAGTTAGCATCCTGAAAGACAGGGGGAATAAAAAAGATAAAATTATAAAATAAATGCTTGAATCACTCTAAAATTTCATCACGGTCAAGAAATTATCTAGATCCTGCTATCCTATATGTAGCTACTAGCCACATGTGACTATATAAATTGAAATAAATTAAAATTAAACCACATTAAAAATTCATTTCCCCAGTTGTGCTAGTCACACCTTGAAAACTCTATGGGGGAGTTCTACTCTGTCTGACAGGGTCATTAAGTGGCAATGAGTTGTTTAATTTTTGGGGGGATTTATACTATGTTGGATAGCACAAGAGCTAACCCTAAACAAAACATCAAACTGTACTGATAAGGATAGCAATGCTTTTTGCATTTGATGGTAAGTGCAGATTAGACAAAGGCAGTAACTCGTTTATTATTAGGAGCTCTGGTAGCATAGTGCCTAAGGCATTTGACTATTAACCAGAAAGCTGGCAGTTCAAACCCACCAGCCACTCTTCAGAAGGAAGGTTGGGCAATCTATTTCCATAGTGACACCTCCTTGGAAACCCCAAGAAGGGGTTGTTATGAGTCGGATCTGACTTGGTCACAGTGAGTGAGTTTATTATTGGCTCAGTAGCACCATTGCTGAAGATAAATTTGCAGGAGAGAGATATGCTGACATGTAAGAACTAAGGAGGTCCACAGTGAGGGAGGCCATGTGCCTGGGATATACCTGATTACTTCAGAGACAGTTGCCCTCTGACATTGATTTCTTCTGATTGCAAAACAAAATGGCCCTTCAAATAGCCTAGCTGTAGCTCGAATTTACTAGTTCCGATTATCTTTATTTATTTTGCTGTGTGTGTGCTGCTGTCATGGGTAGGCCAGCTCTTTCCTTTTTTTTTTTTTTTTTCCTTTGCCTCATTTCTTGGCAGCTACATTATTAAATCTGGTCTAAAGTCAATTAATTATTTCTATGCCTTTAAAGAACTTGTTAATTTGAAAACAGCAAGTGTAAAAAGCTGTGGTGATTCAATCCAGGCAGTGGGATACAGGAGATTCTACTCTCATTGTTCAGTTGCCAGTGCAACTTCAGGAAGTGGAATGTGAATTAGCATCTGTGCTGCAGCCACCAGGGACACCATTAGTCTTCTAATTCTGTAACCCTAGGAAGGGAGGAAACACTTTCCCTGTGGGCCACAGTCTGCAGACTTAAATATAGTTCCTTATATGTATAGGAACTCTGGTAGCACAGTGACTAAGGCACTTGACTGCTAACCAGAAGGCTGGTTTTCAAAACCCATCAGCCACTCCTCAGAAGGAAGGTTGGGAAATCTACTTCCGTAGTGATACTGCCTCGGAAACCCAAGGAGGGGTCGCTATGAGTCAGGTCCAACTCCAAAGCACATAACAACGATAACAATATATATTTATATATTTTTTAAAGTATCCAGTTCCATGAATTGAACAGAGGCATTTCCAAACAACTTGTTAACTGCCGTTGAGTTGGGTTGGCTAGTTTCTGAATCAAGAAGACTCTCTTCCACAGAACAAAACTGTTGTCCAGTCCTGTGCCATCTTCACCATCACTGGTGCTTGAGCTCATTGTTGCGGCCACTGTGTATTTTGAAGGCCTTCCACGCTCGCGGGCTCATCTTCAGCACTATACTGGACAATATTTTGTTGTGATCCATAAGGTTTTCACTGGCTAATTTTCAGAAGTAGATTGCCAGGCTTTTCTTCCTAATCTCTCTTAATCTGGATACTCTGCTGAAATCTGTCCACCATGAGTGGCTGTGCTGGTATTTAAAAAAGCTGGTAGCATAGCTTCTGGCATCATAGCAACACACAGACCATCACAGTAGGACAAACTGACAGATGGGAGGAGGCAAATAACTTGGAATTCTGTAATTTTTTGCTTCAGGGTAACTCAAACCTTGCCCAGATATTTTCTCTGAATTAAAGTTGCATACTCATGTGCTGTATGTAGACACTTCCAGATCACTTATTACTTACCACAGCAATAAAAACATAATTGTTATTATGGCAACATCCCAGGTCCTGAACAGGTCCAGAATGAAAACTTTCTCATGCTTCACAGATTTTAGCTCCTGTAGCTAAGAAAATGGAAATAACCATGAGATTAAGAGGGAGTAAATAGGAAGATTTATGCATGTAACTCTTGCTTTGCCTTGAATAAGCTTAAACCAAACCAAACTCCCTGCCATTGAGTCGGATCCCACTTCGCCTTGGGTTTCCAAGGCAGTATCACTACAGAAGTAGCTTGCCCAACCTTCCTTCTGTGGAGTGGTTGGTAGGTTTGAACCACCAGCCTTCTGGTTAGCAGTCAAATGACTTAGGTACTATGCCACCTCACTGCCATGGAGTCATTTCCAACTCATAGCACCCCACCTTGTGTTTCTGAAGCAGTATCTCTATAGAAGTGGATTGCTCAATCTTCCTTCCGAGGAGTGGCTGGTGGGTTTAAACTGCCAGCCTTCTGGTTAGCAGTCAGATGCCTTAGGCACTATGCCACCAGAGCTGAATCCTGAAATTTTGGGGGAATAAGGGCATCTACCAGTAAGATTCTGGTTAGCAGCTAAGTGCATAACCATCACATCATGGGAGCAAAGACCTGGCGATCCGCTCCGTCAAAGATTACAGCCTAGGAAACCCTGTGGGGTACTTCTACTCTATTACACGAGTATATATTGCTGAGTCAGAATTACTCAATGGCACATAACAATAACAAAAAGGACATCTACATATGTGTTGCTATGACTTGCAATCCACTCGATGACTGGGTTTTTTTTTTTAATCTAATAATATCACATGTTTTCAGCCCATTCTAGACAGAAATCTTTTAAATACATATCATTAGTTGCACTGTCTCCTTACACAAAGCTCAATTGTTAACATAGTGTTTTCTTGACTCATAACCATCAGTGTGGATGGCTTTTAATCACACTGAGCTATTTAGGGCCTATTAGTGTTGTAAGACCTTATAGCCTCAAATTGCCTTAAGGTTCTGTCTGCTTTTTACACATTTCTTCTTGGTGTTGTCTTCATTGTCTGTTAGCATCAGAACAGACTTGGATTAACCTGGAAACCTTGGCAAGTTGTTATTTATTCTCTCTGAGCTTCAGTTTATTTCTTCTGTAAAATGGGTATATAATTGGAAGTTGAGAAGATTAAATGAGATCATTATATATAAAGATTAGCATAGTACTTGACCTGTGGTAAATACCCAATAAATTTTAGCTCTTATTATTGTTATCTTACCATTGAGGAAAAGATGTTAGCCTTCAGTGGTTAGTAACTTAACTGCTTAACTGCTGTCAACGGGCTTCTCTACTTTTAATTTTCTGAGGTTAATTCCGTGAGTTTGGAATCTAGATAACCAAGCTTACTAGAATTGGAGCTGAAATAAAAATTATAAGGCTCTGAGCTGGGGAAACCCTGGGGAGAGAAAGTACAAGGACTGTAACCCTTTATAGTTGTGCAAGAAGAGATTGGAAGGAGTTTTTATTAGGAAGTGAGAGTGTGAGATATACCTTTCTAGCAGATGCTGCCCAAATTTTAGCATTCTTCTCTCCAGGAATAATTCGATACCTCCTCATATATCTCACGGCCATACTCCCTTTTCTCTCCTGCACTATTTGGAGTGCTGTTGTTGTTGTGTGTTATTGAGTCGATTCCACCTTGTAGTGACTCTATGGGACAGAGTAGAACTGTCACATAGGGTTTCCTAGGCTGTAATTTTATGGGAGCAGAATCACAGGTCTTTTCCCTGCTGTGGAGTGGCTGGTGGGTTGGAACTGCCAACCTTTCAGTTAGCAGCTGAGTGCTTAATCATTGCACCACCATACCTCTGACAGTCAAAAAACAAACAAACAAACCCATTGCCATGGAGTCAATTCTGACTCATAGCAACCCATTGGGTTTCCAAGGCTGTATGTAAATTTTTATAGAAGTAGATTGCCTCATCTTTCTCCTAAGGAGCAGCTGATGATGGGTTTGAACCGCTGACCTTCTGGTTAGCAGCCAAATGCCTTATCCACTACGCCAGAGCCCCTCCGACAGTATAACCCTGTTATTACAACAAAGCAAAACCACTGCATGAACAATGAGAACTAGATGTCCCCCTGGAGGGCTCTGAGGGCTGTGTCCATACACAGACAGGATCTACAGATCAGGCCTATGCTATCATTTGGTGCTTCCCCGGGGTCCTTGTTAAAATTCAGATTGTCAGGCCCCACTCTGGGCCTCTTAATCTGAATCTTCCATGGGGCTCAGGAGCCTGGGAATCTGTATTTTTAAAGTTCCCTGAGGGATTGTAATAAGCAGCCAGGTTTGGACTATTCTTGTATAAACTGGTTGTTGCTGGCTTGTGTGGAGCTACCAAAATGCCTTTGGATCAGGCACCTTGCAGACTGATAGGTTTCCAAGAGGATACTACTCTGTATTTTCTCCTGTCCAAGTTCATGCCACTATCCCTAACAGGGCCATTGGTGAAAAAGCACAGCGGTTTACTGAAGGACAAATACTGTATAATCCCACTTACATGACATAGGCAAAGATATAGAAGCCAAAGATTCCTGGTGGTTACCAAGGGTGGAAGGGAAGAAGAAAGTGGGAGTCGTTGCTCAGGGGCCACTGAGTTTCTGTTACTGGTGGTAGAATAACTTGGAAAAGCATAGTGATGATGGTTATACAACGTGATGAACATAATTAATACCACTGAATTGTACATGTAAAAATTGTAGAATTGGCAAATGCTTTGTTACATACATTTTTACCACATTTTTTTTTTTTTTTAAAGAAGCTAAATAAATAAACAAATTGCAGTTGTTAAGAACATACATGGAGCCAGACGGACTAGGTTCCAAATTCCAGCTTCATAGCTATGCAATCCTGGGCAAGCTACTTAACTTTGCAGTGCCTCACTTTTCTCTCCTAAAAAACAGCTAATAGTAGTGTGTAAGCACTAACTGAGCTGAAGACTGTGCCTGGCATCTGGAAGGCTCCTCACTGTCATTCTGAGCAGGCTGTGTTTACTGGCAAAGGTTGCCCAGAGCCTCCTAAAGAGGACTCAGCCTGGGAGGTGAGCCCAGGATATGGCCACAGCACGAAGAGAGAAGGTATTTTCAGAAGCACGTGTTTTGACACTGGACTTTACTCTTATTCATCAACTATATATCTCTTATGTTTTATGATTGCTTTTATCCACACAGGTCTAGATTTTACAACTAGACTGTAAGTTTCTCAAGATATGCATAAGGCCACATCTCCAGTAAATGCTCATAAACACCTAGCACAGCACTGAGAGGCATATGTGTCAAACACTCCCAAAATTCTTTCTGCAGCCTCTTACATTGATTAAGGCTGGGAATGGAATTTTTGATTTGAAGAGCAAAGACTAAAGAGATGTTTTGGCCAGGCAGTCCTCTGAGAGCTTGGGTGCTTGGTCACTGTAATTAAACCTACCGCCACAGCCATGGTACTGTTTCTGGAAAAGGTGTGGAAGGCTAGGGATGGAGGAAGCCCTCAGGGGCAGAGCACTGGCATGCCCACTGTCCCCCACAGAGTTCTGCTTTCCATGCCAGCTGGGCTTGCAGACTTGAGGGCAGGGGATGCACATGGCCGCTGAAGCCATACTTGTCTTCTTGGAATGTCCTGAACAGTCTACTTTTTCTCCTACTCTATCCTCTTTATTCACCTATGTGAACACCCTCCCTGATTTGAACTTGCCTAGGAAGGACCTGGCCACCTTGCTCTTTCTCTGTACCACTGAGCAGTGTCCACTCCTTGAGTACACAGCATTTACTCCTTTCTGTTATCATTTATCTTCTCATCTACTCCTCTTGCCCCTCTTAGTTAGTCTATGCTCCTGAAGGGCAAGAATTGTATCTTATTTTTATTTTTCTTGTTTCTCCTAGTAGCCAGCATAGGGCCTGGCATACTGCATGTCTTCTTGACTGCCAGGAAGTTAGGAGCTCTAGTGGAGTGATGCCTAAGCCATTTGACTGCTAACCAGAAGGTTGGCAGTTCAAACCCACCAGCCACTCCATGGAAGGAGGACTGGGCAATCTACTTCCATAAAGGTTTACTGCCTTGAAAACCCAATGGGGGGTCACTGTGAGTCAGAATCAACTTGATAACAGTGAATTTTTTTTTTTTTTTTAAATCATCTGTATGCAGGGATGTCAATGGTATGGAGTAGTAGTAATACAAAATTGGACGTACATGTGCAAAATGAAGGGAACAAATATTTAATGAACACTTACTATATGCTAAGCACTTTACATATATTATTGCATTTAATTTGTGCCCAGCTCTTGAAAGTGAATTTTATCTCAGAATTTACTCATCACCATATTAAATTAATTTTAATACAAATAAAGAATGCACAGCTGCTTTTAAGAGGAAACATCTACAAATGCTTACCTCCACATCAAATATCACTGCTGGGACAGTTATGTTGTTCATTTTTGCAGCTTTTCTGATGATATCTTCAGCTTCTTTAATTTTTTTCTGGGATATCAGCCACCGGGGAGATTCAGGAATAAACCTGGAATTAATTTTCAGTAGTCTGTAATTTTTCACAATGGCAAGTTTTGATACAGTTAATTGTTAAGTTGCCCTCTAACTAATTTTAATTTGGAAAAATTCTAGTTTGTGGGATTTTTTTTTTTTTTCAAAGAAAATTGGGAAGGAATCTTCACAAATTAATAAAAGCACCTCCAAGTTTCAAATTCTTGATCAAATCTCTAGACTGATCATCAGTTGTATTTGAGGCCAGGACTAGACAAGAAGGGGTTACATTAACCATGGGCAATTTAAACCAGGGCAGCTGAAAAAGGCCATCTGAAACTTAATAGCCATTGTGGCTCATAAGAGAAACTCAGTCTACTAAATTGGAAGTCCTCTTAGAGAAGAAACTGGATTGTCAGAATGTCCAGCCTAGGAGAATTCCTGATGGTCCAGCTGGTGATGTTTGCCAGATTGTTGGGAAAAGGCTGGTCAGGGCATCTGTGCTTCTCAAGCTTTTGCTGTAGGCAGAAGAGAAGGTGACGCCATGATGCTTTCCTGTGGGCAGTCCCCTCATTTGTTGATGGATTCCCAGGTCAGTAAGTGTCCAAACCCTTTTTTGAGAGAGGAGCCAACGTAATCTTTCTGTTTTAACGTCTAGAAACTTACTTTTAAAATTATAACAGTCAATCCACTGATGCTGAGACACAGTTGCAAATAATTGACTTCTGTTCTTTTTATTTCTCAGAATCCCAGCCATTCTCCTGCCAGTTGTTGTCTTCCTTACCTATTTGTCAGTTCTTAGTTATCATAGAAAGTAAAGTACATGTAGCAGAACCAGGGGCCTCCTGTAATCAACAGGCCTTCCCAAAGCCTCACTTGGAATGAGCCCAGAACAAAACACAATATGTTAAATGGCCAACCCTGCATCCCCAACCCCAGTTTACTAGCACATGGGTTGAAAAATGAGCCCCAGTTTACATTTGTTTAGAATATGCTCTTAGTTGGTCCCTGCAGGAAATGTGATGTTAGGTAACTAACCTTAGGAATTGGAGCTGCACTCTCCAATAGAACTTTCTGCAGTGTTCTACATCTGTGCTGTCCAAGTCAGTAGCCACTTAACCACATGTGCTACTGAGCACTTGACATGTGGCTAGTGTGACAGAGGAAATGGATTTTAAAATTTATTTAATGTTTTAATTTAATTTAAATAGAAACATTTGGCCAATGGCTAATGTACTAGTGCAGAATTAGAGGTCTTACTACGAAGCCACTGGATCCTTCACGGACACTTCTACTCCTGAGTAGTATCTTTGCCCAACCAGGTTATGCTTAGAACTATCCTCCCTTTTTTTCCTACAGGTTCTGTGGTTCATCACTGGCCTCAGATACCCTATAAAACATGTTTGTTAAGTCAACTAGAAAATGCAAAGCTTCCCTCATGTTGCATCTATGGCTTCCTTCCTCACCTCACCTCCACCTGCTACATATATACTGCATCCACACCTATGGTCACTCACTGCCAAGCCTTTGGAAAGGATCTTAGTACATAAAAAATTCCCAAGTCACCTGTAGTGATTCTGTGTAGTTCTCCCTCCCATTTCCAGCCCACTGGGATCTGTACTTTTGAACTGTCATGATTCTGGGGTGCACAAAGTCTCAAGTCTAGCTGATCATTTCAGAAGTTAGTGGAATGATGAAGGAGGTTGCACTCTATAGTCACTCTGTAGATCTAATTCAAATTAAACAGAGGGTGGGGTATTGCTGGAAAGTTGCTGAGCAGTCAAAAAGGACAGCAAATCTAAACAGCCCCCATATCAGCCCAGCCCACCTGGACTGGCATTGCTTCAGGAAGTTTCATCCTCAAAGGTGAAATGTTTAGAAGAAAGCTATTTTGTTTGTCAAGGAGAATGGTAATTGTCTTTGTAAGACTGTTTCTGTTAAACTTTCAGGACAAATACTCTGTTGGTTAGTATTAGCCCTGGGTTGCTTGCTGTTGGGACTGTCCTCTCTCGAGAGTAGTCCTGTCCCTGGAGCAGTTCCCTTCCTGGAAGAGTCCCATCCCTAGAGTTCTGTTCTTACACTCCTGTCCCTAGTGCAGTCCCATCCCTATAGCAGTCCTGCCCCTGGTGCAGTGGACCTCTAGCCAGGAGCCATGGCGAACAGAAGAAAGTACTTTCCTTGGGGAAGAGTGAGGCAGTGCCTCATGAGATGGGCCTTCTCTGTTGGAGATTCAGAAGAAGCTGACCTGTCAGAATTGGTCCTTGCTGTACTACTTGGTCCTGAGTCAAAGAGCCAAGACCTACACATCAAAATCCTTGCCAATCTGTGAATGGGCAGTCAGCGCACTTCTTTATTTCTATCTACCCATATATCTATTGGGAGCTCTGGTGGTGTGGTGCCTAAGGCATTTGACTGTTAACCAGAAGGCTGGTGGTTCAAGCCCACCAGCCACTCCTCAGGAGGAAGACTGGGCAATCTACTTCTGTAGAGATACCGCCTTGGAAACCCAAGGAGGGGTTGCTATGAGTGGAATCGACTCGACGGCAGTGAGTTTGGTTTTTGTAAATATCTATTAAGGAGTTCTGGCGGTGCAGTGCCTAAGATATTTGTCTGCTGACCAGAAGGTTGGTGGTTCAAACTCCGTGGAAGGAAGATGGGGCAGTCTACTTCAACTGCCTTGGAAACCCAATGGGGGTCACTATCAGTTGAAATTGACTTGATGGCAGTGAGTTTGTTTTTTTGGTATATATCTATCAATCATAATATGGTTGCTTATAACACATTTTAAAAATACTGGTCTCTTAGGCCAAAATGACAGCTAGAGCCAGGGAACACAGATTACTGAAATCATTCATCTGAAGAGGTGGAAAATAACCTTTGGATAATTTCGTCACGTGTTTTTGAGAGAACCTATGGTCACCACCTTTTCCCCAAAAATTTGACTGTCAAGAGGGTTGTGGCAAGTGGGAGAGAAGATGTGATGATGATGATGATAATGATGATGATGATGATTCCAGTAAATTGACCTGCTCTCCTAAGTCTAGGATGTTTTCTTTGGAGGCAGAGCTGTGCAGATAATGGCCTGCCTGGTTCTTGAATATTTAGCACAAGCTCTCCTGACCTTCAGATTGAGTTCCAGAAGCAACCTCAAAATCAGAATATCTAACCTTTAACATACTATCTCTCAAATTCCAGGAAAATAAGAAAAAAGAAATATTCTCTCTCTACTGCATCGCCTGTATGCCAAGAATTTACCTGGTAAACCATAGCAGTATTAGAGTCTTTGAGGTCATAAAAAGACAGTAGTTTGGAGCAGGCCAACCTGAGCCATCTGGTCAAATAAGGCCAAGTTAAGCTAATTGTCAAATTCTATGTCTGTGAAGCAGCTGCAGCAAGATTATGGACTTTCTAGGCAATTCCCAGGCAGGATGTAGGTAAAGGACAGGATAACTACCAGGACTAGTCTAAACTGTTTTCCAAAGAAAGTGATCGAAGCAGCTCTCATTATGTGTAAGCAGGCAGAAAGCAAGCAGTTCACTACAGCTAACCTCCTAAAAGATTTGATTTTGACATAATGAAACCAAACCAGTAATAATAAACCAGATTCTTTAATGGAAGAATTCCCTTTTCTCTTGCTTACATATGAAAACCAAAGAAATGGGAAATCCCAGAAAAGGGAGGTATGGCTAGGACTTTATTCCATTTTTCTCAATCTGTTCTCTTAGCTGAGCTCTCCCAGATGGTCATATTAGATAAGACCAGGACCAGCATCTCCTGACATTAATGCTATTCTCATAGCTAACATCCCAAAATGGAATTGGGGATTGTGGGGAAAGAGAAGAGAAGAACATTTAACAACTTATTAAACAGAAGTGTTTTTCAGGCTCTTCAAGACAAAGCAGATAAACAGGCACACCGTAGAGGCTAATCATCACATGACTGAGAATGTGAGGATATTATGTTAGTTGAGTTCATAAGGAGGAAAAGATGTTGGAGAGAGAGAAAAGCGGCAAAAGAACAGAGGGTAACGTTAAAAACAACCAATTCCAGCAATATCATCTCCACAAACAACAACAAAACCAGCAACAGAAACGAGCAGGGAAGAATCGAGGAGGGAATTGGATTTCCTGAGAATGGTGCTTTGTAGGTTTAAGGGGAATCAGATCCCAGTGCACAGGCCCTCCCGCAACTAGGCAAAAACTCTCTGCTTCAAGGCCCCTGGCCTTACAAGCCCCAGTGGAGACTGCGGAAGCCCATTCTGGGGTCAGCACCAGGCTCTTGGCTCCAGGATCGAGTCGCACTCACCACCACAGGGGGACGCACAGCACTCCCGGCACCGTCAGCGCCAGCAGCAGCATCCGCCAGTCTCTGATGAAGTAAGCAAACAGTGGCAGCAACATATAGCCAACTGCAAAAAATGTGCACACTCCTAATGTAGAGAATATAATACGAACTGACTTGCCAAGAATTTCTGTTCCTGTTTAAAACAAGGGAGGAGTGTTAGCATTTTAACTCACTTCAATATTCGCTTTTTACATTATTACCTGATGGAGTTCAAACTATAACCACTTAGGAAAAAGAAGAGACATTTGCCTCGTGACTCAGCAGGAGTGTGGTGGCGGGGGAGGAAGGTGGGAAGTGATTCAAGACTTAGCACCTTATAGAAGAAGAGTTTTTATGAGACTTTCGAGGGTTCACAAATTTACTTTTAAGAGAACGCTCCATGTCATAGAAATATCCTGCCCAGGACCAAGAGGTAATCTCTTCCGAGGATGTTAAATTTCCAAAATCAGAACCTCAGCCTGAGGAACAGAGAGGGAGTTACAGGAAACAAGCTGAGGGACTGTTGGGGTTAACGGTGCATTTAGCTTTTTCCACAATTCTCAATTGTAAACAGACATTAGCCCATTGGGAAACAGTGGAGACTTCACGGTTTCTGAGACATTGTTACCCACTCTTGAGCCCTGAAGAATGATAAATAGGATCCAGCTGGCTCTGGGGGTACACAGAGCAGGCTCCTGGCACCCAAGGCTGAATTCCTCCACAGCCACATTGTGTCAGGAGACGGGCCCCCAGGCAGACACCATCCATTCAGACCAAGGGAAAAAAAAAGGACCTATTTTTTGTCCCAGCAAGTGGCAGGCCTGGAGCCCCCACACACCCGGGAACTCCAGTGATCTTTCCCAGAACACCACAAAGCTGTTCATTAGTGTTGGACACGGTTTGGGGGAAGGAAATGTAGACAGCTCTAGGCTCCTGCTTTGCTAGTCTCCACTGCAGCACTCAGCACCAGTTCTTCCAGAGAGACTGCCTGCCGCGTGAAGCTCTTGGCTTAAGATGGGAGAGACCAAGAACAAACTCCTTTTCTTTTCAGGACTTTTCCACAGGGTCCATTCTTAGTCCACTGCCCCATTGGGGAAGATCTGGCAGTGGTAATGGCTCTGTCTTTTGTTTGGGTTTTAACTACCAATTCAGAGAAGCGGTAGCTCGGAAAATACAAAACATAATTCAAAGGTCATTCAGGCTTGTCTTTCAAGAGAGATTAGGGTTCATCTTGTTTATATTCTCGGAGCATGCTGGTGTCCTGGACACAGGCCAAGAGTCTAAGGGTTAATTCAAGAGAAGCACCAAAATGACTACTTCAGCTGGTTTCCCATTCCACCATTCTCACCCCACTTCTCTCTCACTCATCCTGAGATACCCATCTCAGGGATTTCTTGAGAAGCCCTTTCAGGAAGCTAGACTGGTAGATTTGGCCAGTACTGTGTACCTCCTGCATCCCATATTACCAGAGGAGTATCTAGGGTATGTGGGGTATGGCACGTCCCCTGGGCGCCACTTGAGGGGTAACCTCACCTCACTCACTGCCATCGAGTCGGATCCGACTCATAGTGACCCCTCCTTGGGTTTCTGCAGCAGTATCACTATGCAAGTAGATTGACCAACCTTCCTTCCAAGGAGTGGCTGGTGGGTTTGAACCACTAGCCTTCTGGTTAGCAGTCAAATGCCTTAGGCACTATGCCGCCAGAGCTCCACTTGAGGGGTAGGTGGCGCTAATGAGCAGTTTCCATCCAGCTGAGAGAGATCATTCAGCAATTTAAAACTAATTGCTGTAGGTGTTCTGTGTATTAATTACATAAATAGCCCTAACCACCAAAGCCATTTCTCCGCCTATGAACTAATTTCTAAGGACATGGCCTAAATTCTTTAAGGACTATCATGATTTCTGGATCTGATGCAGTGGTTAAGCACATGGCCACTAACAGAAAAGTCCATAGTTTCAACCCACTAGCTGCTCTGTAGGAGGAGCTCTGGTAGCGTAGTGCCTAAGGCACTTGACTGCTAACCAGAAGGCTGGCAGTTCAAACCCACCAGACACTCCTTGGAAAGAAGGTTGGGCAATCTACTTCTGTAGTGATACGGCCTCGGAAACCCAAGGAGGGGTTGCTATGAGTCAGGTCTGACTCGACAGCACATGACAACAACAACAGCTGCTGTATAAAGATTATAGCCTTGGAAATTCTGTGGGGCAGTTCTACTCTGCCTTATAGGGTCACTAGGAGTTGGCATAGAGAGCAATGAGTTTGAGTTTTTTTTTTTTGGTGGGGGGGGGCAGTTCTTAGCTCATTAAGGAACTCTGGTGGGGTAGTGGTTAAAGCATTTGTCTGATAACCAAAATGTCAGTGATTTGAACCCACCAGTCGCTCTGTGGAAGAAAGATGGGGTAGTCTGCTTCTGAAAAGATTTACAACCTTGGAAACCCAATGGGGGTTGCTATGAGTTGGAATCAATTCAACAGCAGTGAGTTTTTCTGTTTTGTTTTTTAGTTCATTAATGACCTTTATTATTATTATTATTCCATACTATACAGTCCATCACCATGCCCTGGCTTCTAAACCCTTTGGCTGTGATTTCCATGACATGGGAATGAATAGGAGGTGTTTTGTTCCCAAGCAGAGACTCAGAAGTGAAGCAGCATAGAGTTTGATTGTACAACAGAGAAAATGCATAGGACCAAGAGGAGCCTTGTGAATTTTAAGAAGCTTATGGAATTTTGAGCCCAAGCTCCCTTTTGCCTCCTTGATGAGAGAAGACAGAGAAGTTATACAACTGGGTTCCTAGAAAGTCTCCCTCTCTAAGCTTGTGCTTCACACCAGAACAGGGTTGTTATAACTTTGCAGATTACCATGGGGGACAGAAGCTTTGTGAATCTCTCTCTGCCCTCCTGGGGAACAGCATGGATGGTATGAACATAAACAGTTCCTTGTTAGCACTAGTTCCTGCACTCTGACTTTCAGACAATTACACTTCCTTATACATCATCATCATCATCATCTTCACAGCCAGCATAAGTTTGAATATGCACTTTAAGCCAGGTTCTGGCTGTTTTCATACATTATCTCTTTGAATCTTCACAACAATTATATAAGAACTTTTCTTACTCCTATTTTTACACATAAGCAGCTAAGACTTAGAGTTAAAGTAAATTGCCTATAACCACATATTTGTAATAAGTGGTGCAGTCAGGATTTAAGCCTGATCTGTTTGACCTATAGATACTGAGTAGCCTCCATGAGGAAAAATCCACCTGGAGGCAAAGGCTTGGCCCTACATAGCAGTCCTGGGACTGAGATTTGAATGGAGACATGTATGGGAACGGGCAAGGCCTTATCTCCTTTTAGATGTAAGGATTCGGGGTTTCTCTTCTAGGGCTTGTCCTTGAATCAACCAGAGGCCAACCAGCCCCCTCTGAGGAACAGTAGAAGAGGAGTCCTGATTCCTACACCCCAAAGCAGATCTTCCATCCCTGCAGCTGCTACAAATCTCCTATGTACTCAACTGGCAGTGGGACAAATGACATTGGTGACTCCTAGCTCTGCTGACTGGAGCTTCCAGTCCTTGCCTCTTGTACTTTGCTCCTAGGGTAAAGGCCATTTGGTCTCCATCTGGTTGGACTTCTGAGTGCCCTCTGGGAGTGTAACTCTGATATCTAAACCAAAGGGGGATGTCCTAGCCCTCTAAGCCTAAATCAGCTGTAGAAGTGTTTGCTCACTGCCTGTCACTTCCCCGTGAATCTGACACTCTTTCTCAGAGGGTCAGGTTTACTTCCATGTGAGGACAGGACTCTTCTTTGGTAGGAAGCCCAAGGAGTGACTGGGCCCATTCCACAAGGAAGTAGGACGTGCTCCTCCGTGAATGACCAAGAGAGGCCTGCAGTAGATCCCACCTCAAGAAATAAGCCTGTGGTGTAGCCACCAGGATGCAGTTTGGGACCCAGGAAGCCCTGGTGGAAATGCCCTCCATCAGGCAAGAAGACAGCCTGGACTCCTTGATACTGACTTCATCTGCAGAATGAGTCCTGCTCTGTGGAGTTACTATTGTGATGACTGAGATAACTTATGTAAACTGCAGCTTACAATGTGAATCCAATAAAAATTATGACAATGTCAAAGTAAAATATCAAGAAAAGTAAAAAGTCATGCCTTGGGAAAGAGAACAAAAATATGCAGCTATTTGCTGTGGAAAACAAACTGTTCCTCAAAAGGTCAAACATAGAGTTGTCACAGGACTCAGCAATTCCTTCTACTCTTAGGTACATGCCTAAGAGGACTGAAAACTTACGACCACACAAAAACTTGTACATGAATGTTCACAGTAGCATTATTTGCCAAAAGTCACTGCATCATATAGCCCCAAAGTAGAAACAATCCAGATGTTCATCAACTGATGAATGGATGAACAAAGTGTGGTATACACACAAAAGAATATTATTCAGCCATAAAAAGGAATGATAAACTGATTCATGCTACAACGTGGATAAATCTTAAAACCATTATGATACGTGAAGGAAGCCAATCATAAAAGGCCACATATTGTATGATTTCATTTGTAGGAAATGCCCAGAAAGTACAGAATAGGCAAATCCATAGAGAAAGTAGATTAGTGGGATTTTCAGGGCTGGGGAGAGGGGAAAATAGGGAGTGACTACTAATGGGCATGGGATTTCTTTTTGGAATGATTAAAATATTCTGGAATTAGATAGAGTTGATGGTTTAATGGCTTTGCAAGTATACTAAAAACCACTGAATTGTACACTTTAAAAGGGTAAATATTATGGTATGTGAATTATATCTCAATTTAAAAATATGTTTCAAAATATGTGGGCTGATACAGGCTGCATAAGTTGCTGTAGTTAAATTTTAAGTTTACCTGAGCTTCTTGGTAGCCAAATTTATAAAGGAAGATGTCTTTGCTTACATGTAAAAAAGATGAACACATCTAGACATCATGGGAAGCAAAGCTTTAAATAGTTTAAAATGCTGAAACAAATGTCTCGCGGGGGTTATCGTTAGGGATACTGGGGAAATATTGAATTAATTAATCCATCAAGACAGGAGGCAATTAACTGTTGGTGCAGAATAAATTCAAGCAGCTAGTTCCAGGAAATAAAAGAGGATGCTGCTGGCATTTACCCAGATGGCTATGGATAGGAAGAGGGTGTTATTTCTGAGAAATAGTGAGAGATCATGAAGGGAAGTAGGAGTGTTGATAGGGTCAGTGTCCTTGGTCCTGAGTGGTCATTTCCTCCTCAATCAGCCTCCTCCTGGTATAAGGAAATGCTTGAGATCATGCCAGTGTTATCACTTCCAGGTGTACTTGGTATTTCTTTGGGTAGCACCATTACTTCCTTCTCTTTTCTAGTCTCATATGCATCTGGCAGGCTCCATTAATTTCCAAAAGGCAGAGCAAAGACAGGACTCATTTCTACAGTGCTTTGTGAGTGGGAGTAATTCAGCATTCTGAATTAATGTGAAGACTCATAAAATTGCCAATTATCATTGCAGAGTCTTCACAACCCTTCCCTAGAGCCAGAGGGCAAAAGTGAAAGGCCCGATAAGATTAAGGAAACGAAGCCTTATTAAAAAACTAGAATTACATCAAAAGAAAGAACATTTCTTTTTTAAATTGACATTTAAATAATTAAAAATATTTCTCAAAAGTGACATCTTAAAAATATCAAAGCATATGAATAGTGTCATTTAATGGTGATATGTTTATAGTTTACATTTTATTACATGTATACTTTGTGTTTTATAATCTATTTTTACACTTTCATATTTGAAATAAATGACATATTTGGTTAAAAAAAAAAAAAAGTGAAAGGCCATACAGGACTTAGCTCAGACTCTAAGCTTTGGTTTATTTTGATCAAATAAAACCCAGAATTTGGCTATTTCTGTCCTGAAACACCAGAGGGCACTGCTGCCTTGCAGGGAGGCTAGCAGCCACATTGCCCCTGCCCTTGTTTGTCCTCTCCCAGGCACTGAGGAGGAGTCTAGCTGCCCATAGATGGGGTCGGGGCACCCCAGGGACACTCCTAAGTCTGAAATTTGAGACCCCAAAACTAGTCTCATACCAGGACAAAAAAGTCAGCAATTTTCTGCTGAGCACAGAGGAGCAAAACTTTGCAGCTGAGTAATGGGAGGCTCCCAGCGTGCATCACCACAGGCCTGGGTCCAGGCTGATAGGGAGTGGCTGTGCCCGCTGATTGCTGGCTTGGCACATCTAGGCTGTGACTGCTCTTGAATGATTTCACTTTCCATTCAGACCTCTTACCCTTCTCAGCCATGCACATGGATCAACAAGCTGCATGGGGAACTGGGTGGATGGGCAGTGTCAGAGCCAGCAGGGTAGGCCTTTCCTGCAGGAGGCCTGGGGTAGGCTCTCCCTGCCTCATCCACTCACATAGGGGAGGCTCCGTGGCCCCAGATGCACCCTGTGCCATCATCAAAAAGGCAGGTTTCAAGGCGGGTCACTCAGCAGAAATTGGAGGGTGCCACTGCCTGGCATAGACTCCACATTGCTCCCAATCCCAATAAGAGGGCTTCTCTGGCTCCAACATGACTCCCTGCTCTTTCTTTACAAATAGTCCTTTAGATTCTCCTGTGATATGGATTGGAGGACCACTGGTGGTACAGTGGTTAAAGCATTTAGGTCAGAAGTTTGAACCCACCAGCCACTCCATGGGAGAAAGATGAGGCAGTCTGCTTTTGTAAAGAGTTAAAGCCTTGGAAACCCTGGGGGTTGGGGAGTTCTACTCTGTCCTATAGGCTCAGTACCAGTTGGAATTGACTTGATGGCAGTGGGTTTGGGTTTGGGTTAGGTTTGGTGATACAGGTCTGCTGGGCTGGGAAAGCGTCCTTTGTTTTGGGGAGGTCTTGCTGGTACATGTCTGGCTCAAGCAAACACATTGTTCTTTAGGAATAGGGGATTCACCACAAGGAAGATGGGTTCTGGAAGACTTAAAACATAAGAAAAACAGGCTTCTCTGTGTCCTCTACACAAACAATCTTTTTGAAGAACATCTTGCTTCTTTCCTTCCCTCTACAGGGAGGAGAGAGGCCCCTCCTTCTACTGGGACATGTGGCTTCAATGTGCTCTTGCACCTCCTCCTTCTCCTTCCTGGACTCATGGAAAGGGGCACTTCACAAATGATTAAAGGAGTGGAATTTGAACAATTTCATCTGGGCAATGTGACAGAGGGTGTACCCATCTTCAACTAAGAAAACACAGACTCTCCAAAGTCATCCAGACTCTTATAAATGATCAGAGACATTGAACTAGATGTAGACTTTTGAGACTAGAAGAATCATTAGATTTTCACTAATGGGGCCCTATTAATAACTACACTGTGACAACCAGCATAAAGTGGGACAATGCTGAACCAGTTTGGACATGTTATTACCCTAGAGTTTATGGGAATTGGTGTCTTTTGTCCCAGAGTATCTCTCATAAACTAGGGACCACTCTCACTTCTCTCAGCTTATATGGATGCTCAGAGGTTTCTCTCACTCATGTAATGACCCTGATCAACTTGCCTAGAGCTCACCTTGCTTTCTCCCTGGAAAAGCTGGAAAGGGCTCTGGGGGCCTCCTCAAGGCCATGTAGCTTGTAAGTTCCCCTCACACAGCCCGATATTACAGAAGCAAGGCTGCTGCTAGGAGACAGAACTAATATCGATGCAGTAAGGCTTGTCCTGCACATAACTGATATGCGTGGGAGTGGCCTCTGACTCAGGGTGAGACCAAATTGTCCAACATTGGTGGGCAGGCATTGAGTCCCTCCTATCTGGCACATACCCCCTCAGCCTGTGTATCAGCCACACCAGCTACCCTAATTTCCCTCATGGGCCATGCACAGTTGCCAAGAACATCCTTCTGCCCTGTCCCACCAGGCAGAAGCGTTGAGCCTTCACAGCTGAGATCAAAGACATCTCTAGGCAGTCTCTCCCCCCAAGATCCCTTCCTATGTGCTTCCCCTAAGTGTGCTCCCAAGAATGTGTCTCAGTTATTGTGTGGCTGGTTCCTGCCAGCTTTGGCTCTTATTCACCACTACATGTCAGGGCCCAGCATATCAAACATCAGGCTCTTTGTGAGTGCCTGCTCTGTCTGTGACTGCATCAAAGAACCTATCAATATAGCCTCTTCCCCAACACATATATGTGAAGCTGGAAAAGTTTGGAAGCACAGCACATGGGTTGAGCTCCTTCCCTCTGTGCTGGATAAAAGCACTCCCTGTGCTCTCTTTACTGGCCCCTTTTGCCCAGCTTCTCACAGGTTTGCTGAGAGGATCCCTGTATGTCAGAAGTCATTCTTACCTAGTATGAAGGCCACCACATAGTTGGAGATCTGGCCCATGCCCACGATGACAAATAATACAGTGAACATCTCCCAGTTGATGGAGAAAATCTGCAGGAAGCTGAAGCCAGTTTGCACAGCCATGGTTGTGAAGAGGATGTTCTTCCTACCAAACCTATAGAACACAGCAAAACACAAAACATGACATGGAAGTTGCAGCAATGCTGTAGCTCAGGGTATGTTGCAAGCCCCATGTCAAGCATCTCTGAAGATTTGTTTTTTCAGAGTTCTGACAGACTTCTCTCTGTCACATCCTCCCAGCTTCTTCCTTGGTGAGGCCCTAGGCATCTATCACCCAGAAGGTAACTTTTGAGATGCTGTGCCTCCTATAGAGGCACCATAACCTTGAAAGCACTTAGCAGCTTATGGAAGATCACATGCGAATCTATCCTGCAGAACAAGTCACAGGAAGATGCTGCCACCACACTTATGGAAAGTGGGTACTATACAGACTGCAATCACTTCTTACATTAGTAACATGGGACTGCTATAAATCCAGAACCAAGGGTCCCTCTATGACAGTGGATTTCAACCTTAACTGTACTTGGAATCAACTGGAGAGCTTTAAAATATACTAGTGCTAGCATCCTGCCTCCAGAAAATCTTATTTGTCTGGGGTGCAGTTTGGGCACTGGGATTTTAAAAAAATTTTCCAGATGACTCTAACGTGCAACCAACATTGGGAACCATGCTTTATGAGAAGATGTAGCTTTTAACAATGTCTACTAGTTACTCTGGAGTTGGTTTAATTGTTAATTTCACATTCTGGGAATGGCCAATGGATAGAATGGAGCACAGCTGTGAGCAGAACAGCTTCCCACCCCATTTTCCAAACTCAGTTCTCACGCTGCTGGGAATGGGTTGCATTGACTTTGTAGTTGGAGGAAAGGCAGTAATTTTCCCAGGATTGCCATTTAGCAGTCCTATAGAGGCACCATAATCTGTAGAGGCCATTCTTTCCTGGCCTTTCAGAGGGCTGAAGGGATCCCTGTGTGCCAGAAGCTATTCCTACCTAGTATGGTTTCCCCACAACATTCAAAGAGCCAGTGGAGCCCTTCTCCCAGTGCTGCGATGCTGTCTCCTCCAGACTGTAAGCTCCATGGGCCCAGAACCAGCCTGAATCAGCTATGTGTCCTCTGTGCTCAATCAGGGACCCAATCTACAGCAAAGCATGGTCCTTACTCACTGTCAGACCTTGACTCTGGCTGATGGGTTGTTTGTGGACAGATCACATGTATCTCTCTCTCTCTCTCTCTCTCTCACACACACACCCACACACACACCAATTCTCAGAGTTGGGTGTGTGAATGGACTAGGTATTAAATGTGCAAGTGGTCCCAGGGGTCTCTGGTTATATTTTCTGGGCAGACTTCTCCAGAGGACCCTGTAGACATTGGTCTACTCACACTCAGAGAATTGGGGGTGAAGAAGGTAGGACAGTAGTGATGGCAGCCCATGATTTTGAGGGTTTGGAGGTATAAAGACTCTACTTTCTGTTGGGGCACTGCCCTTTCATCACCTCTGGCCAAAGCCCTAGGAATGCAAAGCTGGGAGACTTGAACAAAAGTTGGTCCAGACTAGGTGGGCTGAAGTGTACAAGACATCATGGTTCCTCTCATCACTGACACTGTGGCCTGAGGGTCCTCCCTTTCTCTAAGTGAAAAATGCTCTGAATTCAGCCCAATTCTAAGCCAGGTAGAGAAATCACAAGGGGTTCCATCCCCACTTCCCTCTCTCCCAGCCACCTTACCTGTCTGACAGCTGCCCAGACACGAAGGAGCCTAAAAGCACGCCTATGAAGAACAGGGAGGTGGTGAGGGGCGTTTTCCAGTCATCCTCACACACCAGATTCCACTGCCAAGGAAGACAATGTGAAGAAGTGAGCCCAGCCCTCCAGCCCCAGCTCCAGCCCACATCCCAGGGAATGTTGACATCACTGCCAGGCAGGCTCTCTTCCCCAGTGCCTGGCCTTTGTGCAAGGGGCACAGGCCTTACTGCCCTGTAAGAGACTTCAGGTGCTACTGAGGCAAGTAGTCTCGGGCAAGCCACTGCCCTCCCTGAGACTCAGCTTCCTTTTCTGAAAAGAGAGGTTGCTGGCTCTTGATCTGTTTATATCACAGAGCGAAAAGTGAGCCGAGGCAATGGCCATGACTGCTGATCCCTCATATGAGCAAAACAGTGTGAGGCAAGGAAGTAGCATTAGTGCTTCAGAAGTCATCCCAGCATGGAGAAAAAGTTGGAAAAGCTCAGGAGGCAGGACCAAGGGCCCATCACTTGGTCCAGGGGTAAAGGTTTCCATTACCTTGTTGGAAAGTGCAAGTGGTCCCAGGGGGTCTGTGGTTATATTTTCTGAACCAACTCTCTGGAGAATTCTGTGTTCTCTGGGCCACTCACACCACAGGCCAAGCCTGAGGCTCCTATCTCCCTCTCCTGCACCCTCCTTCCCACCTAGACTTTGGAGAAATGGGTCCCTCCTATTCCCCAGGACCCATGGGCTATTGAAGTCCTAACAAGTTCCTGCTGGTTGGATCCATAAAATGAGGGTTTCAACCAGAGATTAGTTCCCAGCTGTTGACTTAAGCCAATTTAGCGAAACCTCAAGCGAGGTAGCAAAGATTTCAAAGTATGTTAGCTGCCAATGAGTGTTTCGGGGGTAGAGTGGTAGCTTCTGTGACAGGAAAACCCAGTCTAGAGGAAAGAACCCCTTGCCTCCTATCCAAATCCATTTCTGGTGGTGGTGATACTTCTGTAGCATTTACAAAACAGTTGAGTTTTTAATCTTCACAACCACTTAATGTGTTGGTGGATTAAAATGAATTCATATATTTATATCATATCTCATTATGCAGCAGAGAAAGGCTTTTATAAACACACACACAAGAGTAGAGTATGAAAAAGCTGGCGGAATTAGGATTAACAGAAAGTAAAGGCAGCAAAAGAACTAAACCAGGGTTAAGGCTGGACTCAGAACGGCCTGCCATAGGACCTGCTTGTTTGCCAGAGAGGCCTCCAAATCCGGCTGTATGCTAGCACTCAGCTCTCAGAAGATCACAAAGTCTGTTATGGATTGAATAACAGGGTTGAAATCCTGGCCCCTATATGTGTAACTAAAGAAGATCCGGTGGTCAAAGCATTTGGTTGCTAATCAAAAGGTCAGAGGTTCAAACCCACTAGTCTCTCTACAGGAGTAAGAAGAGGGAGCCCACTTCCATAAAGATTAAAAGTCTTGGAAATCCTATGGTGCCATCCTACTCTGCCCTATAGGGTCACTATGAGTTGGAATGAACTTGATGGCAGCAGGTTTGTTTTTGTTTCATATACCTGTAAATATGACCCTGTTTAGAAACAAGATTTCCTTTGTTATGTTAATAAAGCCATAGTTGAGTAAAGTGGGTTCTAAATCTGATCACTTCTGAGTTCTAGAAAAAGCAGAATGGATTATTACTCCTCAGAGGATGATCCAAGATGGTGGACTTGGCAGCTACACTATCCAGACCCTCTACAACAAAGATTCGAGAAATCAAGTGAAATGGATACAGATGACAATCTTGAATCCAGAGCTTCAAAGGAAAGGATAAAGAAGTACATGAAATACCAAGGAGAGGAAGAGATTGAACAAAAACAGCAAACACAGATGGTAAACTGACAACCTACTCAGTGCAGCCATTTCAAATTATTCGAGTAGGTTCTGATTGGAGATAACCAGCTACACATGCCCAGGACTGCACCAGCATCTACATCATTGATCAGAACCAAAGAGGTGTGACCTTCTCCTTTACCTTGAACAATCTCCAGGTGTCTGGAAGAACCATTTTCTCCATCCCCACACAACCATCAGCCAGGCAAACACACCCTCTCAATACTGCCAGCATTATGCCTCTTTTCATCTTTCTCCTTAGTTTTCCCCTCACCCCCTTTTCTTTTCTTCCTCTTCTCTTGTCCTTTTTCTTTTTTTTTGATCCTACAGAGCAGGTGCCCCTCCCCTCATCACCTAGGCAGTTAGCAGTGTCCGCCCTGCCGCTCCCTGATCAGAGGCACGCAATCTCACAGAGTGAGTGCTGGATTCCTGTGCAGCTGTGTTTGGCTAAGCTTTTGCTAGTGCTGCGCTGGTGTAGTGCCTAAGGCATTTCACTATCAACCAGAAGGCTGGCGGTTCAAACCCACCAGCCACTCCTTGGAAGAAGATTGGGCAATCTACTTCCATAGTGATACTGCCTCAGAAACCCAAGGAGGGGTCTCTACGACTAGGATCCAACTCAATGGCAATGAGTTTAGTTTTGGTTTGGTGCTGTTTTTTATTATTTTCCTGGAAATTTTTTTTTCTTTTTCTTTCATCATACTTCCTTTTTGCTCTAGTTTTCCTCTTCTTTCTTTTCTACCTTTGCACTTTTGTTTTAATCCCATGGAACAGATGCTTGTACCTGAAGTGACCTCTGCCTTCCCACTGCAGCTGTGTGTTTGGTGGCTAACACTTGTGCCACTTTTCATTTGTTTTTCTCTTTTCTCCTGTCTTCTCAGTTCTTTCCTCTTCCATCCTCCTTGCTTTTTCTGTTCTTTTTTTTCTCTTCCCCTCCCCACTTTTTTTTTTTCAATCCAACTGAGAGTGTGCCCCACCCTTCACCACCTCAGTGTTCAACATTGTCTACCTGCCTCTGACTCTCCACATTTGGTGGTCAGTAGTGTGCGCTCCTGCAGAATGAGTGCCACATTTCTGTAACAGCCAAATTTGGTGGCTAGCACTTGTGCCAGTACTGTGCCACATCTGGCTTTTCTTCTTAGGTCTCCCCTCTTCCCCCATCTTCTTTTCTTTTCTTTTTAATTCCTCTCCCCTTCCTTTTTTTTTTTTTAATTTAAATTTTTATCTTTTATCTGCAGTTGGGAGCCTATGATGCTCCCCAGCCATATTCATCACATCTGCTGCCCCAACCCCTGAGCAAGTGCCACCACCTGCTCCAGCACCACTGGATCAACAACAGATAGCAGCCAACACCCCACCCCCAGCCTGCCCTCAACTGCTTTACATGATCAGCCATCAGAAACTCATGCCCACAGTCCTACCTACTAACAAATCCACTCGGAGACAAGTGGTAAGCACCCCAGTACAAGAAACACACCTTCCCTGTTGCCTGGATATATTAAAACAACAACAAAAAGTTAGGGTGAAGCAAACCAGCATATAATCAACAAATCGATACAACACTACAATATCTTGGAGAAAAAGACAAAGCCATTTGGCTGCTAACCAGAAGGTCAGTGGTTCAAACCCACCAACCACTCCACAGAAGAAAGATGGGGCAATCTTCCATAAAGATTTATAGCCTTGGAAACCCAATGGGGTTGTTATGAGTCAGAGCAACTCAATGACAGTGAGTTTGGTTTGCCAGTGGATTGAGAAAAACTTCTTGAAAACCACAGACAAAAATCAAGGAAAACACAGACCAAAACTCTAAGAATTAAAGAAAAATTACAAGAACAAATTGACAAAATAATGGAAAATTAGAAACCATACAAAAACAGCAAATAGAAGTCTAGAAGATTAACATCCTACAGTCACCAGAAGAAAGGAAATAATAAAGACTCAAGCAGAAATAAATGAAACAGAAAAACAAACAATAGAAAGAATCAACAAGACTAGAAGTTGGTCCTTTGAAATGATGATTAAAATCGACAAATCACAGGCAAATTTAAAAATAGAAAAGATGCAAATAACACATATAAGAAATAAAATAGGTGATGTCACAACAGAACCTACTAAAATAAAAAAAGATAATAGCAGAATATTATGAAGAACTATACTCCAACAAATTTGAAAATGTAGAAGAAATGGAAAAATTTCTAGAAACACACTACCTATTCAAACCTACTTTGCTGTGAATAGGGTTGCTATGGGTTGGAGATGACTTGACGGCACCTAATAACAACAACAACACTCAAACTAACAATCTGAGTTAGAAATTTTGAATAGACCCATCACAAAAGAAGAAATTGTACAGGTCATAAAAAAAGTCCAAGGAAAAAAAGTGCTGGCCCAGATGGCTTCACTGATGAAGTCTACCAAACATTCACAGAAGAGCTGACACCAATTCTATTCAAATTATTCCACAATATAGAAAAGGATGGAATACTCCCAAACTTATTTGATGAAGCAAGCATAACCATGATACCAAAACCAGGCAAATGCATTACTAAAAAAGAAAATTATAGACCCATATCCCTCATGAACATTGACACAAAAATTCTCAAACAAATACTAGCCAATAGAATCCAACAACATATCAAGAAAAATAATACATCATGACCAAATGGAGTTCATACCAGGTATGCAAGTAAGGTTTAATATTAGGAAAAAAAAAAAAACCCACATAATTTACCACATTAAAAAACAAAACAAACAAACAAACAAAACAAAACAAAACAAGAGGAAAAGAACCACAGGATCATATCAAGTGAAGCAGAAAAAGCATTTGACAAAAAAATAAAGAATAAGGATGACCAAAGAAGAGTCAATGCTTTTGAGTTGTGGTGCTGGCAAAGAATGCTGAAAGTACCATGGACTACTAAAAAAACTAACAAATCTGTCCTAGATGAAGTGCAGCTGGAATGCTCCTTGGAAGCAAGAATGGCCAGACTTCGTCTCATCTACTTAGGTCTTGTTGTGAGAAGGGACAATTCCCTGGAGAAGGATGTCATTCTTGGCAATAGAGGGCCAATGAAAGAGGGGAAGGCCCTTTACAAGATGGATTGACACAGTGTCTACAATGATGGGCTCAGGTAGAACAAGGATTGTGGAGTTGGCGTAGGACGGGGCAGTGTTTCATTCTGCTATGCATGGGGTTGCTATGAGTAAGAGACTACTCAACGGCATCTAACAACAACACCATCCTTCATGAATATTGACACAAAAATTCTCAACCAAATACTAGCCAAACTCTGGTAGCACAGTGCCTAAGGCACTTGACTGCTAAC
>NW_006921699.1:2295561-2296889 GCF_000298275.1 Orycteropus afer afer | reverse complement strand
TTGTCTGCTGAGGCTGATAAACCCAAGGTCGACAAGTAAAAAGGCACATTCCTGATACTACCAAACAACAAGGCAGGCCACTGATTCAACTAAAAACCAAACCAAACCCACTGCTATGGAGTTGGATCTGACTCATAGTGACCCCTCCTTGGGTTTCCAAGGTGGTATCACTACAGAAGTAGATTGTCCAATCTTCCTTCCGAGGAATGGCTGGTGGGTTTGAACCACAGGCTTCTGGCTAGCAGTCAAATACCTTAGGCACTACGCCACCAGAGTTCCCTAAAACCAAACTCACTGCCATCGAGTCAGATCCAACTCGTAGCGACTCCTCCTTGGGTTTCCGAGGCAGTATCACTATGGAAGTAGATTGCCTAACCTTCCTCCCAAAGAGTGGCTGGTGGGTTTGAACCACCAGCCTTCTGGTTAGTGTCACGTTGCAGAGCATGGCAGGCTGTTGAACAATGACTCCGCTATATGTAAGGTTGAAACTTGCCATAAGGTAGAGACTTTCCTCAAAGTTGCTTTTTATATACTGGAAGCAGACCACATCCCTAAAGCAGCTACTAGGCTGCTCCAATAGATTCCACCATGGAGTAAATTACTAATCTCACCATGGGGAATAACTACATCCAGCTGCCCAGCCACTCAAAAAGGCCCACCCAAGTTGACACACAAACTTAACTACCATAGAAGTCGTAGTGGGATCATTAAGGCAAGAAAGGAAAATAAAAGGCATTCAAATTGGCATAGAAGAAGGATAACTATCTCTATTTGCAGATGATGTGATTCCAGACACAGAAAACTCTAGAGACTCAACAAGAAAATTACTAGAACTAATAGAAGGATTCAGCAAAGTGGCAGGGAAAAAGATCAACATGCAAAAATCGGTTGGATTTCTCTACACTAAGAAAGAGAACTCTGAAAAGGAAATACAGGAAACAAAACTATTTACAACAACCACCCAAAAGATGACGTATTTAGGAATAAATTTAATCAAAAGACCTCTACAAAGAAAACTACAAAACACTACTACAAGAAACCAAAAGAAGTTCCGGCAAGATGGTGGACTAGGCAGAAGGACTGCACAGACCCTCTTCAACAAAGAAAAGGGAAACCAATTAACACAGACACAGATGATAATCTTGGATCCCTGAGCCTTGAAGGGAAGGATACAAAAGTGGACTAAACCCCAACTAGCAGAAGAATTTGCGTGAAAATACCAAAAAAGGAGACACACAGAGGTGTGGTCTGGCAGCGACAGATGGCTTGGAGATTCCCGAGTGGTGGTAGGACTTAAGAATTAACCTAAAAAACACCCTGCTAGCCAG
>NW_006921699.1:2273541-2277916 GCF_000298275.1 Orycteropus afer afer | reverse complement strand
TGTGTGTTAACTTGGCTGGACCACAATTCTGTGTGGTTTAAGCAATTGTGATGTGGGTTGTTCCAATGATGGGATCAGATGTATATGTTTTGAGCCTCCAGTCCATTGAAAGGGAGTTTCCCTAGGGGTGTGGCCTGCTTCCAGTATAATTATGGACATCCTGGGAAAAGAGATACTCTTCTGTGGATCAGGATTCTTTTGTGCTGCCTACAACTGTTCATGAGTGAACAATCCACCATCCGGCCTAGGGATCTTGGATTTGTCATTCGTTGGAGTCAACAGCCAGTATACTGCTTGCCAACCTTGAGCTCATCAGCCCCTGCAGCTGCATGAGTCGGGAAAAGCCTCCAGCTTGACGTTTGATCCTAGTACTTTGGACCTGCCAGCTTCTATGCGTGTGAGCGATTTTCCTAAGATAAATTTCCCTTTCTCTCTATATAACCTTTACTGGTTTTGTTTCTGCAGAGAACCCAGTCTAACACAATGATACATTCAATACTCTTCACCAACACAATTCAAATGCATCAATTCTTCTCCAGTCTTCTGTATTCATTGCCCAGCTCTCATATGCATATGAGATAACTGAAAATAGCATGGCTTGGGTCAGGCACACCTTACTCTTCAAAGTAATATCTTTGTTCTTTAATACTTTAAAGAAGTCTTTTGCAGCAGATTTACCCAGTAATCATTTCTGGACTGCTGCTTCCATGGGTGTTGATTGTAGATTCAAGTAAAATGAAATCCTTGACGAATTCAATCTTTTCTCCACTTATCATGATGTTTTTTACTGGTCCAGTTGTGAGGATTTTTGTTTTCTTTAAGTTAAGGTATGATCCATACTGAAGACTGTAGTCTTTGATTTTCATCACTAAGTGCTTAAAGTCATCTTCACTTTCAGCAGGCAAGGGTGTGTCATTTGCATATTGCAGATTGTTCATAAGTCTTCCTTCAATCCCGATGCTGCATTCTTCTTCATATAGTCCAGCTTCTGGGATTATTTGCTCATCATAGAAATTGAAAATGTATGGTGAAAAGATACAACTTTGATGCACACTCTTCTTGATTTTAAACCATGCAGTATCCCCTTGTTCTGTTCCAATGACTCCCTCTTGGTTTTATGTACAGGTTCCTCATGTGTGCACAATTAAGTGTTCTGAAGTTCCCATACTTTGTAATGTTATCCATAATATGTTATCATCCACACAGACAAATGCCTTTACATAGTCAATAAACACTGGTAAACATTTTTTCTGGTATTCTTTGCTTTTATTCAAGATCATCTGGCAACAGCAATATCCTTTGTTCCACACCCTCTTCTGAATCTGCTTGAATTGCAAATTGCCTTTACCCTCAATAAAAGCTCTTTACTTTTAATTAAGAAAAAAAAAAGAATCCTACATAAATGAAGAATACACTATACTCATGGATAGGAATCACCACTTGTCTGTCAGTTTGTCATACTGTGGTGGCTAGCATATTGCTGTGATGCTTCAAGGTATGCCACCAGTATTTCAATTACCGGCAGGGTCACTCATGGTGGACAGGTTTCAGCAGAGCTTCCAGACTAAGACAGACTAAAAAGAAGGATGTGGCAAGGTCCACTTGTGAAAAAAATTGGCCACTGAAAATCTTATGAATAGGAAGGAAACACTATTTCATATAGTGCCATAAGATGAGCCTATCAAGTTGTAAGGCATTCAAAATATGACTGAAGAAGAGCTGCCTCCTCAAAGTAGAGTTGACCGTAATAATGTAGATGAAGTAAAGCTTTTGGGACCTACATTTGCTGATGTGACATGACTCAAAATGAGAACAAACAGTGGCAAATATCCATTAATAATTGGAATGTGGAATATACAGAGTATGAATCTAGGAAATTTGGAAGTTGTAAAAGAAGAAGCATTGGCAGTTGGGAAATATAATTTTGGTGATAGAAATGCCAAAAATTGCTTGATAGAATTTGGCAAGACCAATGACTTATTCATTACAAATACCTTTCTTAAACAACATAAACAGTGACTATACACATGGACCTCACTAGACAGGATACACAGGAATATAATAGACTACATCTGTGGAAAGAGGTGATGGAGAAGCTCATCATCATCAATCAGAAGAAGGCCAGGGGTTGACTGTGGAACAGTTCATCAATTGCTTACATACAACTGTAAGTTGCAGCTGAAGAAAATTAAGACAAATCCATGACAGCCAAAATATGACCTTAAGTATATCCTACTTGAATTTAGAGATCATCTGAAGGATAGATTTAATGCATTGAACACCAGTGACTGAAGACTAGATGAGTTGTGGGATGACATCAAGAACATCATACATGAAGAAAGCAAAAGATCATTAAAAAGACAGAAAAGGAAGAAAAGATCAAAATGGATGTCAGAAGAGACTCTGAAACTTGCTCTTGAACAGAGAGTAGCTAAAGAGAATGGAAGAAATGGTGAAGTAAAAGAGCTGGATAGAATATTTCAAAGGGCAGCTCAATGGGACAATGTAAAATATTATAATGAAATGTGCAAAGACCTAGGGTTGGAAAATCAAAGGAGAAGAACATGCTTGACAAGTTTCAAGCTGAAGGAACTGAAGAAAAAATTCAAACCTTGAGTTGCAATACTGAAGGGTTCTATGTGCAGGCAAAATATTGAATGATGCAAGAAGCAACAAAAGAAGATAGAAGTCTCTGTACAAAAGAGAATTGGTCAATGTTAAATCATTTCAGAAGGTAATATATAATCAAGAACCTATGGCACTGGAAAAAGAAGTCCAAGCTGCACTGAAGAAATTGGTGAAGAACAAGTCTCCAGGATTGATGGAATACCCATCACGATGTTTCAACAAACAGATCCAGCACTGGAGGTGCTCACCCATTTTTACCAAGAAATTTGGAAGACAGCTACCTGGCCAACCAACTGGCAGGGATCCATATTTGTATCCATTCCAAAGAAGGTGATCCAACAGAATGTGGAAATTATTGAGCAATATCATTAATGCAAGTAAAATTTTGCTGAGGATAATTAAAAAATTGTTGCAACACTGTAATGACAGGGAACTGCCAGAAATTCAAGCCAAATTCAGAAGAGGATATGAAATGACAGATGTAATTGCTGATGTCAGATGGATCTTGGCTGAAATCAAAGAATACCAGAAAGATGTCTGCCTGTGTTTTATTGATCATCAAAGGCATTTGACTGTGTGGATCATAACAAATTATGGATAACATTGTGAAGAATGGGAATGCCACAACACTTAATTTCGCTCATGAAGAACCTGTATATAGAGCAAGAGATAGTCGTTTGAACAGAACAAGGAGATGCTGCATGGTTTAAAATCACTCTTTCAATCTGCATGCTGCACAAATAATCTGAGAAGCTGGACTATATGAAAAACACTGCATCAGGATTGGAAGAAGACTCAGAACAACCTGTAATATGCAGAGGTCTTGCATGCTGAAAGTGAAGAAGACTTGAAGCACTTACTGATGAAGATCAAACACTACAGCCTTCAGTATGGATTACACCTCAACTGGACTGATAAGCAACATCACGATAAATTGAGAAAAGATTGAAGTTGTCAAAGATTTCATTATACTTGGATCTATAATCAGCACCCATGGAAGAAGCAGTTACAAAATCAAATAACATATTGCATCGGGCAAATCTGTTGTGAAAGACCTCTTTAAAGTGTTCAAGAGCAAAGACATCACTTTGAAGATTAAGGCGCACCTAACCCAAGCCATCTCATTGTACCCATTCCAAAGAAAGGTGATCCCACAGAATGTGGAAATTATCAAACATTATCATTGATATCACATGCAAGTAAAATCTTACTGAAGATCATTCAAAAACAGTTGCAGCAGAATATTGACAGAACTTCCAGAACTGCAAGCTGGATTGAGAAGAGCATGTGGAACAAAGGATATCATTGCTGATGTCAGAGGAATCTTGGCTGAAAGCAAAGAACACCAGAGAGATGTTTACCTGTGTTTTTTGACTATGCAAAAGCATTCAACTGTGTGGATCATAACAAATTATGGATAACATTGAGAAGAATGGAAATTCCAGAACACTTCATTGTGCTCATGAGGAACCTGTATATAAACAAGGAAGCTGTCACTCAAACAGAACAAGGGGATATTGCATGGTTTAAAATCAGGAAGGGAGTGTGCCAGGGTTGTATCCTTTCTCCATGCCTATTCATTCTGTGTGCTGAACAAATAATCTGAGAAGTTGGACTATATGAAGAAGAATGTGGCATCAAGATTGGAGGAAGACTCATTAACAACCTGTGATATGCAGACAACACAACTTTGCTTGATGAAAGTGAGGATGATTTGAAGCACTTACTGATGAAGATTGAAGCCTAC
>NW_006921699.1:2260631-2264321 GCF_000298275.1 Orycteropus afer afer | reverse complement strand
AAAAGCATCAACTCTCCTTCAGTCTTCCTTATTCATTGTCCAGCTCTCACATGCATAAAAGGCAATTGAAAATACCAAGGCTTAGGTTCGCAACCCAATGCAACACACTACCGTCAAGTTGGATCAGACTCAGCGACCCCTCCTTGGGTTTCCAAGGTGGTATCACTACGGAAGTAGATTGCCCAACCTTCCTTCCGAGGAGTGACTGGTGTTTAGCCAGCCTTCTAGTTAGCAGTCAAATGCCTTAGGCACTATGCCACCAGTCTTCAAGGAGACATCTTAGCTCTTCATCACTTGAAAGAGGTTTTTTGCAGTAGATTTTCCCAATGCAAAACGTTTTTCTGAATGGTTGTACCTATGGATTGGGAAAAAAATTTTGGCAACAACATACCAGACAAGAGACTAATCTCTAAAATTTTCAGAAAACTTCAACACCTCAACAACAAAAAGACAAACATTCTAATTAAAAAATGGGCAGAGGACATGAACAGACACTTCATCATAGAAGACACTTAAGTGGCCAACAAACAGATGAAGAAATGCTTATAATCATGCCATTGGAAAGATGCATGTCAAAACAACAATAAGATATTATCTCACCCCAGCACTATTAGCAAAGTTCAAAAAAACCAAAAAACAACAGATGCTGGTGATGGTGTGCAGAGACTGGAACCCTCATACCCTGCTAGTAGGTTTATAAAATGGTACAACCACTCAGAAAAATGGTATGGCGCTGCCTTAAAAAGTTGGAGATAGGAACACCATATGATCCAGCAATCCTACTACTAGGTAAATATCTTAGAGAAATAAAAGCTGTGACACAACCGATACATGCAAACCTGTGTTCATTGCAGCATTATTCACAATAGCAAGAAGATGAAAACAACCTAAAGGTCTCTCAGTGAATGAATGGATAAACAAACTATAGTACATACATACAATGGAATACCACACAATGCTCAAAAATGTCGATGAATCTGTAAAACACCTCATAACATGGATTAACCTAGAGGACATTATGCTGAGTGAAATTACTGAATCATAAAAGGGTGAATATTGTATGAGACCACTACTATAAAAATTCAGAAAACGTTTACACACAGAAATCATTCTTCAAAGGTTGCCAGGGGTTGGAGGGAAGAGAGGGTAAATCACTAACTAGTGGATAGATATGTATTAAGTTGGATGAAGGGAAAGGAAATACAGAGTGAGGGAAGGTCAGCACAAAATGATCAAGGCAAAGGGAGATATTGGGAGGAGCACAAAAGTTAAAGGTAAATACTATTACATAACACCCCTGCACTATAACAGTAATCACAACAATCTATAAGTAGATACATAGACACTCAAAGTTGAATGGGTGGGAAGGCGAATGGGATTAGGTTTGACAGAGGATGTTTCTACATATGTATTCATATGTGCTGCAAATATATCCATGAATATAGTAGCACATTAAGGGGGCAAAGTTATGAAAACTAAGCTATAACCAAACAGCTTGAAGGAATGAGTCACTGGGCCTGGGGGCTCAAGACCATAGTCTCAGGGAACAAGACATTAAAGTCAATTGGCATAACATAGTCCACAAAGACAACATTCTACATCCTACTTTGATAGTGACTGGGGTCTTAAAAGCTTGTGAACGTCCATCTAAGGTGCAACTATTGGTCTCTCCCCATCTAGAGCAAAGAAGAGTGAAGAAAATCAAAGATGCATGGAATCAATTAGTCCAAATGACTATGGACCATGTGAACCCCAGCCTCCATGACCCTGATACCAGAAGAACTACATGGTGGTTGGCTATTACTGCTGACTGCTCTGAAAGGGATCACAATAGGAGGTCCCAGTTAAAGTGGGAGAAAAATGTGGAACAAAACTCAAAATCATAAAAAACACCAAGCTTACTGGTCTGAAGAGACTGGTAGAGCCTCCAAGACTACAACCCTTAGATTCCCTTCAAACCTTGAACTGAACTCACCCCTGTGGCTCAACCTTTAGCCAAATGATAAACAGACCTATACGGTGAACAATAACACCAGGGAAGTGTGCACTCGTTAGAACAATCAACATACCAGATCAAAAGGGCATCATTTGCCCAGGGATAAAGTTCAGAAGTAGGGAAGGGATAAGAAAGAAGGATGAAGCGAAATAGTAAATACAGGAAAGAGATAGTGTTGTAGTTAAAGTTGTATGTCAACTTGGTTGAGCCTAGTTTGAGTGGCTAGGCAGCTGGTGGTAGTTATTCCTTATGATGAGACTGGCAGTCAGCTCCATGGTGGGATCTACCATAAGCAGCTGAGTAGCTGCTTTGGATATGTGGTTTGCTTCCCATATATAGGAAGCAACTTTGGGAATGGTCTCTAGCTTATGGCACACTTGGACCCTGCATGTAGCCGTGTCTTTGTTCAACAGCCTTCCATGCTCTGCTGACCTAGGGACTTACAATGGACTTGAGTTAATGGTCTGCCATGTGGTTTGGTAGCATCGGGACTGTGCCTTTTTACTTGTCAACCTTGGGGCTTCTCAGCCTCAGCGGCCAGCAGCTGTCTGAGTGAAGAAACACCTCTAGCTCCAGTGGGGTGGGAGCAGAAGGCAGAGCTGGACCCCAAGGTTGAGGGGCTTTCACCCACCCCCTAGAGCCTGGCACTTTGAACTTGGACTTAAAGCCTCCAAATTGTAAGAATAAACTCTTGTTTGTTAAGGCCATCCCATTTGTGGTATATTCCTGTCAGAGCAGCACTAGGTAACCAGAACAAACGGGAAATAAAATATGTATGAATTGTTGAATGGAAAACCAATTTACTTTGTAAACTTTCACCAAAATCACAATCAAAAAGAAGAACAAAAGCAAAATGGACACAGACACTCACAGAGAAGAGGAAGACAGACAACTGAGTCAGATACATCAGCAAGGATGGCTGGTGGGCAGTAGAAGCTGAAATAGGCAAGGAAGGCCCCTCTCCACCACACTCACAAAGCCACACCCTGAATTCAGGCTTCCAGCTTCCTGAAATGTGAGAAAATAAATTTCTGTTCTAAAGCCACTCACTTGTGGTATTTGTGTTATGCAATACTATGTAACTAAGTGCCCCAAAGTGATAAACTCAATGACACAGTTTTTCTGAGTACTGAGATGTCTCTCTAATATTCTTCTACAAATGGGTCATTCTGTGGCATTGACCATAATGTCCTTGAGAACACCCCTGCCCTAGAGACAATAGCCAGATGCATGAGGCTGCATCTCATAGTGTCCACAATCTGGCCACAGGCAGCATGCCTACATACAGCTCTGCACCCTTCTTTCCACTCAGCCTTCTCAGAAGTATGTCCCAGGGCCTGTGGGCTGTTGAAGCCCTAATAAGCCCCTGTTGGGAGATCCATAAAAATGAGTTTTTGTTTCCAGCTCTTGACTTAAGCCAATTTAGCAAAATCTCAAGGGAGGTTGAGATAGGAACTCGGCTTTTTATTCATGAGGCATAATCCAAGGATAAATCTGAGGCTATATCCAAGAACCCAGAGTAGAGTTGCCAAACCTGGAGTCACTGAATGGGCTTCAGGGGAAAGGGGCATAAACTCCACAAAATTATATGGTTAATTTCATGTGCTGAGATCAGAAGGAGTAGGCAGGACATGTGCCAGAAGTAATTAAACCAAACCAAACTCACTGCCATCGAGTCAGATCCAACTCATAGC
>NW_006921699.1:2259239-2260531 GCF_000298275.1 Orycteropus afer afer | reverse complement strand
ACCTACTTTGGTCTTATTGTAAGAAGGGACCATTGCCTGGAGAAGGATATCATGATAGGGAATGTGGAGGGTCAATGAAAAAGGGGAAGGCCCTCAAAAAGATGGGTTGACACAGTGGCTACAACAATGGGGTCAGGTATAGCAAAGATTGTGAGGTTGGCACAGGACTGGGCAGTGTTTCATTCTGTTGTCCATAGGGTCTCTATGAATTGGAGACAACTCGATGGCACTTAACAACAACAACAACAACAACAACAACCCAAATGGTATTTTCAATAGCCTCATATGCATTTGAAAGCTGGGCAATGAATAAGGAAGATCACAGAAAAATTGATGCATTTGAATTGTGGTGCTGATGAAGAATATTGAATGTACCATGGACTTCTAGAAGAAAGAACAAATCTGTCTTGGAAGAAGTATAGCCAGAATGCTCCTAGAACCAAGAATGGGCAGACTTCATCTCTCATACTTGCTCATGTGGTCAAAAGGGACTATTCCCTGGAGAAGGATACCATGCTTGGTAAAATCAAGGGTCAATGAAAAAAGGGAAGACCCTCAATGAGATGGGTTGATACAGTGGCTGCTATGATGGGCTCAAGCATGGTTTAAAGACATGCAATGTGGCGATGATTATAAAGATGGTGCAGGACTGGGCAGTGTTTTGTTCTGTTGTACATAAGGTCACTATGAACCAATACTGATTTGATGGCACCTATCTCCTTTGAAGTGACAATGGCCAGACTTCATCTCACCTACTTTAGTTATGTGGTCAGAAGGGACCATTCCCTGGAGAAGAATATCATGCTTGGTAAAGTAGAGGGTCAGCAAGAAAGGGTAAGACCCTCAACAAGATGGATTCACACAGTGGCTGCAACAATGGGCGATAGGGTCAAGTACAGCAAGGATTGTAAGGATGGCACACTACCAGGCAGTGTTTTGTTCTGTGATATATAGGCTTGCTATGAATTGGAGCTGACTCACCAGCACCTAACAACAACAATAACAACATGGCTAGGAAGACTTAACATTATGAAAATATCAATACTACCCAAAGTAATGTGCAGATATAATGCAATCCTGATCCAGATTCTATCATTATTCTTTAAAGATAAATGGAAAAACTAATAATCAAATTTATATGGAAAGAAAAGAGGAAGAGTTAGTAGTCTCCAGGGAATGGTGCTGGCAAAACTATATGTGTTAGATTGGGTTCTCTAGAGAAACACAAAAACCAGCAAAGTGTATATATATATTTATAGAGAGAGAGAGAGAGAAATTTATCTTAGGAAAAT
>NW_006921699.1:2252179-2259139 GCF_000298275.1 Orycteropus afer afer | reverse complement strand
GGGTACGACTTGATGGCACATAACAACAACAACAAAGCTGCAGAAAAGAGCTTGGTATCTGCCTTTGACACAAGAGAGATGGATGTTTGAGGCCCCGAGGCCTCCTGACATAGAGTGAGACCCATTTTGCAAAAGAGTAAACTAAAGCTTGAAGATTGGGATTTGACTGAAACCACAGAAAGTAAATGGGCATACCTCAGAACTCAGGCCTCGGAACCCAACCTTGTACATATGTCTTGCTTTGGACATCAATTCCAAAAGCCGAGCAAAATAAGTTTATTAAATGCCATCTCCTTCAATTCTTCTCCACATTCCAGTCACCTCATATGCATGTGAAAGTGGGATAATTAATAAGGAAGATCAAAGAATTGATACATTGGAATTTTTATGCTGGTGAAGAATATTGAATATACCATGGATTGCCAGAAGAATGAACAAATCTGTCTTGGAAGAATATAGCCAGAATGTTCCTTAGAAGCGAGGACGGTGAGATTTCATCTCACTTACTTTGCACATGTTATTAGGGGGGGACCAGTCCCTGGAGAAGGACATTATGCTGTGTAAAGCAGAGGGTCAGCAAAAAAGGAAGATCCTCAACAAGATAGATTGACACAGTGGCTGCAACAATGGGCTCAAACGTAGCAACAATTGTGAAGATGGCACAGGCCTGGGCAGTATTTCCTTCTGTTGTATAAGGAGTCACTGTGAGTCAGAACCAACTTGGTGGCACCTAACAACAAAAACTACTTCTTCAAGGAATGTAAGATCAGGAGGAGGTAATTACCGGAACAGGGGTTGCCATGAGTCAGAGTTAACTGGATGGCAACCGGTAGTGCTGGGATAAGAAGCCTTTAGCCTTGGAGCAAAACAACAAAACAAAACAAAACAAACCACTGCCCTCAAGTCTATTCTGACTCATAGGAACCCTGTAGGACAGAGTAGAACTGCTCCATAGGGTTTCCAAGGCTGTAAATCTTTACCGAAGCAGACTGCCTCATCTTTCTCCCATGGAGCTGCTGGTGGGTTCAAACTGCTAAACTTTTGGTTAGCAGCCAAATGCTTTAACCACTGTGCCACCAGCATTACTTCTAGCTTTAGACAGAGCTGAGAAAATCTCAAGCTTGCTAGAAGCATTAACATGACTATTAACAACCATCATTATCATTCCATCTGCAGTAGAGCAGAAATGCTCATCCAAAGATAATATGCTCTTCTTTGTGTGTGTGTTTTTTTAGGAGCTACTCTGTGGAAGAAAGATGAGGCAATCTGCTTCTGTAAAGATTTAGAGCCTTGGAAACCCAGTGGGGGTCATCATGAGTCAGAATCCATTCAATGCCATGAGTTTGGTTTGGTTTTGTGGTTTTTTGAGTATTTGAGTATCTTTCTATCAGGATTTAGGGGAGATAGATAGGATTTATAAAAACCAAAACCAAACCCACTGCCACTGAGTCAATTCCAACTCACAGTGACCCCCATTGGGGTTTCCAAGGTGGTAAATCTTTATGGAAGTATATTGCCCATTGTCTTTCCACTTAGTGGCTGGTAGATTTGAACTGCCAACCTTCTGATTAGTAGTCAAATGCCTTAGGTACTGTGCCACCAGTGCTCCTTAGATAGGATTTAGAGTGGCAAAAAAAGAAGAGGAATTGTCCCAGATGTGGAGCCGGGTATCTATCACAAGAGCAAAGGTAGTAGGCAGGACTGGCTACCTGGTTTATTGACCTAGTGCAAAATGAAAATGCAGGACCCTTGTTCACAACGTGTTAAAAATTCTAAGATCTTGGAAGCAGAGTATTAAGTCAAGTGTGAGGCCCTGTGCTGTTGCACAGGTTGCATACCCATGAGGCCAACCCTGGTGGGTAAAGCGTAGTGTCTTTGGAGAATGAAGCCGAGGTAAGAATGTTGAACTAGAGTGCTGGGAAGGATGAGGTTGGGGCCAGCTCTCCAATGCTGAGGTCTAGCCTTTCCCTCTCTGGAGACTGAGCAGCCACAGCTCTGGCTCCCACTCCCAGAGGTGGAAGGGGACCAAGAAGCATTGTCAGCATCAGGCAGCACAGAAAGGGGCCATATGCATAGCAGTCATTTACCTCAAGCCTGTGAAAGGTGCCAACTACTTTTGAGGCCCCTGCTCACACCCAGCATACTTTGTGGCTGCCATACTTGGCTCCTCCTGGGGAGTTACCATGCACAAAGAGTCTTAGTAAATTAGGAGGGGCCTAGTAACTGAACTCAGGATTGGCAGACAGGGTTCCACTGGGGCTCATAGGGCTGGAGTTCAGTAAATCAGCTGCCAGCTTGAAGAATGGCCCTTTCCTCCAAAGGGCTGTTCTTGAGGAGGTCTGGTCTTTCCACCTAGGGTTTGAGGAGTGTGTCTTGGGGCCCGACTAGTGAGGCCCAAGGATTTCCTGTGGCTAGCAGTAAGTCCAGTGGGAGACAGTCTTTTCCTTGATGGAACAGAGCTGTGGGTCCCTGCATATTTGTGTATGCCCATGCACTCGCAAACATACCTGCACACTGCTAGCTTGCACACGGCTAGCTTGGAGGCTAATGGCAGACAGTCTAGTAAGAAGCTAGCTGGCATTGCTTTGGGGCAGGGTTTTCAGGCCAAGAACAATAATGCTTCCAAAACATAGACTCCTTTTCCGAAGGGAGAGAGTGGAATGTGGGAACCAGTTGGCTGCCCCTCTCATCCTCAGGGTCTCAGACTGAGGTTCCCCTGACAGAGAAAAGTGAGCTCTGTGTAGCCAACCATAGAGGTCTGCTCTTCTACTTTAAGAAACAAAAATTCAGGTCACAAGATAATAAGGGATAGCAAGTCACTCTCAGCATAGAAGGATGTGCCTCTTGTGCCTCCAAATTTTAATAAAGTTATTTGTCTTTTTATGATTGAAAGATTTCTTTACATATTCTGGATACAAGTTCCTTATGAAATGTAAAAACCAAACTCACTTCCATTGAGTCGATGCTGAGGTGGTAAATCTTTATAGATATTATGGTCCCTGGCCTCATAGAGCTCAAGGTCAAGCATACTTTACAGGGCAGGTCAGGTGTGCACATGTTCATGCATGAGCCCAGCAGATCTGAGCAGGACGGGCTCCACTCTGGGTCATTGCACCCTTGCTCTCTGACTCGAGAGGGAGAGGCACTCCTTCCTCAATCTCCTCCATCAGAAGGACAGAGTTCTAAAACCTGAGCCCATTGGTATAATCATATTTTACATCCCTAATACTTGCATAGGAGCTCTGGTGGTGTAGTGGTTAAGGTATTTGGCTGTTAACCAAAGGCTGGTGGTTTGAACCTACCAGCTGCTCCATGGAAGAAAGATGAGGCAGTCAGCTTCCATAAAGATTTATAGCCTTGGAAATCCAAATGGGGATCATTTTGAGTTGGAATCAACTCGATGGCAGTGAGTTTGAGTTTGGGTTTTTAATACTTGCATGTTGTTGTTGTTGTTATGTGCCATCGAGTCGGCCCCGACTCATAGCGACCCCTCCTTGGGTTTCCGAGGCAGTATCACTAGGGAAGTAGGATTGCCCAACCTTCCTTCCGAGGAGTGGCCGGTGGGTTTGAACAGCCATCCTTCTGGTTAGCAGTCAAGTGCTTTAGCCACTATGCTACCAGAGCTCCTAATACTTGCATAGGACTAGGCATATGATGGATGCTTAAACAAATTGGTGATGAAGAACTAGCAGGGTTATCCACAGTGGACAGGCAGAGCATCCAGGCTAGAAATAAAGGCCTGGTGATCTACTGCTGAAAATTAGTCAATTGAAACCTTATGGATCATAACAGAACATTGTTGAACAATTAAGAGGAATGGAAAATGAGTTTGCGAAAATTGTGGTTCTGGGATTGTCCTTTGAAAATCATCCTCAACCTTGAACACCCAATAGCCAAAGCCTGGCAGCATTAGCCTTTACCAAAGCAATGTTGTTGTTGTTGTTGTTGTGTGCCGTGAGTTGGACCCAACTCATAGTGGCTCCTCCTTGGATTTCCGAGGTGGCATCACTATGGAAGTAGATTGCCCAACCTTCCTTCTGAGGAGTGGCTGGTGGGTTTGAACTGCCAGCCTTCTGTTTAGCAGTCAAGTGCCTTAGGCACTACACTACCAGAACTCCTTACCAAAGCAATTAAGGACGATAAAGATAAGTGCATACCTTCTGACACAGAACTGAGAATTCTGGAAGGCAGCCTGGTGTCGAGTAAAGAGCAAAGCTTTCTTAGGTTCTGTCACTTCTGGTTATGTGACCTTGGATCACTCATTCACCTCTATCAGCCTGCTTCTTCACTTTCAAAGTGGTTAATAAGCACTCCCTGGGGTTGTTGTGAGCACTGGACAGGAAATGTAAGTGAAACAGATGACACACTATCCATTACACATTATGTTGTTGTTGTTTGCCGTCGAGTCGGCCCCGACTCATATAGGCCACATTAAATGGTAGTTCCCTTTCTACTAACCTCATGACTTTGTCTAAGCAAACCATGACTTAGAACAGCATAGATGAATGGGCAAAGAAGGTTATTCTTAAACACAACTGGGGAAAACAAAAGATTTAGAAATAACAGTAATCTTGAATCTGAGATGTCTGTTCTCCAAAATGGGCAAATGTTTTTATGCATTTAAAAAATTGAATTATTTGTCTTTTATATATTCTGGATACAAGTTCCTTATCAGATACATGACTTGCAAATATTTCTTCCATTCCGTAGTTTATCTTTTTGGCTATTTAATTCTTCTACTCATAGTACCCCATCAACTGTCTGTCAGTTTGTCATACTGTGGTGGCTTTTGTGCTGCTATGATGCTGGAGGCTATGACAGTGGTATATCAAACACTAGCTGGGTTATCCACAGTGGGCAGGCAGAGCATCCAGGCTAGAAATAAAGGCCTGGTGATCTACTGCTGAAAATTAGTCAATTGAAACCTTATGGATCATAACAGAATATTGTCTAACTTGCTTGGACACATCATCAAGAGGGGCTAAACACTAGAGGAGAATATTATGTTTGTAGAAGAGGGCCAGCAAGGTGTAGGAATCCCTCAGCAAGATGCATTGGCATGATAGCCACAATAATGGATTCAAATATGCTGGCAATTTTGAGAATGATGTAGGACCAGGCAATATTTCATTATGTTGTACCTAAGGTTACCATGTGTCAGAGTCACCTTGACAACACCAACAGCACTCATATTTCCATTTATAAATAACTGAGCCAGAAGGCTGCTAAACCTTAAAATATTCTCAGTATCTTTCCTCAGATTAGAGGTAAAGAAAAGGCAATCATAGACAGTGAGGCCCCAGTGAAGAGTTCTGTGGCCATCAGAGGTTGAACTGAAGGAAAAGACCCAAGGTGTTTGAGTGGAAGTGGGGGCCTTGTGGAAGGAGAAGAGACACTCAGGGACCTGACTTTCTCCTTTGCATATTGGCATTGGACCTACCACTGATCTCCCAGACTGGGAGCCATGGACATATGGGATGGGGTCTGTGTCAGCCACCTAGTACTGAGAGGAAGTGCTGGAAGGTGCCACTGTGAATCTGCCCCCCAGGCCTGCAAACACTAAGCAGGAGCCACCATCCTCGGGCTGTAAGTGCTTCTTGCTAGAGCATGTAGGTCAATCCAGATTTTCCCCAAAATCCTCCATTTCTCCACACAGTCTCTGCTCCAAATGGGGATCCTGCCTTCTTTTTGCCTCCAAGGAGGTGCTTAAAATTGCACCAAGCCTTTAGATAATGAAGCAACTTGCATTAGCCTTTAATGTAAATTGAATTTCACCTCTTTACAGCCCTTCCAGAGGCCAGAGGCACCTGCACATCCTCTGACCTGCCCTACCAAAGCCTCACTTTTGTCAACACACCACCCTACCTCTTGTACTCTGTTTGAGGGTTCTGCTACCCACAAGGATGGGTGGACAAAGTCTGTTTACCCAGAAACTTGGCAGTGCAGGTGCAGGGCAGAGGCACATTCTGAGATCCTGGTGACAGTTGTTAGGGGAACACAGCTAAGAGAAAATAGGCAAATTATTAAGGCTGAGACTGCTGATAAACAAACAGGGAAGTACATTCAGGACAGAGCTAGGGGACATTCTGGTCTCTTGTATCTGGCAAAATCTTCTTTCTGAAGCCATGACAAAATAAAAGTCTTGCTAGTGTTGGCTTGAAGCAGAGGCAGTGATTTCACTAGAGAGGTGTGGGGTTGCAGACTACACCGGGTGACACTGTCAGAGGGGTAACACCAAAACTACATATAAAATTTTTTATGCAGGGTTTCAGCAGAAATGTATTATTTTAATAAAAATGTCCTTGTAGTAATACATCAGTCTCACAATTACCAATGTTATTTGTGTCCATCATTCTGGCTATTGTTTCCATAACAACAGAAACATTTTTCATAAGCCCATCTTACATATATCAATATAGTATCTACAATGCTAAAATTTTACGCTAATTTACTTTTTGAACATTCTAATGCACTCCAGTCATAGCTGTAATTATTATCCACTTACAACAACACTTCAAATCACACGGTTTTGTCTACACACACTACAAGCAAATACTGTTGTTTTGTTGTTGCTGGTATTTTTACAGTCACTGATTTTGTCAAATTTTCTGGTGTTTTAGCTACAATGTTGTGGTAGTTAGAATTTGTGAACCTATATCAATAACTTTTTTTGAGAATGAAGCAGTAATTAAAGGAAAAGAAGGAGAATAATAATAATAATAATAAAGGCTTCAACTCAGCTACAAATAATGTTGTAATTCAATGTAGAAAGATTTCACAAAACAATTTTGTTGTTAGTATTCATGTAACCTAAGTAATTTGTAACTACATTTATCACATACTATTCTATGATTAAAATTGATGATAAAGAGGTGGGGCAAGATGGTGGACTAGGCAGAAGGATTGCACAGACCCTCTTCAACAAAGAAAAGGGAAACCAATTAACACAGACACAGAAGA